>NC_058519.1:185829398-186132429 GCF_904849725.1 Hordeum vulgare subsp. vulgare | reverse complement strand
ATTAAATAGTTTTTGAAATTCTAAACATTCTTCAAATATTTAAACAAATTCCAAAATTATAAACCTTCTCCAAAAATTTGAACACATCTCGGATTCCATTTTTCAAAGATTAAATAATTTTTGAAATTTCGAAGATTTTTTGAACATTTGAACAAAATTTGAAATTCTAGACATAATTTTGAGATTTAAACAAGTTCAAATAATTCTTTGAGAATTTAACAAAATCTTCTTCATTTTTTCAAAATATATACAAATTCTAAAATTCTGAACAATTCTTTCTCAAAATTTAAACTTTTTTTAGATTGTGATCATTTTGCGTGCTGAACTTAGCATGACTGATTGGCCTTTTGCATCAGATGGGCGTGGCCAAGCTGAGTCCATACACCCTCAATGGGATTTGTAGGGAACTTTTGAGATCATGCACCCTCCATGCACCCTACCAAACACATCCTTAGGGCAACTCCAACGCGAACCCTCAAAACGCTCGCATCCGTCTCGTCCGTGCGGTGTGGACGTGTTTTGCCATCCAACACACTCTCACATCTATTTGTGGACCGGTCGAGACGCCCCTTTCCCGCAAATTGGAAGCGAACCTTGTGGGGGTCTTATGGGCGTCTGCACTGCTGCCACACACTCACGCGACAACCGTGGCTCACCCAAAACCGTGTCTGAATCCATTTCATGCCCGAAGTCGTTGCCCCACATTCATGTCACTCTAGAGAGACACCTCCATATTGACGCGAACACAGAGCGGACGAGGCCTCTCATTGGTGCCTGCATTCATGTGGCTCACTGGCTAAGAGCACTGCGTGCGTCGCGTCCTCGGTATTCAGGCATGTTCAACACCGGAGATAAATTACTGGACGGACTGAGGCATATATCTACCGCATTTAAACATAATGTCCGTCCGTCTATCAACTACCATTGAACTGGCACACTAGATGAGAAACCAACTCCATGCCCGCACATTGACACTCCCTACCACTTGGCCTCACCCACATCATCTATTTGACCAAGGCCACTCCTGGCACAAACAACACGACAACACGTCTCCTTCACATCCTTCTCCCGCGCAACATACCCACCATGGCCGCGAGCGGTAACACATTGTGGGGGAGCCTCTTCGTGGAGTAGAAGCTCGCGGAGAACACCCCTTGCAGTTGGCTGAATGGCAGGGCCTTTTGTTGGAATTATGCCCTAGAGGCAATGATAAATAAGTTATTATTATAATCCATGTATCAAGATAATGTTTATTTTCCATGCTATAATTCTACTGAATGAAGACTTAGATACATGTCTTGATACATAGACAAAACACTGTCCCTAGCAAGCCTCTAGTTGGATAGCCAGTTGATCACGGATAGTCAGGGTCTTCTGACTATGTACAAGGTGTTGTTGCTTGATAAATGGATCACATCATTGGGTGAATCATGTGATGGACTAGACCCAAACTAATAGACATAGCATGTTGATCGTGTCATTTTGTTGCTACTGTTTTCTGCGTGTCAAGTATTTATTCCTATGACCATGAGATCATATAACTCACTGGCACAGGAGGAATGCGTTGTGTGTATCAAACATCACAACGTAATTGGGTGATTATAAAGATGCTCTACAAGTATTTCCGAAGGTGTCCGTTGAGTTAGTATGGATCAAGACTCGGATTTGTCACTCCGTGTGACAGAGAGGTATCTCGGGGCCCACTCGGTAATACAACATCACACACAAGCCTTGCAAGCAATGTGACTTATTGTAAGTCACGGGATCTTGTATTACGGAACGATTAAAGAGACTTGCCGGTAAACGAGATTGAAATAGGTATGCGTCTACTGACGATCGAATCTCGGGCAAGTAACATACCGAAGGACAAAGGGAATGACATACGGGATTATATGAATCCTTCGCACTGAGGTTCAAACGATAAGATCTTTGTAGAATATGTAGGATCCAATATGGGCATCCAGGTCCCGTTATCAGAAATTGACCGAGGAATCCCTCGGGTCATGTCTACATAGTTCTCGAACCCGCAGGGTCTGCACACTTAAGGTTCGACATTGTTTTATGCGTATTTGAATTATATGGTTGGTTACCAAATGTTATTCGGAGTCCCGGATGAGATCACGGACGTCACGAGGGTTTCCGGAATGGTCCGGAGACGAATATTGATATACAGGATGACCTCATTTTATTACCGGAAAGTTGTCGGCATTACCGGGAATGTACCTCGAGTGACGAATGGGTTCCGGATGTTCACCGGGGGGGCAGCCCACCCCGGGGAAGCCCATAGGCCTTAGGGGTGCCGCACCAGCCCTTAGTGGGCTGGTGGGCAAGCCCAAGAAGGCCCCTGCGCAAGATAAAAGAAAATCAAAGAGAAAAGAAAAAAGGGGAAGTGGGAAGGAAGGGAAGGACTCCACCTTCCAATCCTAGTTGGACTAGGATTGGAAGAGTTTCCACCTCCCCCCCTTCGGCCGACCCCCTTGGGGTTCCTTGAGCCTCAAGGCAAGGCCCCTCCCCTCCCTCCTATATATACGGAGGTATTAGGGCTGATTTGAGACAACTTTGCCACGGCAGCCCGACCACATACCTCCACGGTTTTTTCTCTAGATCGCGTTTCTGCGGAGCTCGGGCGGAGCCCTACTGAGATTAGATCACCACCAACCTCCGGAGCGCCGTCACGCTGCCAGAGAACTCATCTACCTCTCCGTCTCTCTTGCTGGATCAAGAAGGCAAAGATCATCGTCGAGCTGTACGTGTGTTGTACGCGGAGGTGTCATCCGTTCGGCACTAGATCGGAGCGGATCGTGGGACGGATCCCGGGACGGTTCGTGGGACGGTTTGCGGGGCGGATCGAGGGATGTGAGGACATTCCTCTACATAAACCGCATTTATTAACGCTTCTGTTGTGCGATCTACAAGGGTACGTAGATCGGAAACCCCCCCTCGTAGATGGACATCACCATGATAGGTATTCGTGCGTGTAGGAATTTTTTTGTTTCCCATGCGATGTTCCCCAATAGTGGCATCATGATCTAGGTTCATGCGTAGATGTCATCTCGAGTAGAACACAAAAGTTTTTGTGGCCGGTGATGTGCGATTTTCTGCCCTCCTTAGTCGTTTGTTTATTCCGCGGTATTATTGGATCGAAGCGGCTCGGACCGACATTACTCGTACGCTTATGAGAGACTGGTTTCATCGCTACGAGCAACCCCGTTTCTCAAAGATGTCTGGCGATTGTCGGTTTCTCCAACTTTAGTTGAATCGGATTTGACCGAGGAGGTCCTTGGATGAGGTTAAATAGCAATTCATATATCTCCATTGTGGTGTTTGCATAAGTAAGATGCAATCCTACGAGATACCCATGGTCACCACGTAAAACATGCAACAACAATTAGAGGACGTCTAACTTGTTTTTGCAGGGTATGCTTGTGATGTGATATGGCCAACGATGTGATGTGATATATTGGATGTATGAGACGATCATGTTGTAATAGTTAATATCGGCTTTCTCGTCGATGGTACGGCAACCGGCAGGAGCCATAGGGTTGTCTTTAAACTAATGTGTGTGCTTGCAGATGTGTTTACTATATTGCTAGGATGTAGCTTTAGTAGTAATAGCATGAGTAGCACGACAACCCCGATGGTGACACGTTGATGGACATCATGGTGTGGCATCGGTGACAGAAGATCGTGTCGGTGCTTTGGTGATGGAGATCAAGAAGCATGTGATGATGGCCATATCATGTCACTTATGAATTGCATGTGATGTTAATCCTTTTATACACCTTATTTTACTTAGAACCACGGTAGCATTATGAGGTGATCTCTCACTAAAATTTCAATACGAAATTGTGTTCTCCCCGACTGTGCACCGTTGCTACAGTTCGTCGTTTCGAGACACCACGTGATGATCGGGTGTGATAGACTCAACGTTCACATACAACGGGTGCAAAACAGTTGCACATGCAGAACACTCGGGTTAAGCTTGACGAGCCTAGCATGTGCAGACATGGCCTCGGAACACATGAGACCGAAAGGTCGATCATGAATCATATAGTTGATATGATTAGCATAGGGATGCTTACCACTGAAACTATCCTCAACTCACGTGATGATCGAACTTGAGCTAGTGGAATTGGATCATGAACCACTCAAATGACTAGAGAGATGTACTTTTTGAGTGGGAGTTTAGCAAGTAATTTGATTAAGTTAAACTCTAATTATCTAGAACATAGTCTAAGTCCCCTTTGAATATATTTATGTTGTAGATCAATGGCTCACGCGACAGTCACCCTGAATTTTAATACGTTCCTAGAGAAAGCTAAGTTGAAAGATGATGGAAGCAACTTTGTAGACTGGGCTCGTAATCTTAAGTTGCTCCTGCAAGCTGGGAAGAAGGATTATGTCCATAATGCTGCGCTAGAAGATGAACCACCCGCTACGGCTGACCAAGATGTTAAGAACACTTGGTTAACACGTAAGGAGGACTACTCAGTAGTTCAATGTGCAGTCTTGTATGGCTTAGAACAGGGACTTCAACGTTTCTTTGAGCGTCATGGAGCATATGAGATGTTCCAGGAGTTGAAGTTTATCTTTCATAAGAACGCCCGGATCGAGAGGTATGAGACCTCCGATAAATTCTATGCTTGCAAGATGGAGGATAATTCTTCAGTCAGTGAACATGTGCTCAAAATGTCTGGGTACTCAAACCGTCTAGCTGAGCTGGGGATTGAACTCCCGCAAGAGGCTATCACTGACAGAATTCTTCAATCACTGCCACCAAGCTATAAGGGCTTTGTGTTGAACTATAACATGCAAGGGATGAACAAGTCACCCGGGGAGTTATTCGCGATGCTGAAAGTCATAGAGTCAAAACTCTGTAAAGAGCATCAAGTGTTGATGGTGAATAAGACCACTAGTTTCAAGAGAAACGACAAAGGAAAGAAGGGTAATTCGAAGAAGAGAGGCAAACCTATTGACAATGCGATGAAGAAACCCAAAGCTGGACCTAAGCCTGAAACGGAGTGCTATTATTACAAGGGTATGGGTGACTGGAAGCGCAACTGCCTCAAGTATCTGGCTAATAAGAAGGCGGCCAAAGAAATATCAGGTATATTTGATATACATGTTATTGATGTGTACTTAACCAGCTCTCGTAGTAGTGCCTGGGTATTCGATACCGGTTCTCTTGCTCATATTTGCAACTCGATAGAGGAACTGCGGAATAAGCGAAGGCCGGCGAAGGATGAAGTGACGATGCACGTGGGAAATTGTTCCAAGGTTGATGCAATCGCTGTGAGCATAGTTTCACTTCAGTTACCATCAGGATTAGTTATGAACTTAAATAATTGTTATTTAGTGCCTGCGTTAAGCATGAACATTATTTCTGGATCTTGTTTATTGCGAGAAGGTTACTTGTAAGTCAAAGAATAATGGTTGTCCTATTTCTATGAGTAATATCTTTTATGGTCATGCACCCAATGTGAGAGGATTGTTCATATTGATTCTTGATAGTAATAATACACATATACATAACATTGAGACCAAAAGAATTAGAGGTAACAATGATAGCGCCATGTTTTTATGGCACTGCCGCTTAGGTCATATTGGTGTAAAGCGCATGAAGAAACTCCATACCGATGGACTTTTGGAGTCATTTGACTTTGATTCACTTGACACGTGCGAACCATACCTCATGGGCAAGATGACTAAAACTCCTTTCTCCGGAACAATGGAGCATGCAGGTGACTTGTTGGAAATCATACATACCGATGTGTGTGGTCCGATGAGTGTGGAGGCACGCGGCGGATATCATTATTTTCTCACCTTCACTGACGATTTTAGTAGATATGGTTATGTCTACTTGATGAAGCACAAGTCTGAAACATTTGAAAAGATCAAGCAATCTCAGAGTGAAGTTGAAAATCATCGTAACAAGAAGATCAAATTCCTACAGTCTAATCGTGGGGGTGAATATGTGAGTTTCGAGTTTGGTGCTCACTTAAGACAATGTGGAATGGTTTCACAGTTGACACCACCTGGAACACCACAGCGTAATGGTGTGTCCGAACGTCGTAATCGTACTCTATTGGAGATGGTGCGATCTATGATGTCTCTTACGGATTTTCCGTTATCATTTTGGGGTATGCATTAGAAATAGCTGCATTCATTTTAAATAGGGCACCATCAAAATCCGTTGAGACGACACCATACGAACTGTGGTATGGCAAAAGGCCAAAGTTGTCGTTTCTCAAAGTTTGGGGATGTGATGCTTATGTCAAAAAGCTTCAGCCTGAAAAGCTGGAACCCAAAGCGGAAAAGTGCGTCTTCATAGGTTACCCAAAAGAGACAGTTGGGTATACCCTCTATCTCAAATCCGAGGGCAAAGTGTTTGTTGCTAAGAACGGAGCTTTTCTTGAGAAGGAGTTTCTCTCGAGAGAATTGAGTGGCAGGAAGATAGAACTTAATGAGGTTGTCGAACCTCTCATCCCTCTGGATGGTGGCGCAGGGCAAGGGGAAACCCCTGTCGTCGCGACGCCGATTGAGGAGGAAGTTAATGATGATGATCATGAAACTCCGGATCAAGTTCCTATCGAACCTCACAGGTGACGAGACCGCGTACTACTCCAGAGTGGTACGGTAATCTCGTCTTATCAATTATGTTGTTGGACAACAATGAGCCTGCGAATTATGAAGAAGCAACGGTGAGCCCAGATTCCAACAAATGGATGGAGGCCATGAAGTCCGAGATAGTATCTATGTACAAAAACAAAGTGTGGACTTTGGAAGTACTACCTGAAGGCCGCAAGGCTATTTAGAACAAATGGATCTTTAAGAAGAAGACAAACGCTGATGGTAATGTGACCGTTTATAAAGCTCGACTTGTGGCAAAGGGTTTTTCACAAGTTCAAGGGATTGACTACGATGAGACATTCTCACCCGTAGCGATGCTTAAGTCCGTTCGAATCATGTTAATAATAGCTGCATTTTTCGATTATGAAATCTGGCAGATGGATGTCAAAACGGCGTTCCTTCCCGAAGGTTTTGTCGATCATAAAAATGCTAACAAAGTGTGCAAGCTCCAGCGATCCATTTATGGACTGGTGCAAGCATCTGGGAGATTGAGTAAACGCTTTGATGAGGTGATTTAATCATTTGGGTTTATACAAGTGGTTGGAGAATCTTGTATTTACAAGAAAGTGAGTGGGAGCTCTGCGGCGTTCCTAGTACTATATGTGGATGCCATATTACTGATTGGAAACGGCGTGGAGTTTTTGGAGACCATAAAGGATTACTTGAATAAAAGTTTCTCTATGAAGGACCTAGGAGAAGCTGCTTACATTCTAGGCATTAAGATCTATAGGGATAGATCAAAACGCCTGATAGGACTTTCACAAAGCACGTACCTTGACAAAGTTTTGAAGAGGTTCAAAATGGAACAGTCCAAGAAGGGATTCTTGCTAGTTTTACAAGGTACGAGATTGACTAAGACTCAGTGACCAGGAACTGATAAAGATAGAGAGCATATGAGAACTGTCCCCTATGCTTCAGCCATAGGTTCTATCATGTATGCAATGGTGTGCACTAGACCGGACGTTATCCTGGCCATAAGTATGGCAGGCAGGTTCCAGATTAATCCAGGAGTGGATCACTGGACGACGGTCAAGAATATCCTGAAGTACCTGAAAAGGACTAAGGAGATGTTTCTCGTATATGGAGGTGACAAAGAGCTCGCCGTAAAGGGTTACGTCGATGCAAGCTTTGACACAGATCCGGACAACTCTAAGTCGCAGACCGGATACGTATTTATTCTTAATGGGGGTGCGGTAAGCTGGTGCAGTTCCAAGCAAAGTGTCGTAGCTGATTCTACATGTGAAGCAGAGTACATGGCTGCCTCGGAGGCAGCTAAGGAGGGTGTCTGGATGAACCAATTCATGACGGATCTTGGAGTGGTGCCGAGCGCACTGAATCCAATAACCCTATTTTGTGACAACACGGGTGCCATTGCCTTAGCAAAGGAACCACGGTTTCACAAGAAGACCAGACACATCAAACGACGCGTCAACCTCATCCGCGACTACGTCGAGGAGGAGGACGTGAATATATGCAAAGTGCACACGGATCTGAATGTGGCAGACCCGTTGACTAAACCTCTTCCACGGGCAAAGCATGATCAACACCAGAACTGTATGGGTGTTAGATTTATTACAATGTAATTCGCTTGGCGATGTGAGGACTAGATTATTGACTCTAGTGCAAGTGGGAGACTGTTGGAATTATGCCCTAGAGGCAATAATAAATAAGTTATTATTATAATTCCTGTATCAAGATAATTGTTTATTATCCATGCTATAGTTGTATTGAATGAAGACTTAGATACATGTGTGGATACATAGACAAAACACTGTCCCTAGCAAGCCTCTAGTTGGCTAGCCAGTTGATCAAGGATAGTCAGGGTCTTCTGACTATGTACAAGGTGTTGTTGCTTGATAACTGGATCACATCATTGGGTGAATCATGTGATGGACTAGACCCAAACTAATAGACGTAGCATGTTGATCGTGTCATTTTGTTGCTACTGTTTTCTGCGTGTCAAGTATTTATTCCTATGACCATGAGATCATATAACTCACTGACACCGGAGGAATGCTTTGTGTGTATCAAACGTCACAACGTAACTGGGTGACTATAAAGATGCTCTGCAGGTATCTCCGAAGGTGTCTGTTGAGTTAGTATGGATCAAGACTGGGATTTGTCACTCCATGTGACGGAGAGGTATCTCGGAGCCCACTCGGTAATACAACATCGCACACAAGCCTTGCAAGCAATGTGACTTACTGTAAGTCACGAGATCTTGTATTACGGAACGAGTAAAGAGACTTGCCGGTAAATGAGATTGAAATAGGTATGCGGATACTGACGATCGAATCTCGGGCAAGTAACATACCGAAGGACAAAGGGAATGGCATACGAGATTCTAGGAATCCTTGGCACTGAGGTTCAAACGATAAGATCTTCGTAGAATATGTAGTATCCAAAATGGGCATCCAGGTCCCTCTATTGGATATTGACCGAGGAGTCCCTTGGGTCATGTCTACATAGTTCTCGAACCCGCAGGGTCTGCACACTTAAGGTTCGACGTTGTTTTCTGCGTATTTGAGTTATATGATTGGTTACCGAATGTTGTTCGGAGTCCCGGATGAGATAACGGACATCACGAGGGTTTCCGGAATGGTTCGGAGACGAAGATTGATATATAGGATGACCTCATTTGATTACCGGAAAGTTTTCGGCATTACCGGGAATGTACCGGGAGTGACGAATGGGTTCCGGATGTTCACCGGGGGGGCAGCCCACCCCGGGGAAGCCCATAGGCCTTAGGGGTGCCGCACCAGCCCTTAGTGGGCTGGTGGGCAAGCCCAAGAAGGCCCCTGCGCAGGATAAAAGAAAATCAAAGAGAAAAAAAAGGGGAAGTGGGAAGGAAGGGAAGGACTCCACTTTCCAATCCTAGTTGGACTAGGATTGGAGGAGGATTCCTCCTCCCCCCCTTCGGCCGAACCCTTGGGGCTCCTTGAGCCTCAAGGCAAGGCCTCTCCCCTCCCTCCTATATATACGGAGGTATTTGGGCTGATTTGAGACAACTTTGCCACGGCAGCCCGACCACATACCTCCACGGTTTTTCCTCTAGATCGCGTTTCTGCGGAGCTCGGGCGGAGCCCTGTTGAGATTATATCACCACCAACCTCTGGTGCGCCATCACGCTGCCGGAGAACTCATCTATCTCTCCGTCTCTCTTGCTGGATCAAGAAGGCAAAGATCATCGTCGAGCTGTACGTGTGCTGAACGCGGAGGTGTCGTCCATTCGGCACTAGACCGGAGCGGATCGTGGGACGGATCGCGGGACGGTTTATGGGACGGTTCGCTGGGCAGATCGAGGGACGTGAGGACGCTCCACTACATCAACTGCGTTTATTAACGCTTCTGCTGTGCGATCTACAAGGGTACGTAGATCGAAAAACCCCCCTCGTAGATGGACATCACCATGATAGGTCTTCGTGCGTGTAGGAAATTTTTTGTTTCCCATGCGATGTTCCCCAACACCTTTGTTCCAGGGAAAGAGCATGGTGCCCCATCTTTGGTTTTGATAAATGATGACAATCCCTATATATGGACAGTTATTGCCTTAAGTTATATTTGAAGGGTTTCTCTAGAGGCAATGCTTGAAGACCATTTGCAGGCTTCAAAGTTGAAAGAAGGAAATTATGTGATGATCAAGGTGTTATTCAAGGATTTATCCAAAGATTAGTCATGACAGAGTTGAGCCTATGCAAGCATGTCTTGAAGAAGAAGATTGTGTGAACATTCATGTTTACCTTCAAGACATCATCTTTATGAAGGGAGAAGATGGGATACAAGGTTGATACGGAATGCATCAAAGAGTAATTCAAATTGATACACGCAAAGCATAGAGGATGTACTGAGTGGTATCAAGGGAGGTTTGTAAAGATTATCCATTATTCTTTGTGTACTAGCCCATTATCTATGTGAGGTTTCTATGCGGGCTTATGTACCTTTTCATGGGCTTGCATCAAAATAAAGCTCTCATATAAACCATGGAGGATGACATCAAGTGGTGATTTTCATCAAGATTGTGGTGCGCAAGTTCAAGTGGGGCATCACAAAGAGATCATGCTTGAAGCTTTACGTCCATTCTTGTGATAATGGACATGTTAATATGTGCTTAAGAGAAAACACCCATAGTGGAGTATGGGGCAGCAGTTTACTAGTCTGCATCAAGCCAACACAATCAAGAGATGTTCTGCAACTTTAGGAGGTCAAGATCGTCATCATCTGGCTCAAGTTGATTATGCACAAGGCAAAAGGTTTGACCTTGATAGGTTTTATGTTTCTCCGACCTCATGGTGTCAGTTGGGAGACTCGGTTATAGGTTTAATTAATGTACTATCAAGGAGCTCTCAAGTGAGTAACTTGATTCTACCATTTGTAAGACCTCAAACCAATCCATCCTTGGCATCATCTTTTTGGTTCTTGTTTGGCTTTTCCCTGTAAGAGTTTTGGAGGTTGTGGTCGTCTTGATGGCAAGCTCGAGTTCATCAAAAATGAACTTCGCATGCTTCATCTATTGAGTTTTTTATGTTGGAGTTTTTGTCGGTTCTTCACTGATGGAGGGTTCACACATCTATATCATTGACAATCTCTCTTGTGACTACTTAAGAATTCTATCAAGCTTTAGTTCGCCGAAATCAGAGTTCATTTGCAGAAGTTATGGCAATTTTGGTCTTACTTCCATCCATTTGTTTTTATTGGGCAATTTTATTGCATCCAAGCGGTAGTACTGCTTGCGGTACTTCCTCGTGGACTACCGCAGCCACTACCGCTTGGGAAATGTCTTTTGTGCGTATTTCTGTTGCCTATTTTATCTAAGCGGTAACAAAATTGTAGTACAACTCTAAGCAATAGTACGGCTCCCCCGAGCGGTAGTACGTCTTGAGAATCAAGGTTGTGCATGTTTCTATTACTCAGTCTTCTCTAAGCGGTAGTACGGCTCCCCCAAGCGGTAGTACGTATTGTGAATCAAGGCTTGTGGATGCTTCTATTGCCGAGTGTGCTCTAAGCGGTAGTACGACTTTAAGAGGTAATTCTGGTACCCCCAAGCAAAAGTATCGCTTGCGCATGGGTTGTGTGCATAAAGGTTGGATCTGATACTCTTTAAAAGGGGTTCTTCTTCCCCAATGGTCCTTATCCTTTGACTTCATGCTTCCCCTCCATTGTTGACCCTCCTTGAGCATGCTATCTCTCAACCCATCCAATGATTCTTGCTCCATTTTGAGGGAAAAGAGAGAGGAGATCTAGATATACATTTCCACGAATCACTTTCTCCTATAACTGAGGTGGGCCCTTGGATCTAGATCTTGGAGTTCTTCGTGTTTTGCTTGTTCTACCTCTCATATTCCTCCATAGATTTTTTTGTGGTGGAGGGATTTGAGTGTGAGGGACTTGATACATCCTAAACGTATCTACTTTTCCAAACACTTATGCTCTTGTTTTGGACTCTAGTTTGCATGATTTGGAATAAACTAACCCGGACTAGCGTTATTTTCAGTAGAACTATCATGGCGTTGTTTTCCTGCAGAAATAAAAGTTTATCGGAATTCGATGAAACTTTATGGAGATTTTCTTATGGAATATATAAAAAATACTGGAGCGAAGATCCACCGGAGGGAGGCCACAAGTTTTCCACAAGGCAACACCGTGCGACCACCCCCTAGGCGCGCCTAGTTTCATTGTGGGGACCACATGGCTCCGCTAACCCTAATCTCAATCCCTAAAATTACTTTTCCTTGAGAAAGAAATAAGAACCAAGTTTTCATCCCGTTTTATGAGAAGGAGCCACCGCTGCCTCATGTTCTCCTTTGGTAGGGCTAATCTGGAGTCTGTTTGGAGCTCTAGAGAGGGGGATCTATCGCCATCGTCATCACCGACCCTTATCCATCAACAATTCCGTGATGCTCACCGTTGTGAGTGAGTAATTTCCTAGGATTGATGGACAGTGATGGGAATGGGTGAGAGTTATCATGTAATCGAGTTATTATGATAGGGCTTGATCCCTAGTTTCCACTATGTTCTGATATTGATGTTATAGTGACTTTGCTATGCTTAATGCTTGTCACTAGGGCCCGAATGCCATGATTTCAGATCTGTACCTATTATGTTTTCATGAATATGAGAGTGTTTTGGATCCTATCTTGCAAGTTGTATGCACCTATTATGTGTTATGATTCGTAGACCCCAAAGTGCCAATAGTTGGGATCATCTCCGATGATGACCATAGTATTAGAAGTTCATGTACTCACCATGTGTTAATGCTTTGTTCCGATTCTCTATTAAAATGAGGCCTTAATATATGTTAGATTTCCCTGGACCGCGCTACCACGGGAGAGTTGGAAAAAACATGTCATGCAAGTTCTTACTATAAGCATGTATGTCTATATACGAAATACATGCCTATATTATATAGATGAATTGTAGCTAGTTCTGTGCCCGCCCTATTATGCAACTGTTACATGATGACTGCCATCCAACAACATAATCCATTGCCGATACAATGCCTATGATTTTAGCATATTGATCTTCGCTAAGTTACTATTGCTACTGTTGTTGTTACAACCATCATAATCGCTCATGTTACTGTTCCTATTTCTCTTGTTACTTTCCAACAAAAATATTGTTGCAGAAAGAAATCCCAGGTGTGGTTGAATTGAAAACTCAACTGCTAATACCAATAAATATTCTTTGGCACCCCTTGTGTCGAATCAATAAATTAGGGTGTAATACTATGTGTGAAGACTATTGTGATCCCATGTACTTGTGGGTTAAGAAGACATTTTTTGGCGCCATTGTCGGGGAGCATAGCTCTTTTTATTGAGCTCACTTGGGATTCTTGCTTATCATGATGAAGAAACTGAAGAACCCTAAGAGTAAAATCATACCGTCTAGGACGAGGGGAGGTAAGGAACTGCCATCTAGCTTCGCATGTTGATTCACCTGCTATGGAGGATGCTAATGATGATGATGCTATTATGCGAGATGAAACTCAAACTATGCCACTTAATGTATTACTTGATGCTCATATTGCTAGATCTAGAGAAATTCAAAATGTTGAAACTCATGAAAACTATGATTAACCTATTAGTCCTACCTCTCCTACTAGAATTACTATGCGTGATGTACGTGATGGTTATGTTATGGATGGGGAGATAGCTAGAGACTTTATTTCTTGTAATGATAGAGATGATTTAAGGAAATTGCTATTTAAGCTAAAAGAAAAAAATATGATGGAGAAAATGAAATATGATGCTAATTTTTCTACGTCTCCTATATGTTTTACAGATAAGGATTATGAATTCTATGTTGATCCTAATAAAATTACTTTGGTAGAGTGTGATCCTTTTCATGGCTATGAAACTAAAATTGTTGTGGCACACCTTACCACATTAAATGATATGGCCACCATGTTTTCTTAGGAGGAAAATATTCGTTATTACTATATACTTCAACCTTTTCCTTTCGCACTAAAGGGTGATGCTAAGAAGTGGTTTCATACTCTTGCCCCTGGCTGTGTACGTAGCCTCCATGATATGATATATTACTTCTATGGAAAAAATCATGCTCATAAGAAACAACATGCTTTACAGGAAATATTTAACTTTATGCAAATTGAAGAAGAGAATCTCCCTCGAGATTGGGGGAGGCTTCTCCAGTTACTTAAAGCTTTGCCTGGTCATCCTCTTAAGAAAAATGAAATAATTGATACCTTTTACAATGTACCAACTAATACTTCCATGGATTACCTAGATAGTTGTCTTGGTTGTGTTTTCACGAGATGAACTATTGGACAAGATGAAGAACTATTGAATCATATTTTTTTAAATGTTGATGATTGCACATTTCCTGAACCACCGCTGGAACCTATTCAAAAGAAGAGAGGTATTATATTTCTCTGTCCATAAGATATGCAAGAAGCCAAGATATTTATGAAAGAAGAAAGTATTAAATATAAAGATGTCAAGAATTTACCAGCTATTGAAGAAATACATGGACTCGATATCCCTACACATGTAGTAGAAGTAAATTCTCTGTGTAGATTTAATGAGGGTGATATACCTTATAATAAAAATGGTGATCAATGCATGGATGAATTTGATAATTGCATTGTTAAGCAATACCATTTCAATAGGCATGTTAAAAATCAACTACAACAAAATGCCATTATGATTGATCATTTGAGTGACTTAATGTTTAGAATTTCTAATGATGTCAAAACACTAGGCAAACATGGATCCATGGTTCACACTCAATTAGACCAAGGTGCTAAGTCACAAAATGATTTTCTTGCTGAAATGAATGATAAACTAAATGATCATGTTGTCAGAGTAATGACTACAGGGGGTAGAATGACTCAGGAACCTCTCTATCCTGAAGGTCACCCTAAATGAATTGAACAATGTTCACAGAGAGTTAAAGATGATGCACCAAGTCCATCTAAAAATAAAAAGTAACAGGAAATTGATAGTACTTTCCATGCTTTTAGAGAACATGTTATAGAAAAACTTGGTGAGAGTCATAATGATGTTTCTATTTCTGATGTTGGGACACAACTTGGTAGTGAACATACACCTAGTGAAAATAATAATGATAATAATAATAATAATGTTCATGTAGATGCTCAACCAGGTAATGATAAAAACTGAATAATTATGTGGAAATAGAACCTGGTGTTGATGTCGATAACCCACATCCTAAGAGTAAACGTTATGATAATAGGGATTTCATTCCTAGAAAACATGGTAAATAAAGAGATCCATGGGTTCAAAAACCCATCCCCTTCCTCATGAGCCTTTTAAGAATAAGGATGGGGATAATTTTGAGTGCTTTGTTGAAATGCTTAGACCCATCTTTTTACAAACATATTTGAGGGATATCTTGAAAATGTCTCCTTATGTAAAATACATGAAAGATATTATCACTAATAAGAGAAAGATAATGGAAGATGAGACTGCCACCATGCATTCTAATGATACTTTTGATGGTGGAGTGTGTAAGAAGTTGGGAGATCATTCGATACCCATGATTCATTGCTCCATTAAACGAATTTACGTCAAAACTAGTGTATGTGATCTACGAGCCAGTATTAGTGTTATGCCTTCCTCAATATATAAAAGACATGATTTGAATAAGCTTACACTTACTAAAATATCTTTGGAATCTCCATACCTTGTGGAATTTTTGAGGATGTCCCTGTTATAGTTGCAAATGTTACTATCCTAACAGACTTTCTTATTCTTGAGATGCCCGAGGACGACAACATGTTGATTATCCATGGTAGACCCTTTTTGAATACTGCAATGGTTGTTATTGATTTCAACAAAAGCAAGGTTACTTTTCATATCAATGCTAGACAAGATACAGTGCACTTTCCAAAGGAACATGCTTCATTGAATAACTTCAATTCCGTTGAGCAAATTGCCACAATTACTATTGGGAGAGTTTTAATTTCATCTTCCTGTTGTCAAGAAGAAATATGAGATTCTCATTGTTGGGGAGATGCACATCCCCATTGAGGTAACCTAGTGTTATATGAAGATTCTTCGGTCACATGTTCCTCGGAAATAGTTTTTTAGTAAGACTTGATCAACCTTATTAATGTATTCTTTTTTAAGGGCATGTGGTCGGTGAATTTAGTAAGCAAAACCTTCTGTAATCATCGTTTGCTCTCTATTATTTATAGTTAAATAAATGAAACTTCCATGATTATCCTGCTTTCTGAATTATCCATGCAATAAAAATGGCGCACAAATAAAAGTGTTCAAAATGTCATAAAAATTTGCATGATTTTTTCTGGAATATCCAAGAATTTTTGGAACTGAATACATCTGAGGGGGTGCCCTTGTTGCTCACAAGGCAACAGGGTGAGGCCACCCCTAGGCGGGCCAAGATGCCTTGTGGGTCCCAAGGGACCCCACTCACTTAGTACTTCAGCCCACTTCATCTCTTACCTCTAGGAAAGAAATCGTGGCTTCTCTCTTTCTCATGTTCTTGCTCCCAAACTAGAGATTTTTGATCTCTTTGCTCGGAGCTCCATTTCCAAAACTGTTTTGAGGGATTGCTCCTTGGTATGTGAATCCTCCGTTGCTCCAATTATTTTTTATTTAGTGTATTATATTTTGCATATTTTGCTGCTCTTTGTGCATGTTGAATTCTTTGAGTTCCAGGTAGTTTGAATACTTGATATAGCCTCTAGATATCCATATGAATAGTTGTTATCAATCTTATAAAGTTTTGTTGACATAGTTTTGTGGTCCAAAAATGTCAAAAAATGTTCTTAGGAAAATGAACTTCCTCCGAAGAGGTTCTTCGAGCCGGAGTAGCAAGGGAATCGTTGGGGAGGGCCGGGTCCATGGCCTTAACATTCTGCGTAGGATGGAGGTGCATCCGTGTGAGTAGACACACAATGCCTTCATGATCGAAGCTGGGTTTCTCCAAGATTTCATGCAATTCGTTGCAAATGCCGGTTACCCAACTTCCTCGCAGATGAGTGTGATCAATACCACACCCTTAGAAATTCCTTCGTGCAAATTCCCGTTTCTTGCATAGGCTCGATATTCCCATGGACGCTTTGATTTGTATGCCAAAGATCACGAGATACCACTTACTGAGTTCTATTAGATATGTTTGATTCCCTCTCATGGGGAATTAAGAGGGCCACGGCTGAAGGAGTTCGAGGGTTTTCTCCATACATTAACTGTGGGACAACATAGGGGCGCCTGTTGAGAGCTAGAGTTATACGAGTCTGCATTTTCCTCATGTGCACTACTTTGCTTTATTCATAGGGAAATGTTTGACTACTAGGGAGTAATGTGACATGCTCAGTGCCCCTAACCTCACCATTTTACACCGAGCGCTTTTCAATGAGAACACATATAGCTTAGGAGATATCATCACACGCCGCCTGCACACTAACAGGACTAGGGGTAAAGTTCATGGTGGTATTTATGCTACTCACTTAGCAAGAAGTATTAATGTTAATATATGCGACAATGATTACGTGTTGCCTAAGGCTTATCTGGATAAGCACGCTATGATAGAGCACCACTTTATCGATGACCCTAAGCCTCCTCACCACATTCGCGATAACTTGGTATTTAGCGAGAATACTCGCAATATTATACTATTGCATGCACCTTCTTTGTTTGACTCTCATGTCACGCACGGACATACCATCATGCCACCAAACATTATCATGTACTGGAATGAGTTAGCCGCAACGAAGAATGAGGCCTGGGCTTGGGATGCTCGAGGGCGTCCGCCTAGCCATGTTCCTACTGGACCAGATGACCACTACAAATGGTTATTACCAAGCTAGGCCTAAAGCCTAACCTTGGGGGATAGATTCTAGCTCAGTCCATGACACATTTGTAGTATTATCATTTTCACATCATTCCGCCATGCAAGTGAAAGGCAATAATTACGATGATTTTGATGAAGTGATCGTGGTAAAGGAAGTTGGTATGAACTATTCCTATTTTTTGTTTTTTAAATAAGTTTAGCTCGTTCAATCTTCATTCACCATGTTATGAGTAAACATGTTTGTGATGACAATTAGAGATTGTAGTCGTTCATGCCATGCTTAAATAGCTAGGAGCGGATAATGGTTTATCTTGAGTGTCAACATCCATTAAAATGGTTGTGGTGTAGTATGTTAGTATTGTACCTTCCTGTGAGTAATTCGAGTGGCTTGACTTGGCATATGTGCAAACATGTTGTTGATTCAAAACCTATGCAGCCTTCATGATATTTATATTCACAGTTTCCATATCCTACTCATGCTATCATTCAATGTTAATTATTCTCAATGCATGATTATGACTGTTTTCACTCTCTAGATGGTCGATTCTCAATCTATTTGCTATCCTTCACCTGTACTAAGTGGCAATACTAGTTGTGCGTCCAAATCCTTAAACCCAAGCTGCTCCAACTGACTCCATCATATCTACCTATATGCGGTATTACCCTGTCGTTCAAAGTAAATTCCAAGTGCCACCTCTAATAATTCAAATAAACATCTTTTTGTATGCTTGTATAGCTCATGGAGCGACACACGGTCAGTATCTTCCTTGCTAAGAGGGTTATTCTAAAGAAGGGTGTGTTGGGTAACGTAGTAATATCAAAACAATTCCTACGTCATGCAAGGATCTATCTATGGAGAAACCAACAACGAGAAAAGGGGTAGAGCATCTTCATACATTTGAAGATCGCTAAGAGGAAGCGTTGCGAGAACGCGGTTGATGGAGTCATACTCACAGCGATTCAGATCGCGGTGGATTCCAATTTATGCGTCAAACAACGACACCTCCGCCTTCAACACACGTGCAGCACGTTGACGTCTCCAATGTCTTGATCGAGTAAGGAGGGAGAAGAGGTTGAGGGAGAGCTCCAACAGCACAACGGCATGGTGACGGTGGAGCTACGTGGCACTCCGACAAGGCTTCGCCAAGCACTACGGAGGATGAGGAGGTGGAGGAGTAGGGCTGCACCGAGAGAGAGAGAGAGAGAGAGATAAGTTGTCTCAAAACAGCCCCAAACCCACCACTATATATAGGAGGAGAGGGAGGAGGGTGCCCACCCTTCGGTTTTCCCACCCTAAGGAGTGTGGCAGCCCTAGATTGGGCAAGGGGCGGCGGCCAAGGGGTGGAGGAGGTGGCGCCCTAGGTGGGCAAGCCCACACTACTAGGGAAAACCCTAGTAGTAGCGCTTGAAATATGCATAGCAGTAGCGCTGGGCCAAGCGTTACTGTTATAGCGCTACAGCTAAACCCTAGTAGTAGCGCTGGTATGGGCAGAGCTACTCGTAAGTAGTGTTAGGTGTAGCGCTTCCCTGTCCAGCGCTACTGATAACTATCTATAGCGCTTGTCGATATGGCGCGCTGCTGCTAAGCCGCGCTACTGGTAAGTATTTTCAAGCGCTACTGGTAAGTATTTCTGCTTTCACAGATTTGCACCCTGTAGGTATTTGTGATGTATTTATACAGGCTCTATACAATAGTTTAATCACATCATATTAAATATACACTATTCTCACATATCATAGACATACAGTAATCTCGTCATACCATCATCATCATCATCATTCAACCCAAATATCATCACATCATCTTGAAAAGAGCGATACATAAGTGCGATCATGTCATGTCTCGAATAAGTTCAAGTACATGGTCATGGCACACCCACAAGCTTCATCATCTCTATCTACAACATGATGTAGAAGAAAAGATCGACCAGCATGAGGAAGAGCGCGACTATGTAGTACCGGTGGTCCCACCCCAGCTCATGCTGGAGTGTCCATCTCAAGTAACTATTTCCACTTCGGCTCTGGTGTCGAACCCTCTGTGGCTAGCACCTGGGTACCGGTGCACCTAGGCCTGAGCGGCTGGCGAGTGGTCGTAGTCTCCTGGAACCCTCCCAACGTACACGGCGTAGTAGTCCTTCTCCATCTCTGATCTAGGTACATGCACTGTGAGTTGTTGCTTTGAACGTGTCGGGACCCCGATCCTAAGCCATAGGAATCTAGCATGTAACACATCGCATCCCTTTGTGGTCTCACGCACGGTTAACTCCACGGCTGCAGCCTTACCTTAGCCGGGACCGTTTGCGTCTTTTGACTCACGTATGCGATAGTGTCGCTAGCAATCCAATGTCAAAGAACCCGGATCGACATGTCTAGTCATAAACCAAAGTGGCAGTACCGCACAAGGACAGGCATACATGACCCAACAAAGCAGGTGTCGGTCATCGGCGAATGTAGACGAGTCGTAGCAAGCTACAAGGACTCCATTACATCGCGTGACATTTCCCCAAAGGGGACAAACACATCAGCTAAGAAGGACACATGCCGGTCAACCAATGTGTCCGGAGCAGTAGCGAACTACCAAGGCTCGTTGGATCACAAAGGGGCATTTCCTTGTAAGGCGTGCTACTAAAGTTCACGACTAGGTATTCGAACCCCATACATACCAAGTAAGACACACGTACGCATGGCATACCGATATGTATAGATACATCGGTGGCATCACAACATAACCATAAACATACAAGCTTTATTTAAGAGGCTCGGAAGAGCCACACACATAATATTACACATTAAGGGTCTCACGACCCATAATAGTAGTCATACAATACAAGCCATCGGAAGAGTTATAAACTGTCTGGGTACAGACAGGGCAACTAGAAGGCACATGGCCTGACTATACTACAGAGCCGACGTAGGGCCAGATCGTAGCTGGGACACCAGCTACTCGTCGTCGTCGATGTCTACGAAGAACCCTCCATTAGGGTCATTAGCAACCTCTGCAACATTTATTAAGCAAACATGAGTACGAAGGTACTCAACAAGACTTTAGGAGAACTAACTACTCATGCAAGGTATCAAAAGGTATTGTGGGGTTTCATGCGGGAAGCCAGCATTTGACTCGTGGCTAGACAACTTGCACTTTGAAATTAGTTTTGACAACTTGATTTCTCGCACACGAGTCCACTAACACCACAACAATACACTATCGTGGAATCATTCCGTCTCCATACGGAAATGCCGTCCATGACACTCACGCTTATCTTGACAATTTTATGAGTAACCATTGAAGTTATCTATGAACAACATATGTCTCCAAGTAGTCCATATCCGCGGACGCGGCTATTCGAATAGATCATAACCCTGCAGGGGTGTACTTCGTCACACACGCTCCCGCCGCTTATCGCTATGTGCACGTCATGCAACTCGGCAACCTTCAAGCGGAAGCCCAGCGAGGGAGTCGGCCACGACCGTTAACCACACTAGTACCTAGTCCAGGTTTATCTCCTATCTGAGAGTAACCCGTACGGAAGTCCGGCCGAGGATTCTGCCACGGCCTCAAACGATGTGCGCAGGGTTCCCAAGCCCACCATCCGGGTGCCCCTTGGTACACCGTGCCACTGCCTACCGCATCACGGCCCACCTCTCAGGTCAGCACCATGCACGGCCTCCAGCATTACTATAAACACCAGAAACTACTTGCAACTCCTGGACCGAGTACTACGCGATTAATAGGCCGAGCGGGGTCATATTTCAGGGCCCAGCATGTGGTAGTATCTAGTCTTCGATTACATACACGGAACTCAGTTCCTAAGGACGGTTCCAATGAAACAACCCGCCATGTACTCCTACACAGCCTTTCACCGGTACCTTTACCAAATCAAGTTCAACACACGACCTTTGCTCATCAAACACATTTCACAATTCTGTTCATCTCCCAGATGACAGACCATACACAACTCTAAGCATAGCATGCATAGTAGGATAAGGCACATCACAGCTCAAGCAACTACCAGGTATGCTAGGTTGCAAGGTTTGGCTATTTACTGTGACAAGGTTAAGTCATGCAAAGGAAGTGGGTTCAACTATCGGGGCAAAGTAGTTGAAGCATTTGATCTTAAATGCAATAAATAGGTGCAGGAGCAAGAACATGGGAGTTATCGGAATGATCAAAGGGGTTGCTTGCCTTGTTGCTCAGAGGAGGAACGATATCCGTCAGACGGATATTCGGTGGAATCCGGGGGTGCGGAGCCTACCGAAAAGAATGGCAACATTCAATAACAATCATATGCACTCAAAATGATGCATGAGCATAGCATGAGAATGCAAGGTGATAAGTTATTATTTTCAACATGTATTAGGTTTAGAGTTGATTTGAATCACATTCGAATAGCAATTCAAACGGGGTATTCTCGGATACCGATTTAATTGATTCGACCTGATGCTCAGATCAACTTGATGTTAACATGCATGAAATGTCATGTTATGATACTGATTTGTAATTAGGGCACTGTGTGATCATTGCATATATAATGAAATTTGAATATTTTTGCAAATTCAATTTATAAAGTGATTAAAAGAATTAAATTATTCCTTATTTCACAATTTAGGGTTCTGTAACTTTTTCAAACATAGTTGAAAATAGTATAATCAGAATCCTTGAATTTTTCTGATACTTTTTCATATATAAATTATTTTCATTGGAGTTACAGATTAATTTCTATGATTTTTACAAATTTTAGCAATTTCCTGAATTAGTTTTAAACTGGAAATTCTATTTATTGCCTCAGGCTGACGTCAGCAGGTCAGCCGACCTGTTCAGGTCAAACCTGATAGGGGGGCCCCACTGGTCAGCCTCTCCGGGACTAATCCCGCGCTGACCAGCCCCTAATTGGGGTTTGACCAGGCGTGGGGCCCTCTGGCAGCGACTGAGGGGAGGGCGATTACGCCCTAATGGTCGGCCACGTCGACGCCCACCGGAGGGTGGTCGCCGGCGACCAAGCCCGCGGCGGAGGGCTCGCCGGAGGCGACCTAGACGGAGCTGCACAGCACCAAAACGCACGCGGTTGGCAGCTACAGCATGCTCGCAAAGTGGCCGATCTGGCAGGACCAACTGAGAGGCTAGGGTCACCGGAAGAGGCGTCGGCGACGAGCCGGAGTGGCGGCCGAAGCTCGGCCTTCTATGAGGGGCGGTTCTAGGGCACGGGGAGGGCAGCTGGAGGGCTCGGCACGCTCCTGGAGGCTCCAGGAGTTCGAATCCTAGCTCAGGCGCGTGGATCAGTCATCACAGCGACGGCAGCGACATGGCCGGCAGCGAGAAGCTCTCGGCCTTGGTGGGGAACTAGGATACGATGCACGGGAGAGCGTGGGGCAAGAGGGGAAACGACGACAAGCTCACGGCGGTTCCCATGGCGCTGAAGAGGGGCTCGGGGATGCGCCGGAGGAAGCGAATCGACGGGAGAGGTCCGGCGGCCGGAGGTGGAAGACGACGGTGTTGCGGGCGTTGCAGGGCTCGAGGAAGCTTCGGCTTCTACAGAGATGACCAGGGCGGCGAGGCGGAGCTAATGGCGTTCTCTGGGAGGGAATCCTATGGCCAGGGGCACGGGAAGCTCGAGCTCGAGCTCGGCTCCTATGGCGGCAGCGGGGAGGAGGAAGAGATCCGGCGGAGGGAGAGAACCGAGGCGGGGAATGGATAGGGGAGGCTCTAGGGAGCTTATCCCCGTCGTCGCCAGCGCGAGGCGGCGGCCAGGCAGGCACGCAGGTGCGTGGCCGCGCCGGAGGGGGCGGCGGCCACATCCTGCTGCCTACTGGCGCGAGGGAGGGGACGAGCGAGGGAGATGGGCCGGGCCAGGCTTGGGCGACAGGTAAGTTTTTTCCATTTTCTCTGTTTTTGTTTTTCTGTTTTGCTAATTATTGTTTTGCCAATTAATCCAGCTCCAAAACAAAAAGTAAAAACTATTTTAGACCTCCTGAAATATTTGTTATAATATCCCCACCCATTTCCAAGGTTTTCAACATTTTTGGAAAATTATAGTTTCTGATTTCAATTTTTAAATTTGAAACCAGTGGCTTTTTGCAATAATTCAAAAGGCTTAAGGTGTCAAGGAATTAGTTTTCTCCAATGCTCGTTTACTTTCATGATTTATCAGAAAGTTTGAACATTTCTTGAGGCCATTTTGGGTTCATTGATTTTGAACTAGTTTGAGATTTCCTTTAATTGAAATGGTGGCTAGGGTTTTGAGTATTTCCTTTGCCACTTTGTTGTTTTTGTTGAAACTTCTTAGATGCAAATGCAAAGAAGACATGAGCATAATGCTATCTTGCTTAAGGGTCAGGGATGTGACAACTCACCCCCACTCAAAAGAATCTCATCCCGATATTTAGAAGTCTTCGGGAATAACGCAGGATACTCAAGTCGGAGACGATCCTCTCTTTCCCAAGTTGCCTCCTTTTCAGAATGATTTGACCACTGAACTTTAAGAAACTTGAGGTTTCGACGTCGAGTGGTACGCTCAGCTTGATCAAGAATACGCACGGGGTATTCTCGGTAAGAAAGGTTATCTTGTAGATCAAGCGTTTCGTGGTCCACTTCATGGATAGGATCCGAAAAGCAACGCCTGAGTTGCGAGACGTGGAAAACATCATGAACCTTCGAAATATGCGGAGGAAGTTCCAACTGGTAGGCAACTTCTCCTCGTTTGGCAAGAATGCGAAAAGGACCAATGTAACGAGGAGCCAATTTGCCCTTGATACCGAATCGATGGGTACCCTTCAAAGGTGTAACCCGAAGGTAAGCCTTCTCGTCAACTTCAAATGTCACAGCCTTATGATGACGATCATATTGGCTCTTTTGACGAGACTGGGCTGTTTTCAACTTTTCACGAATAATGCGAACCTGCTCTTCTGCATCCTGGATCATATCCGGGCCAAAGAGTTGCCTCTCTCCGGTTTCTGACCAATTAAGAGGGGTTCGACATCTTCGTCCATAGAGAACTTCAAAAGGGGCTTTGCCCAAGCTTGATTGATAACTATTGTTATAAGCGAATTCGGCGAATGGAAGGCACTTCTCCCAATTCATACCGAACGAAATAACACAGGCTCGGAGCATATCTTCTAAGATTTGATTCACCCTTTCTACTTGACCACTTGATTGAGGATGGAAAGCAGTGCTAAAAGATAAGTGAGTCCCCATGGCATTCTGAAAACTTTCCCAGAAGCGAGAAGTAAAGATACTTCCACGGTCCGAGTTAATTTCCAGGGGAACACCATGAAGAGACACTATTCGAGAGATATATAACTCTGCTAGCTGGCTAGCTGTTATACTCTCACGAAAAGGAAGAAAATGAGCCACTTTGGAAAGACGGTCAATGACCACAAAGATAGCATTATTTCCTTTCTTGGTCTTGGGAAATCCGGTAATGAAATCCATGCTAACTTTATCCCATTTCCATTCAGGAATAGCTAAAGGTTGAAGGGTGCCAGCAGGCCTTTGATGTTCTGCCTTAACTCGGCGACAAACGTCGCAGTTAGCAACGAACTCAGCAATTTCTCTCTTCATCCTAGTCCACCAGAACCTCTGGCGTAGGTCCTGATACATCTTAGTACTACCGGGATGAATGGTGAGAGGAGAATCATGAGCCTCCTTAAGGATTAACTGCCTTAGATGTGGGTTCTTAGGAACCACTAAACGATTCTGGAAGAACACAACACCTTGATCATTCATGGAAAATTCTTTAGCGTTTCCGCTAAAAATATTCCCCTTGATCCGTGATATTCCCTTGTCACGCTTTTGGCCAGCTATAATTTGATCCTTAAGAGTAGGCTTCGCCACCAGGGTGGAAAGGAATCCTTGAGGAACAATATGAAGATTCAACTTCGGAAAGTCCTCATGGAGATGTGGTTGACCTTGTTGTAGCATCAAATTGTTACAATAAGATTCACGACTTAGTGCATCGGCCATAACATTGGCCTTCCCCGGGGTGTAAGTTATCCCTAAGTCGTAATCCGAGATCAACTCAACCCACCGTCTTTGCCTGAGATTCAAATCCGGCTGGGTGAAGATATATTTCAGACTTTGGTGATCAGTGAATATTTCGCAATGATTACCCAAAAGGCAATTTCGCCAGGTTTTTAGTGCATGGACCACAGCTGCAAGCTCAAGGTCATGTGTGGGATAATTATCCTCATGTGGACGCAACTGTCGAGATGCGTATGCGATCACATGACGATCTTGCATGAGAATGCAACCTAATCCTTGTCGCGAGGCGTCGCAATAGATAACAAAGTCCTTAGAAAATCTGGTGGTAGCAACACAGGTGCGGAAGTCAGGCGTCTTTTCAGTTCCTGAAAACTATGCTCACACTGTGGTGTCCACTCGAACTTTTTATCTTTCTTGAGGAGTTCAGTTAGAGGCTTTGCAACCTTGGAGAAATTCTCGACGAAGCGGCGACAATAGCTCGCTAGACCAAGAAAACTCCTAACTTGCTTAACCGATTCAGGTTGAGTCCAATCAAGGACAGCTTGAACTCTCTCGGGATTGACAGCAATACCCTTACCAGAGATTACGTGGCCTAGATAGGTCACTTCTGGTAACCAGAATTCACATTTTGAAAATTTGGCATAAAGGCGATGCTCTCGAAGTTTCATCAATACCAGCCTTAAATGCTCGGCATGTTCTTGTTCATTCTTCGAGTAGATTAGAATATCATCGAGGTATACCACGACGAACTTATCCAAATACTCCATGAAGATTGAGTTCATCAGCCGAGAGAAGGTGGCTGGGGCATTGGTCAAACCGAAGGACATGACGGTGTACTCATATTGGCCATAACGAGTAACAAAAGCCGTTTTTGGAATGTCCCCGTTCTTAATCTTGATTTGATGGTATCCCAACCTCAAATCCATTTTGGAGAAGACTGAGGATCCAGCGAGCTGATCGTACAGGTCGTTGATCCTGGGGAGCGGATACTTGTTCTTAATGGTGACCAGATTAACTGGTCGGTAATCTACAACCATCCGATCCGTTCCGTCTTTCTTCTTGACGAAGAGGACGGGGCAAGCCCAAGGAGAAGAGCTAGGACGAATGAAACCCTTTTTCAAGGCCTCATCTAATTGCTTCTTAAGTTCGGCTAGCTCCAGGGGTGCCATCTTATAAGGTCTTCTGGCTATTGGAACAGTTCCGGGAACAAGATCTATCACAAACTCTACATCTCTGTCAGGTGGAATTCCTGGCAGTTCCTCTTGAAAAACATCCGGGAAGTCACGGACTACCGGAATGTCTTCAAGTTCCGGAAGAGGGTTGGCATTTAAGGAATAGAGCTGGCATTTGGCAACTCGAGTAGAGACATTTACTATCTCACCCGAGGGATGGGTAAGCTGGACATTTCTAGAATGAGTATCAATCTTGGCATAGTGAGCTGACATCCAGTCCATGCCCAAGATGATATTAATATCCGAAGATTTCAATGCTGTCAATGAGGCTAGAAAAACTAGCCTGTCTACTAGAATTTCATTGTCATAGGTTATCCTGGAGGTTTGCCATTTACTACCAGGGGTTTGGACGACCAATGGGATTGGCATATCACAAAATGACATGTTATGCAACTGTGCATAACTTTCTGAAATGAAGGAATGAGAAGACCCAGTGTCAAAGAGAACGGACGCTGGGTGATGATTAACAAGAAGCGTACCCAGCATGACGTCAGGATCCTCTGCGGCTTCTTCTGTTGACACATAGTTCACACGGCCACGTGCAGGAGTTGGCTTTACATAATAAGCTTTGCCCGACTTGGCCTGCCCGACGGACTTTCCGGGTTGCTTGGCACCCACATTCTGAGGACACTCATGGGAATAATGCCCTGGTTCTCCACACTTGTAGCATATCACCTGGTTGGCACGTGGTGCAGCATTGCTAGCTGGACCACCATAAGCTTTTGCTGGAGGGTTGGCCTGATTCGTCTGAGGCGCCACGTAGGATGGCCTCGGAGTGTATCTTGGCGGTAGAGAACTGTTTGGAACCCACAGCCTGCGTTTTGGAAACGCGGAACCAGAAGATGAGCCAAAGTCACGGGAGTGCTTCCTTGTGGCTTCGAAGTCAGTATGACCAGTCTCCGCACTGATCGCTTTGTTGACCAGGGCTTGAAAACATGCACACTCATGGAGACGCAGGTCTCGACGGAGCTCAGGGCTCAGACACTTACGGAATCTTGCTTGCTTTTTGGCGTCAGTAGACACCTCCTCTGTTGCATAGCGGGCGAGGTTACCGAACTCGCGGCTATAGGCATCCACAGACAACTTGCCCTGAGTGAAGGCACAAAACTCCTCTCTCTATCTGTCCATCAGGGCCTCTGGAATATGGTGCAGACGAAAAGCTGCGCTGAAGTCTGCCCATGTGGCCACTGGTTCAGCGGGACGCATAGCTTCAAAATTCTCCCACCACAGATTGGCGGGTCCCTCCAGGAAATACGTCGCGAAGGTCACCTTGTCGGCCTCACACACATCCGCAGAGCGAATCTTGCGTGAGATGCTGCACAGCCAGTCATCAGCGTCGAGGGGATTGACAGAATGATGAAACTTTGGAGGATTCAGCTTCACGAAGTCATTGAGGGACACTGCAGCATTCCTAGGCTGTCGAGCCGTATTCTGCTCAATAAGCTCTAGCAGTCGGTTGGTCTCCCTTTTGTTTCTTTCTGCCTCAAGCATCACTTCCACCAGAGAAGGTGGGTGAGGAAGGTCTTCCTGCGACGCTTGACTACCCTCGCCTTGCTCATGAGCAGGGGCACGGTTCAACCTGGTGAACACCATCCTGACAAACAAACTCATAGCTTAGACCAATATCATATCAATACTAGCTATGGATTAAGAATGTACTGAACACACGGAATGCGGAAATGAATATCCGAACAACATGGTAACAAGCAACTGCTATATATACACCATGGTTCATACACACCCTTACATAGTTCAGTACAAACTTACTCGAAGAGCAAACTACTTAAATGGTGGAACTACTCATCAGAGGCTTACAAACTTCCTATACATTATTTATCTAGGCCTCCGGAATTCATTTCACATTACTACCATACTTCACAAGTCACGCAGGACTGTGAATGTACGGCTACTACCATACTATCCTTCCGCTCACAGCTCAGGCATCCGCATAGAACATCTCATAGAGATTACCTCCATGACCTGGAAGCTCAACCTGCGGATCAGGAAACACTCTAGCCTGAGATCCCTGGGATCCATAAGAAGGGTGTGGCCTTGGTCCCCTGACTGGTGGTAAGAGGGGTCCCCGAAGAGGTGTGACTCCTCCTATAGCTGGCCAGTCAACGTGAGCCGGAAGATGGGTCCTAACAGGGTTCAGCAACTCCATCTCTCCATACCCTGTCTGGACTACCGGTGCCAGCTGCGTCAAAACTGTCCACAGACGGGCACGGGTAGCATAAAGCTCCATGCGGAGAGCACGAGCATCCATGTCTCTGTTCTCTAGCATCTCAACAGTGGACTACAGAAGTGGATCCTCCATAGAAGAATCAAAATAGACTCCACTGAGGTATCCCTCTTCACCAGACTGAGAGGCCGGAACATAGCAGAACTCTGAATTCCGCAGCAGTGCATGTCTCGCTCTCATAATAGTCAGCATTGAATAGGCAGCATCCTGTACTGCCATGTCAACTGTGACCCCCAACCCATAGGACCAATGGATTGACTTCTCAGCTCCAGGGTAGTCTGGAAATACCCTAACAGTGCAGATGTACTGGCTCTGGTTGAAGTCTCGGTACTGTTCCTCCACTGTGTACTCGGGGTACCAGCGGTAACCGCACACCGACATCACCCTGACCAGCATGGCCGTATGACCCGGTACATCAATGCACCTGGTCAGACGTACCACCTGACGAGAAGGACAGCCAGGCATCTGTAAATAGAGAATAATGCAAAAGCATTAGAGCTCTGAATGCAAAATTGGGCAGCATAACGGCTGTAAATGATCAAAACAAATTTGAGACAACCCAAAATGGAAAAGCGTCACCACTAACCTATCTAGTTCAACTCTCTGGTCACCAAACTTACTTCCTGCTTCCTAGGAATAGAAGAAACCCAATATCTCTCGTCCCGTAGTCCTATAAGCTATCGATCGGAAACACGAGCCTAGGAGAAGATGAGTAACCTAGTCCTTAATTCCTGCAGAAGAGACGAGGATGACCAGAATATAATATCTTGAGAAGAGAACAAAAGTCTTACGTTCCCTTCCACAAACAATTCCCTTATATATAACTAAACCAATTCTAGACTCAACTTCGACCAGTTTGGCTTAGTAATCCTACAGTCAGTCAGGCTCTGATACCAACGCTGTCGGGACCCCGATCCTAAGCCATAGGAATCTAGCATGTAACACATCGCATCCCTTTGTGGTCTCACGCACGGTTAACTCCACGGCTGCAGCCTTACCTTAGCCGGGACCGTTTGCGTCTTTTGACTCACGTATGCGATAGTGTCGCTAGCAATCCAATGTCAAAGAACCTGGATCGACATGTCTAGTCATAAACCAAAGTGGCAGTACCGCACAAGGACAGGCATACATGACCCAACAAAGCAGGTGTCGGTCATCGGCGAATGTAGACGAGTCGTAGCAAGCTACAAGGACTCCATTACATCGCGTGACATTTCCCCAAAGGGGACAAACACATCAGCTAAGAAGGACACATGCCGGTCAACCAATGTGTCCGGAGCAGTAGCGAACTACCAAGGCTCGTTGGATCACAAAGGGGCATTTCCTTGTAAGGCGTGCTACTAAAGTTCACGACTAGGTATTCGAACCCCATACATACCAAGTAAGACACACGTACGCATGGCATACCGATATGTATAGATACATCGGTGGCATCACAACATAACCATAAACATACAAGCTTTATTTAAGAGGCTCGGAAGAGCCACACACATAATATTACACATTAAGGGGTCTCACGACCCATAATAGTAGTCATACAATACAAGCCATCGGAAGAGTTATAAACTGTCTGGGTACAGACAGGGCAACTAGAAGGCACATGGCCTGACTATACTACAGAGCCGACGTAGGGCCAGATCGTAGCTGGGACACCAGCTACTCGTCGTCGTCGATGTCTACGAAGAACCCTCCAATAGGGTCATTAGCAACCTCTGCAACATTTATTAAGCAAACATGAGTACGAAGGTACTCAGCAAGACTTTAGGAGAACTAACTACTCATGCATGGTATCAAAAGGTATTGTGGGGTTTCATGCGGGAAGCCAGCATTTGACTCGTGGCTAGACAACTTGCACTTTGAAATTAGTTTTGACAACTTGATTTCTCGCACACGAGTCCACTAACACCACAACAATACAATATCGTGGAATCATTCCGTCTCCATACGGAAATGCCGTCCACGACACTCACGCCTATCTTGAAAATTTTATGAGTAACCATTGAAGTTATCTATGAACAACATATGTCTCCAAGTAGTCCATATCCGCGGACGCGGCTATTCGAATAGATCATAACCCTGCAGGGGTGTACTTCGTCACACACGCTCCCGCCACTTATCGCTATGTGCCCGTCATGCACCTCGGCAACCTTCAAGCGGAAGCCCAGCGAGGGAGTCGGCCACGACCGTTAACCACACTAGTACCTAGTCCAGGTTTATCGCCCATCTGAGAGTAACCCGTACGGAAGTCCGGCCGAGGTTTCCGCCACGGCCTCAAACGATGTGCGCAGGGTTCCCAAGCCAACCATCCGGGTGCCACTTGGTACACCGTGCCACTGCCTACCGCATCACGGCCCACCTCTCAGGTCAGCACCATGCAAGGCCTCCAGCATTACTATAAACACCAGAAACTACTTGCAACTCCTGGACCGAGTACTACGCGATTAATAGGCCGAGCGGGGTCATATTTCAGGGCCCAGCATGTGGTAGTATCTAGTCTTGGATTACATACACGGAACTCAGTTCCTAAGGACGGTTCCAATGAAACAACCCGCCATGTACTCCTACACAGCCTTTCACCGGTACCTTTACCAAATGAAGTTCAACACACGACCTTTTCTCATCAAACACATTTCACAGATGACAGACCATACACAACTCTAAGCATAGCATGCATAGTAGGATAAGGCACATCATAGCTCAAGCAACTACCAAGTATGCTAGGTTGCAAGGTTTGGCTATTTACTGTGACAAGGTTAAGTCATGCAAAGGAAGTGGGTTCAACTATCGGGGCAAAGCAGTTGAAGCATTTGAATTTAAATGCAATAAATAGGTGCAGGAGCAAGAACATGGGAGTTATCGGAATGATCAGAGGGGTTGCTTGCCTTGTTGCTCAGAGGAGGAACGATATCCGTCAGACGGATATTCGGTGGAATCCGGGGGTGCGGAGCCTACCGAAAAGAATGGCAACATTCAATAACAATCATATGCACTCAAAATGATGCATGAGCATAGCATGAGAATGCAAGGTGATAAGTTATTATTTTCAACATGTATTAGGTTTAAGGTTGATTTGAATCACATTCGAATAGCAATTCAAACGGGGTATTCTCGGATACCGGTTTAATTGATTCGACCTGATGCTCAGATCAACTTGATGTTAACATGCATGAAATGTCATGTTATGATACTGATTTGTAATTAGGGCAGTGTGTGATCATTGCATATATAATGAAATTTGGATATTTTTGCAAATTCATTTATAATGTGATTAAAAGAATTGAATTATTCCTTATTTCACAATTTAGGGTTCTGTAACTTTTTCAAACATATTTGAAAATAGCATAATCAGAATCCTTGAATTTTTCTGATACTTTTTCATATATAAATTATTTTCATTGGAGTTATAGATTAATTTCAATGATTTTTACAAATTTTAGCAATTTCCTGAATTAGTTTTAAACTGGAAATTCTATTTATAGCCTCAGGCTGACGTCAGCAGGTCAGCCGACCTGTTCAAGTCAAACCTGACAGGGGGGCCCCACTGGTCAGCCTCTTCGGGACTAATCCCGCGCTGACCAGCCCCTAATTGGGGTTTGACCAGGCGTGGGCCCTCTCGCAGCGACTGAGAGGAGGGCGATTACGCCCTAATGGTCGGCCACGTCGACGCCCACCAGAGGGTGGTCGCCGGCGACCAAGCCCGCGGCGGAGGGCTCGCCGGAGGCGACCTAGACGGCGCTGCACAGCACCAAAACGCACGCGGTTGGCAGCTACAGCATGCTCGCGAAGTGGCCGATCTGGCAGGACCAACTAGGGAGGCTAGGGTCGCCGGAAGAGGCGTCGGCAACGAGCCGGAGCGGCGGCCGAAGCTCGGCCTTCTATGAGGGGCGGTTCTAGGGCACGGGGAGGGCAGCTGGAGGGCTCGGCACGCTCCTGGAGGCTCCAGGAGCTCGAATCCTAGCTCGGGCGCGTGGATCAGTCATCACAGCGACGGCAGCGACATGGCCGGCGGCGAGAAGCTCTCGGCCTTGGTGGGGAACTAAGATACGATGCACGGGAGAGCGTGGGGCGAGAGGGGAAACGACGACAAGCTCACGGCGGTTCCGATGGCGTTGAAGAGGGGCTCAGGGATGCGCCGGTGGAAGCGAATCGACGGGAGAGGTCCGGCGGCCGGAGGTGGAAGACGACGGCGTTGCGGGTGTTGCAGGGCTCGAGGAAGCTTCGGCTTCTACAGAGATGACCAGGGCGGCGAGGCGGAGCTAATGGCGTACTCTGGGAGGGAATCCTATGGCCAGGGGCACGGGCAGCTCGAGCTCGAGCTCGGCTCCTATGACGGCAGCGGGGAGGAGGAAGAGATCCGGCGGAGGGAGAGAACCGAGGCGGGGAATGGATAGGGGAGGCTCTGGGGAGCTTATCCCCGTCGTCGCCAGCGCGAGGCAGCGGCCAGGCAGGCACGCAGGTGCGTGGCCGCGCCGGAGGGGGCGGCGGCCACCTCCTGCTGCCTAATGGCGCGAGGGAGGGGACGAGCGAGGGAGATGGGCCGGGCCAGGCTTGGGCGACAGGTAAGTTTTTTTCCATTTTCTCTGTTTTTGTTTTTCTGTTTTGCTAATTATTGTTTTGCCAATTAATCCAGCTCCAAAACAAAAAGTAAAAACTATTTTAGACCTCCTGAAATATTTGTTATAATACCCCACCCATTTCCAAGGTTTTCAACATTTTTGGAAAATTATAGTTTCTGATTTCACTTTTTAAATTTGAAACCAGTGGCTTTTTGCATTAATTCAAAAGGCTTAAGGTGTCAAGGAATTAGTTTTCTCCAATGCTCATTTACTTTCATGATTTATCAGAAAGTTTGAACATTTCTTGAGGCCATTTTGGGTTCATTGATTTTGAACTAGTTTGAGATTTCCTTTAATTGAAATGGTGGCTAGGGTTTTGAGTATTTCCTTTGCCACTTTGTTGTTTTTGTTGAAACTTCTTAGATGCAAATGCAAAGAAGACATGAGCACAATGCTATCTTGCTTAAGGGTCAGGGATGTGACAGAACGATAATATGCAACATAATGTACTTAAGAAAACAAAGAGGCCTGTTTAGAAAAATAAAAGCAACCAATAGTAAACATAAATGATGAAGTTCCTCATACCCAAACTAATTAACTAGAGCGATCTACGCTAGTTCAGGACCACGGTTTAGTTACATCACATAGTTTCGCCATGCATAATTTCAAAGTTTTGCCTTAGAAAGATAGTAGTGATAAGGCACGCTAGTTCAGGACCATGGTTTAGTTACATGACATTGTCATTGACAATCAGTCCTCCATGTCGGCGTTCCAATCTTCATACTCAGGGAGGAAGCACCTAAGCTTCATGAAAGGCTTCAGGTCTAGACGCTGAGCGACTAGCAATGCTCGGATATCAACCTGCATGATTGTCCCATGGTAGAACATCCCCCGTTGGTTCGAGGACTTGCTTCATGATCACTTGGGCTAGTTCACACTATACGTGATAATACTCAGCTTGGATTCGATGATCCGGTGTCTTTCCTATGCTTGTGGCCCAGCTGACAATCTCAGCATCTTCGGTAGTAGCTCACATGTGAAGGCGTTGATTATCCCATCTGTACTCCATCAGGTGATGCATGAGGTAGAATCCATCAGTCATACTGTTGTGCGGTTGCTGGATGAGCAGAAGTCGGTCTTATGGCGGAAAACCGGCCCGGTCTTCGTCCTGTGCCTTTTCACCTTGATATATCCATGAGTCAGGCTGAAGGTTAACAGGGCACAGTCGAGAACACTCTTTACGTGCGTGTAATCCTTTTTCTTGAGGTTCTTTGATGAGTCCAAGGACATAGCATGGGAGTATTCCGAGTACAGAACGATGAGGACGGCGTCGCCCCCGCTGCGCAAATTAAGTACACCTCAAATTAGCCTCCATGCTTGCAAAGGAATGATTAACATGTACGAAAGGATATGCGTGGATGACTTACGAGGGATGATAAGGCAAGAGAATCGCTTCCTTGTCCTTATTAGCAATCATGAATTTGTTGAGGTACTTGCTCGCATAGTCACGGTGCTCTTTGCAAACTGCCAAGAAGCTCTCGTGCATATAGTATGGGTCAGCGACGCGGATATATTTGATGCTCTCCGTCCTAATGAAGTAGTTGAGATATAGCGCATACATGCGGATGAACTGGAAATCCAGCTTTGTCATGTGGAACATGTTGTAGATGTAGTCAAATCACAGGACGAACTGATTCGCCGGCCAGGTATCGACGTACAACTTCCCACCCGGCACCTGAGCCGCATAAAGCGGGTATCCTGGATCTTTCGCGACCAGAAGGCTTTTCTCTCTAGCCAGCACATCTTCATGGAGTCTCTTTAGATCATTGTTCAGTATGTTATCTAGCGCTTTGGCAGGTAGGATCGGCTCGTCGGCGACATGGAAACGCGGCTTACCTTCGACAGGTATTCTGTCGACCACCCGGGGTTTCACAGGTGGTTAGCTGCTTGAAGCACCTATGGCGCCTTTACGGCCTTTCCTGGCCGGTCTCTTCATTTGCTTCTTGGCGGGTGGCGGTAGTGAGCCCACCATCCCCAGTGGCGTGGGGCTAAACAGTGGACGGGCCTCGGGGGGTTGCTGGGTAGAGGCGGCATCTGGAGGCGTCTCGTGCGAGGACAGCTTGAAGAGAGACTTTTTCGATTCCGCCTTAGGAAGTTCCGGCTCCGGCAAATCAGACAGCATCAAGCCATCATCTCCACGCTCATAGCCAAAGTCTTCGGCGTCCTGAGCCATCAATCCATCATAGGAGGTATTGAAATGCTTATTCGGGTCCTCGTCATCATCCTCCATGTCATCATCAACATTTGCTTCTTCGACAACGGGGGCGACATGATGTGGCACTAATGGAGGCTCTCCCTCGCATCGTACGCTAGCATCATCTTCCATGACAGGTGCAGATAATTTGGTAGGTGGGTTGGTGCTCATACCTTCTTGAGAAGGTGGCGTTGGCGTGATACTGGTCTCCTCGAGACGAAGAAGAGACTTCGGCCAAGGGAAGAACCAGTTCTTGCATGCGCCAATCATCTTAGGGGTCTCGTCGTCATCAACTGGTATCGGAGGAGGCAAATCCTCGAAGCCCGCTAAGACATTGGCCACGTTAACCTTGAAGACACCATCGTACATATCTCGGTTGTGGAACATGCGGTCCTTCGGCTTCACAATGATTGCCTTTCCCAGAGCTACCTTCTGGCCCTTGATGTCATAGAGTAGGGTGCACGGGGTGTCGTCGGTCTACGAAGGAGACATGTCTGTGATATCAAACATCTGAAAGGCAACTAAAACAGAAGACTATAGACATGCTGGTGAAAAGGGTATGGCGCGTAATTACCGTGAGGGCGTCGAGCTCAGCTAGCGACGAAGGCCTGCCGAGCATGCCAGAGACGGAGGTCGGGCTGCTATGAACAGGAACGAGACGTTTTACGGTTGCTTGGGCAGGTGTTGGTGTTGTTGTGTTCGCCGAGTTGCTCCCGACAAAGCTGGGAAGGGGAAAGTCCTTCGGCCGTGCATTTGGATTGCTCTTCGACCAGTTGAAAATTTCCAGAATCAAGCTGGCCACCGCGTCAGTGACCAACCCGCTGACTACCCCGACCAACTCTTCTTTGGTCTCAGCTTTGGTCTTATTGACCGCAATCACGACCTTCTCATTGATTCTCTCCTGAGTGACGACCAACCGTCTCTTCCTTCTTTCCTCTGGCTCCTCGAGGTAGCACGTCTTCCACGAGGCGCCACCTCCGACACCGTGCACACGTCCATAGGATGACGACTTGTCTCCGGGTACCTTTTTCAGTATGTTTAGGGCCCGGTTGAATGGGGTGTCCCACTTGGGCCTCGCCGACGACTGTGATGACTCGTCGCTTTCGGCTGCCTTTTGATGTTGCTCTTTCTGCAAAAGGAGCGTGGCAGGTTTACTAATGTGACAAAACTAGCAGTCAAATTGATTAGAAGCTAATATGATAATGTGGTAATATAACAATTACCATAAGTCTCATGAACTCCCTCGTGTTCGGGTCCGTGTAAAAGATCTTTCTCACTTTGTCCCACTTGTATCGGGCCCTGATCCAGTCATGCTCCAGCCGGTCGGTGAACTCCGCCAAGGGGTCCGGGATCCCGAGACTTTCACGTTCGGCGTCCTCCTTGGCCCATGATGTGTCTCTTCCCCTCGTGACCACGGCTTCCGAGGCGGTGGGGAGGCATGTTCCTGGCCTGGAGCACCTTCATTTTCTCCGACTTTGCCTTGAATTCATCTTTTTCACAATTCTCCTGGAATTTTGCAAAGTCCTCTGTCGTTATTGTCGGATTATCAGCATGAATCTTGGACCATAGTTCATTCTTCGCAATCGCTTTTTTCACCCGAAATTTCCAGGAGGACAAGTCGTTGGTGAACGTCACCATCGCCTTGTCGTTTATCTTTGTCATGGCAACATCGTCCCACGACTCTTTATATTTGCCTTCATCACGGCCGGGGAACATGAACCTATTGTGCAACTTCTTTAGGACCATGTGCTCCATATGTGGTATGTGCTTCAACATCTTGTCGTTGATGTTGGCGGTTTCCCTGAGGATGCATCCAAGTTGCTTGCCCCAGCACTTGCGCGCTTCCTCTGGCGCCGTTGGCTCTAACTTCTTGGGGTGCATCTCCATGAACACAATTTGTCTCATGCCAAGCTCATTTGGTCTTCGTGTCCTCTTCTTCTTTGGTGCTTTACCGGCTACGACAGCATCGTTGCCGGTCTCGGGGGTTGTGTCGGTGTCGGTGCTAGTGACGGTGTCGGCGCCGGGGTCAGGGTTGGGACCACTGCCGCCACCATGTAACCCCATCTGGTGTTCGTCCACGTAATCGAAATAGTGATTTGCTGCCTCGATGGGGTCTGCAGGGCGAGCAAAACCACCCACGACTTCGGCGTCGGTAGACATGTTTCCTATGCAACAATTGTAAATAAAAGATATAATGAAGATAAAAAAGGGGACTATATTTGGTCGGAATGTTGATTCATTCCCCTTCCGACAAATCCCGGGTACTCCATATGTCCAAGTTTCTAGCACAAGTCATGCCGAAAATTTCGGCATGACCTTTGCTAAAAAGTAGACATATAAAGCACCTGAAATTTGCCAGAACGGTAATGAATCAACATTCCGGCAAAACATAGGCCACTCGGATATTCCGGCAAAACATCAATGACAAGAAGGGACATTCTGACATTATTTAATCATTTCTATCTAAACCATGTTAAAATTAAAAAGTAAATAATTATATTAGAGGATCGGCACCTACTATTCTACTATGATTCATCTTTTTTTGCTGGTACAATTATGTAAATGGAAATTCACATAGACTAGTAGAAGACTTACGAATAGTTACACTATTGGAACAATAATTAACAATGCTAATTAATCATATCCATAAATAAAATATGCTCCCTAGAGCTATGGGACGGTGGGGGCGTCGGTGGACGGCGCCGGTGGAGGGGGCGGTGGGGGCGCCGGTGGAGGAGAGATGCGTGCGAGATCTGCCGCGGGATGGAGGCGGCGGGGGGATTTGGTGAAAAAACTTAGCGCGCACGGCGGTTAACTCAAAATAGCGGTAGCGCTGGTTTTGAACCAGTGCTATAGCTAACTTAGCAGTAGCGTTGGTTTAGGAGCCAGCGCTATAGCTAACTTAGCTATAGCGCTGGTTCCCTAAACCAGCGTTGCTGCTATCTTTTCCATTTATTCTTTTTATTATTTTCCTTTTATATTTTTTTCTTTACTTTTTGTCATTATTTTCCTTTTCTTTTCTGTTTACTTTTCTTTTTATTTTTTACTTCTTTCTCCCTTTTGCTTTTGTTTTTTTGTTTTTCTCCCGACGACGGCGTGTCCCACTCCCCCAATGCGTGAATATCACCAGAACCATGCATGTGGTCATAACATATCAGTTGACCGATAACGGTTACTTAAGTGCGTACACAAAGTAGATACTTATATATAAATGTAGGTTTCTGATCAGCTGCGTCGACGACGTTTCACATTGAGCTTCTTCCCTTTCTTGTTCATTGCCGAGTAATCTAGCCCCTCCTTGTGACTTTTCCACAGCCATGGAGTACGATCTTTCTTACGTAATGTAGTCTTGATTCTTGTTTTCACGTATGCTTCATGGTCATCGTCATCTTCCCTCATTAGGTTGCCATATTGGTCGTAGTCTTCCTCGTTGGCGACTCCATCCATTCCGACGATGCTCCTTTTGGATCTCCTCACGACAACACGGCTGGGATTGGCCGGTTCGGTTATGAAGAAGCATTGTGCCACGTGCTTAGCGTGTACCCATGGCTCATTTTTGGCGATGATGTTAACGTTCACGGGAGTGCTCTTCACGTCGGGTATAGACATGGTGGTGAAATACTTGTTTTCTCTTACGACGTCCTTGGCCCATCTCACATAGAACATCGTCGCATCATGCATTCCATAATAGTCAAGCTCCCAGATCTCTTCGACCCTTTCGTAGAGTCCTTCAGTTGTGACGTTGGCGTCGGTCACGCATTGAATTGTCACCCCGGAGTTCTGGTAATCACTGTCCATGTCTTTGCCCTCCATGTAGAATGTGTACCCCTTGATATCGTAGTACTGATAGGCTGCGATCTTGGGCGCAAGGCCATGTGCTAAGGCGTGTATGAGCAATCCGTCAGAACTACCCTCTTCCGGGGGATTTTCAAGAACTTGCTCTTTAAACCAATGCAAGAAAGTAGCGTTGTGCTCCACAGTAACTTCGTCGTCCGTCTTGAGCATCCCCTTATCATGGTACTTCTATGCGATGCTTTCTTTGTGTCGTGCCACATAATCATCTACCACATCTAGGTGTTGTAGCACTACTAAGTTAGCCCTGTCAAAGTCGTTCCGTCGATCCGAGTAGTCCACGTGCAATTCCCTCCGACTGTTGTTGTGACCATCTCCTTCGAGCTTCCCATCGTGCTTCTTGACGGGCAAACCAACAACAGGGTCTCCGACGCTTATATAATTCTGGCAAAAGGAGACGCACTCATGCGTTAGATACCCATGGACGATGCTCCCTTGGGACGGGACTTGTTACAAACGAATCCTTTGATGACCCCATTCATCCTCTCGAACGGCATCATGCTATGAAGGAATGTCGGCCCGAGGTCGATGATGTCGTCCACGATGTGGACACACAAATGCACCATGACGTCAAAGAATGCGGGCGGGAAGTACATCTCAAGCTCACATAGTATGACAATGATCTCTTCTTGTAGCCTTTGGAGTTGCTTCACACTTATGGACTTTCGAGAGATAACGTCGAAGAAGTTGCACAGATCAGTAAGCATGTCATGGACATGCTTGTCCATTATCCCTCTAATGCAACCGGGAGTATCTGCGGCATCATCACGTGACAGTCATGAGACTTCATCCCGCTGAACCTTTTCTTCTTGGGGTCTAGAAATCTGCTTATCTTCCCAAAGTAACCGGAACTGACTTTGATTTCCATAAGGCACTTGATGAATTGATCGATCTCCTTTGCACTTAAGGTGAAGCAAGAAGGGGGCAAGAATTCTCCTCCTTCTTGTTGACTTTTCTGCACCTTTCCCCCTCCTCTGTCTTCGTCTCCTCCATCAACTTTTTACGGTGGAGGTCTTTCCTGATCTTCAAATCTTCCAAGTCTTTCCTTGCCTTCGGCCTATCCTTGATCTTCTCCGGCATGTTCATCAGTGTGCCAAGCAAGATCTCGAGGACATTCTTCATGATATGCATTTGATCAAGGCAATGAGGCGTGTCGTGGTTGGGCCAGTACTCCAAGTCCCAGAAAACAATCCTCGTTTTCCATACCTTCAGCAGCGGCTCTGGCGCCTTTTTGATCTTTCCCGGCGCGGGGCATTGTTCCCCAGTTTCTCAACAACTCGTCAATTTCGGCGCCGCTCCTCTTACGTGGAGGTCCTCGAAACTCAGCCAACCCATTGAATAGATATCCACACTTTCTCCACGGGTCATCCTTCTCGAGCCATCTACAATGCCCCATGTACACGATTTTCCCACACCCGCCATCTTTCGTTGACGTAAGATGCTGAGACGTTGTATCATCCATGCACCTCGTGCATCCGCGGTATCCGTGGCACACCTAGCCTGAGGTGTACCCGTAACCGACATAGTTGTGCACCGTCGTCATCAATGCGACTCTCATATGGAAATACTCTCCTTTGCTGGCGTCCCATGTCCATGTCGGTGATTTCCATAACGTGTCTAGCTCCTCTTGCAGAAGCCCCATATACAAGTTAATACTATTTCCCGGTTGTTTCGGCCCTTGAATCATCATGCACATGTGTATGTACTTTGTCTTCGTGCACTTCCAAGGGGGGGAGGTTGTACATCCATACAAACACGGGCCATGTGTTGTAGTTGGTGTTTTGGTTTCCAAACAGATTCATGCCATCGGTACTCGCACCAAGCACGATGTTCCTTCGATCTTCTTTAGCAAATCCATATACGATGTTGAATGCTCTCCACTGGCTACCATCTACGTGGTGTCTCAGCCTCGGATCATCTCCATCATCGGGATACCATCTACGAGGTGCCAGTGCATGAGCTTTGCTTCCTTAGGATATACGAAATACTGCTGCAGATGGGGAGTGATTGGAAAGTACCATACAACTTTCTGAGGAGCTTTCTTGCCTGCCTTCTTGTATCGAGAAGCATTGCACACTGGACAGTTGTTTTTTTCCGCGTGCTACCCCCGATAAATGACGCAATCGTTGATGCATGCGTGGTACCTAATGTGCTGTAAATCAAAAGGGAAAACGATTTTCTTGGCCTCCTCAACACTACTAGGACACAGGTTCCCCGCGGGAAGAAATTTATTATGTAGATACTTCAAATGCTCATCGAGGCTTTTGTCTGTCCATTTGTTTTTGTCCTTTGTCTTTAGAAGTTCGAGCGTGAAACTCAAGCGGGTCACCTCGGGATCGTAACCATCATACAATGGAGTACTCGAGTCCACTTCAAGTTGAGCCAGCTTGGCCTCCTCTCTAGAAGCAGCTCTCTCGCTAGTCGTACTCTTGCGAAGGAGGTCTTGAACATGAGTGTCTTGCACGACTGCACTTAGTAGCGTCGAAGACTGCGGCGTGACCATCGCCTCTTCTCCGCCATGTCCGGACTCTTCTTCGCCGTGTCCGGAATCTTCTCCGCCGCCGTCATTTCCGGACTCTTCCCTGCCGCCATGTCCGGCAACATCGTCTTTGTGTCGATCGGTCATCTCTTCGTCTAGCCCCATGTCATTATTCCCTGCCATTTGGACGTCCTCATCATCATCATCTTCTTCTTCACTTATCCATTGAGTATAGCCATCCATGAAACCATTCATCAGGAGGTGCGCCTTCAAAGTCCCACGATCAAAAGGGTCCAAAAGGACACCGTCCTTGCATCTTGCACACGAACATCTAATCCTAGTCCGATTATTTGCATACATGTCCATCACTGCGGATTGCATGTACCACTCCACCGTCCATCCACTCACCTTCATGACCGACTAGACGGTATAACAAGCAAAAGGTATATAATATAAATAATGCATGCATGCTTCAAAGTCATATAAAATTTTGGCATGACCTTGCCTAAAAATAGGACATATTGAGTTTGCTCGAAATTCACCGAAACGGAAATAAATCGACATTTCGGCAAGACATAAGCAACTCGAGGGCATGTCACACTAGCACAAATCTCTCCATATATATATCCCAAACACACATATTCTCATTCACACACATATTCCCATTCTTTAAATGAACAACTTTTTTTACTCACCTATATATCTCCCGAGAGAGACCGATCGAGATAGATGATGAGAGAGACCGATCGAAAGAGCACGCATGGATGGCTAAATAGCTAGATAGATATAGTTGTTGGGGAGGAGAGGTGAATATAGCTATCTAACTAATGGAGAGGGAGTTATGGTGGACGGGGGTATTAATGGGGAGAGGAAGAGAAGTAGGACAAAGAGAGATGTGAAAGAGGCCATTTATGAAGGAGAGTTATGGTGGAGGGAGACATTAATGAGGAGAGAAGAGAGGTAGGAGGAAGAGAGAAGAAGAGAAACAATGGTGTGGAGAGTGGAGAGGGGAAAGGACGGGGAGAGAGGTCAAAGTGGGGGAGAGGAGGGGGAGGGGGTAAAAAGGTGGCACCAGCCGCAACTAGCAGTAGCGCTGCATACCAGAAAGCACTGCTACTATGCTATTAGTAGTAGCGCTTGTCACATGCGAGCGCTACCACTAAGTGTGGCCCACTAGAAGCAATGGTGCTGCAAAACAAAGCGCTATCGCTAAATACTTAGCAGTAGCGCTGGATTTTGGGCAACGCTGCTACTACAGCTACCGTCGGTGGCATCGTCTCGTCCCACATAGTAGTAGCGTGTTTTTGAAAAGAAGCACTACTACCAAGGTCTTAGTAGTAGCGCTTAAGTGGATCAGCGCTACTTCTAATTAGCAGCAGTGTTTTCTTTTGTCTAGCGCTACTACTCAGGTCCTGCCTAGAAGCATTTCCCTAGTAGTGCCACCACACCTAGGGTTAGCCCCCCACCCCTCTCTTGCACCTTGGGCTGCTTGTGGTGGCGCACCAGCCCACATATGGGATGGTTCCCAATCACCTTTAGTCCCATATACCACTTCGGGATGGTAGCCCTTCCCGGTGGACCCCTCGAAACCTTCGGCGGTCCCGGTACATTACCAATGATCCCCGAAACACTTCCCGCGATGAAATCCTCACTTCCTATATGGGAATCTTTACCTTCGGACCATTCCGGAGCTCCTCGTGATGTCCGAGACTCATCTAGGACTCCGAACAACCTTTGGTAACCATGTACACTATTCCCATATAATCCTAGCGTCATCGAACCTTAAGTGTGTAGACCCTACGGGTTCGGGAAGCATGCAGACATGACCGAGACACCTCTCCGGTCAATAACCAACAGCGGGGTCTGGATATCCATGTTGGTTCCCACATGTTCCATAATGATCTCATTGGATGAACCATGATGTCGGGGATTCGATCAATCTCGTATGCAATTCCCTTTGTCTACCGGTATGATACTTGCCCGAGGTTCGATCTCGTATCCCTATACCTTGTTCAATCTCGTTACCGGCGAGTCTCTTTACTTGTTCTGTAACACGTCATCCCGTGGCTAACTCCTTAGTCACACTGAGCTCAATATGATGATGGATTACCGAGTGGGCCCAGAGATACCTCCCCGTCACACGGAGTGACAAATCCAAGTCTCGATTCATACAACCCAACAGACACTTTCAGAGATACCTGTAGTGTACCTTTACAATCACCCAATTACATTGTGACGTTTGATACACTCAAAGCGCTCCTACGGTATCCGGGAGTTGCACAATCTCATGGTCTGAGGAAATGATACTTGACATTAGAAAATATTTAGCAGACGAACAACATGATCTAGTGCTATGCTTAGGATTGGGTCTTGTCCATCACATCATTCCCCAATGATGTGATCCCGTTATCAATGACATCCAATGTCCATGATCGGGAAACCATGATCATCTATTGAGCAACGAGCTAGCCAACTAGAGGCTCACTAGGGACACATTGTGATCTATATATTCACACATGTATTACGGTTTCCAGTTAATACAATTATAGCACGAATAATAGACAATTATCATGAACTAGGAAATATAATAATAACCACTTTATTATTGGCTCTAGGTCATATTTTCAACAGTCTCCCACTTGCACTAGATTCAATAATCTAGTTACATTGTGATGAATCGAACACCCATAGAGTTCTGGTGCTAATCATGTTTCGCTCGTGGAAGAGGTTTAGTCAACGGGTCCGCGAAATTCAGATCCGTATGTACTTTACAAATATCTATATCTCCATCCTGGATGTATCCACGAATGGAGTTGAAGCGGCATTTGATGTGCTTGGTCTTCTTGTGAAACCTGGGCTCCTTCGCAATGGCAATAGCTCCAGTGTTGTCACAGAACAGAATAATCGGGCCCGACGCACTTGAAATCACTCCTAGGTCGGTGATGAACTCCTTCATCCGGAGTCCTTCCTGTGCTGCTTCCGAAGCAGCTATGTACTCCGCTTCACATCTAGATGTCGCCACGATGCTTTGCTTGCAACTGCACCAGCTAACTGCCCCATTATTCAAAATATACACGTATCCGGTTTGTTACTTGGAGTCATCCAGATCTGTGTCGAAGCTAGCATCGATGTAACCCTTTACGACGAGCTCTTCGGCACCTCCATAAACGAGAAACATATCTTTAGTCCTTTCCAGGTACTTAAGGATGTTGTTGACCGAGGTCCAGTGATCCACTCTTGGATCACTCTAGTACCACCCTACCAAACTTATGGAAAGGTTCACATCGGGTCTGGTAGACAGCATGTCATACATGATAGAGCCTATAGTTGAAGCATAGGGGGCGGTACTCATCTTTTCTCTATATTCCACCATGGTCGAGCGTTGACTCGTACTCAACCTCACACCTTGTAATACAGGCAAGAACCCCTTCTTAGCCTTATCCATATTGATCTTCTTCAATATCTTGTCAAGGTATGTGCTTTGTGAAAGACCTATGAGGCGTCTCGATCTATCTCTATAGATCTTGATGCCTAATATGTAAGCAACTTCTCCAAGGTCCTTCATTGAAAAACTCTTATTCAAATAGGCATTTATGCTTTCCAATAGTTCTATATCATTTCCCATCAATAATATGTCATCCACATATGATATGAGAAATGCTACAGAGCTCCCACTCACTTTCTTGTAAATACACGCTTCTCCATAAGTCTGTACAAACCCAAACGCTTTGATCACCTCATCAAAGCGAATGTTCCAACCCATAGATGGAGTGTTGGAGCTTGCATACCTTGTTAGCATTGCTAGGATCGACAAAACCTTCCGGCTGTATCGTATACAAATCTTCCTTAAGAAAGTCGTTAAGGAATGTCGTTTTGACGTCCATTTGTGAGATTTCATAATCATAAAATGCGGCAATTGCTAACATGATTCGGACCGACTTCAACATCGCTACGGGTGAGAAGCTCTTATCGTAGTCAATACCTTGAACTTGTCGATAACCCTTAGCGGCAAGTCGAGCTTTATAGATGGTCACATTACCATCCGCGTCAGTCTTCTTCTCAAAGATCCATTTATTTTCTATGGCTCGCCGATCATCGGGCAAGTACACCAAAGTCCATACTTTGTTCTCATACATGGATCCTATCTCGGATTTCATGGCCTCAAGCCATTTGTTGGAATCCGGGCCCACGTTCGCTTCTTCATAGTTCGAAGGTTCAGTGTTGTCCAACAACATGATTTCCATGACAGGGTTGTCATACCACTCTGGTGCGAAACATACCCTTGTGGACCTTCGAGGTTCAATAGCAGCTTGATCCGAAGTGTCATGATCATCATCAATAACTTCTTCTCTTGCCGATGCAGGCGCCTCAGAAACATTTTCTCACGCTGCCCTACTTTATGGTTTGAGAGGAGGTACAATTACCCATCAAGTTCTATTTTCCTCCCACTTACTTCTTTCGAGGGAAACTCTTTCTCTAGAAAGGCTCTGTTCTTGGCAACAAAGATTTTGCCTTCAGATCTAAGATAGAAAGTGTATCCAATAGTTTCCTTAGGGTATCCTATGAAGACGCATTTTTCTGCTTTGGGTTCGAGCTTCTCTCGTTGAAGTTTCTTCACATAAGCATCGCAGCCCCAAACTTTCGGAAACGAGAGCTTAGGTTTCTTGCCATACCATAATTCATACGGTGTCATCTCAATGGATTTAGACGGTGCCCTATTGAAAATGAATGCGGCAGTTTCCAATGCATATACCCAAAATAATAGCGGTAAATCAGTAAGAGACATCATAGATCAGACCATATGCATAAGTGTGATTACGACGTTCAGCCACACCGTTACACTATGGTGTGCCAGGCGGCATGAGTTGTGAAACAATTCCACATTTCCTTAGGTGTGTGCAAAACTCGTGACTCAAATATTCTCCTCCATGATCAGATCGTAAGAACTTTATTTTCTTGTCACGTTGATTCTCCACCTCACTCTGAAATTCCTTGAACCTTTAAAAGGTTTCATACTTGTGCTTCATTAAGTAGACATACACATATCTACTTAAATCATCAGTGAGGGTGAGAACATAACGATAGCCACTGCGAGCCTCAATGCTCATTGGACCGCATACATCGGTATGTATTATTTCCAATAAGTTGGTTTCTCACTCCATTGTTCCGGAGAACGGAGTCTTGGTCATCTTGCCCATGAGGCACGGTTCGCATGTGTCAAAATGATTCAAAATCAAGAGACTCCAAAAGTCAATCTGTATGGAGTTTCTTCATGCGCTTTACACCGATATAACCAAGGCGGAAGTGCCACAAGTATGTGGGACTATCATTATCAATCTTACAACTTTCGGTACTCACACTATGAATATGTGTAACATCACGATTGATATTCATCGGGAATAAACCATTGACAAGCGGGGCATGACCACAAAACATACCACTCATATAAATAGAACAACCATTATTCTCAGATTGAAATGAGTAGTCATCTTGCATCAAGCGAGATCCCGATACAATGTTCATGCTCAAAGCTGGTACGAGATAAAAATTACTAAGGTTTAAAACTAATCCCGAAGGTAGATGTAGAGGTAGCGTGCCGACGGCGATCACATTGACCTTGGAACCATTCCCGACGCGCATCGTCACCTCGTCCTTAGCCAGCCTACGCTTGTTCCGCAATTCTTGCTTAGAGTTGCAAATGTGAGCAACAACACGAGTATCAAATACCCAGGAGCTACTACGAGCGCTGGTAAGGTACACATCAATGACAAGTATATCACATATACCTTTGACGTTGTCGGCCTTCTTGTCCGCTAAATACTTAGGGCAATTCCGCTTCCAGTGACTGGTTCCCTTGCAATAATAGCACACAATCTCAGGCTTGCGTCCTTTCTTTGGCTTCTTCCCGGCAACTGGTTTACCGGGTGCGGCAACTGCTTTGGCCGTCTTTCTTGAAGTTCTTCTTACCCTTGCCCTTCTTGAAACTGGTGGTCTTATTGACCATCAACCCTTGATGTTCTTTCTTGATTTCTACCTTCACAGATTTCAGCATTGAATACAACTCGGGAATAGTCTTTTCCATCCCTTGCATGTTGTAGTTCATCACAAAGCCTTTATAGCTAGGTGGAAGCGACTGGAGAATTCTGTCAATGACCGAATCATCCAGAAGTTCAACTCCCAGTTGAGTCAAGCGGTTGTGCAACACAGACATTCTGCGTATGTGCTCACTGACATAACTATTCTCCTCCATCTTACAGCTAAAGAACTTGTCGGAGACTTCATATCTCTCGACCCGGGTATGAGCTTGAAAAACAAGTTTCAGCTCCTCGAACATCTCATATGCTCCGTGTTGCTCAAAATGCCTTTGAAACCCTGGTTCTAAACTATAAAGCATGTTGCACTGAACCAGAGAGTAGTCATCACTCGGCGACTGATGGCGTTCCTAACGTCATGGGTTGCCATGGGAACGGGAGGATCACCTAGCGGTGCATAAGGACATATACCTTCTTGAAGCACTGAGGATGAGCTTTAAGTTACGAGCCCAATCCGATAGTTGCTCCCATCATCTTTCAGCTTGGCTTTCTCTAGGAACTCGTTGAAGTTGAATGAGACATTTGCATTGGCCATTGGATCTACAATGTTTGTAATGACAACTTTAGACTAAGTTCATGATAATTAAGTTCATCTAATCAAATTACCAATGAACTACCACTCAGATCGACATCCCTCTAGTCATCCAAGTGTTACATGATCCACGTCGACTAGCTCGTGTCCGGTCATCACGTGAGACGGACTAGTCATCAATGCTGAGCATCTCCATGGTGATCGTATCAACCATACGATCCATGTTCGACCTTTCGGTCTCCCGTATTCGAGGACGTGCTTGTACATGCTAGGCTCATCGAGTCAACCTATGTGTTTTGCGTGTGTAAACTGGCTTACACCCGTTGGATGTGAACGTTAGAATCTATCACACCCGATCATCACGTGGTGCTTCGAGACAACGATCCTTCGCAATGGTGAACACTTAGGGGAATACATATCTCAAATTTTAATGAGGGATCATCTTACCTTTGCTACCTTCGTTCTAAGCAATAATATGAAAAAACATGAAAAACATCACATGCAATCATATAGTGACATGATATGGCCAATATCATCTTCCTCCTTTCATCTCCATCTTTGGGGCACCATGATCATCATTGTCACCGGCATGACACCATGATCTCCATCATCATGATCTCCATCACTGTGTCTCCGTGAAGTCGTCACGCCAACTATTATTTCTAATACTATAGCTAACCGTTAGCGATAAAGTAAAGTAATCACATGGCGTTGCATCTCATACAATAAATTAAGATAACTCCTATGGCACCTGCCGGTTGTCATACTCATCGACATGCAAGTCGTAAATCCTATTACAAGAACATGATCAATCTTATACATCACATATGTAACATCACATCCTTTTGGCCATATCACATCACATAGCATACCCTGCAAAAACAAGTTATACGTCCTCTAATTGTTGTTGCAAGTTTTACGTCGCTGATTAGGGTTTCTAGCAAGAATGTTTCTTACCTACGTGATAGCCACAATGTTGATATGCCAATGCTATTTACCCTTCTTAAGGACCCTCTTCATCAAATCCGTTCTGACTAAAGTGGGAGAGACAGAAACCCGCTAGCCATCTTATGCAACAAGTGCATATCGGTCGGTGAAACCAGTCTCACGTAAGAGTACGTGTAAAGTCGGTCTAGGCCGCTTCATCCCACGATGCCGCCGAATGAAGATAAGACTAGTAACAGCAAGAATTGACAAATCAGCGCCCACAACTTTTGTGTTCTTCTCGTGCATAGAATCTACGCATAGAACCTTGGCTCGGATTCCACTGTTGGGTAACGTAGTAATTTCAAAAAAAATCCTACGTCATGCAAGGATCTATCTATGGAGAAACCAGCCACGAGCCAAGGGGTAGAGCTTCTTCATAGCTTTGAAGATTGCTAAGCGGAAGCACTGCTAGAACGCGGTTGATGGAGTCGTACTCGCAGCGATTCAGATCATGGTGGATTCCGATCTATGCACCAAACAACGGTGTCTTCGCGTTCAAGACATGTGTAGCCCGGTGACGTATCCAACGCCTTGATCCAGCAAGGAGGGAGGAGAGGTTGAGGGAGAGCTTCGGTAGCACGACAGCATGGTGACGTATCGCTAAGAGGAAGCGTTGCGAGAACGCGGTTGATGGAGTCATACTCACAGCGATTCAGATCGCGGTGGATTCCAATTTATGCGTCAAACAACGACACCTCCGCCTTCAACACACGTGCAGCACGTTGACGTCTCCAATGTCTTGATCGAGTAAGGAGGGAGAAGAGGTTGAGGGAGAGCTCCAACAGCACAACGGCATGGTGACGGTGGAGCTACGTGGCACTCCGACAAGGCTTCGCCAAGCACTACGGAGGATGAGGAGGTGGAGGAGTAGGGCTACACCGAGAGAGAGAGAGAGATAAGTTGTCTCAAAATAGCCCCAAACCCTCCACTATGTATAGGAGGAGAGGGAGGAGGGTGCCCACCCTTAGGGCTTGTTCGGTTAATCCCAGCAAGGAGGGGATTGGAGGGGATTGGAGGGGATTGAGATGGAATTTGACTTGCACGGGATTTAATCCCTCTCGATCCCCTCCAAACCCCTTCAATTCGGAAGGAACCGAACAAGGCCTTAGGTTTTCCCACCCTAAGGGGCGCGGCAACCCTAGATTGGGGAAGAGGGCGGCGGCCAAGGGGTGGAGGAGCTGGTGCCCTAGGGTGGGCAAGCCCACCACGCCTAGGGTTAGCCCAGCACCCCTCTCTTGCGCCTTGGGCTCCTTGTGGTGGCGCACCAGCCCACATATGGGATGGTTCCCATCCACCTTTAGGACCATATACCCCTTCGGTGCTGGTGGACCTTCCCGGTGGTCCCGGTATATTACTGATGATGCCCGAAACACTTCTGGTGATCAAATCATCACTTATTATATATGAATATTTATCTCTGGACCATTTCGGAGCTCCTCGTGATGCCCGAGATCTAATCCGAGACTCCGAACAACCTTCGGTAACCACGTACACTATTTCCCATATAACCCTAGCGTCAACAAACCTTAAGTGTGTAGACCCTACGGGTTCGGGAAGCATGCAGACATGATCGAGACACCTCTCCGGTCAATAACCAACAGCGGGGTTTGGATATCCATGTTGGTTCCCACATGTTCCATGATGATCCCATCGGATGAACCATGATGTCGGGGATTTGATCAATCTCGTATGCAATTCCCTTTGTCTACCCGTATGATACTTGCCCGAGGTTCCATCGTCGGTATCCCTATACCTTATTCAATATCTTTACCGGCAAGTCTCTTTACTCGTTCCGTAACACATCATCATGTGGCTAACTCCTTAGTCACACTGAGCTCAATATGATGATGGATTACCGAGTGGGCCCAAAGATACCTCTCCGTCACACGGAGTGACAAATCCCAGTCTCGATTCGTACAACCCAACAGACACTTTTGGAGATACATGTAATGTACCTTTATAATCACCTAGTTACGTTGTGACATTTGATACACCCAAAGCACTCCTACGGTATCCGGGAGTTGCACAATCTCATGGTCTAAGCAAATGATACTTGACATTAGAAAAGCTTTAGCAGACGAACAACACGATCTAGTTCTATGCTTAGGATTGGGTCTTGTCCATCACATCATTCCCCAATGATGTGATCCCGTTATCAATGACATCGAATGTCCATGATCAGGAAACCATGATCATCTATTGATCAACAAGCTAGCCAACTAGAGGCTCATTAGGGACACATTGTGATCTATATATTCACCCATGTATTATGGTTTCCGGTTAATACAATTATAGCATGAATAATAGACAATTATCATGAACTATTAAATATAATATTAACCACTTTATTATTGCCTCTAGGGCATATTTCCAACAGGGTGTTTATACGTTTGTCATTGCACGAGATGGGATGGTAAAAAGGATGCCCAATCATGCATGATCAACAATATATTAAAGAAACTCCCCTCAAAAGTTCATTGTTGGAGCAAACTAGTGGATTCGGTTAGCCATGGCTTGTTGATGTATGGTGGATGGGATTAAACTTTGCATTTCCGCTTGGGAACCGCAAATAATGTGTTTAGCATTGAAGATATCAAAATCTCTTCTCGTTACGCTCATAGGAAAAGCACACCACCCAAAATTAAAATTTCATCTCAGTTTTAAAGCCTGAGCTCTCGCACCTCAAGAAATCAATGCTTCCCTTTGCAAAGGGCCCTTCTATTTACTTTCATGTTATTTGTTTATCAACTCATCACCTTCTCATCTAAGTACCTGACCTGAGAGCACTATTGTCATTTTTATGCATTGAGTCTAGTTAACGTTGGATGTGAGCATGACTCCATCTTTTCTACCCTCCATTGCAATGTTTAGTCACTGCTAGAACCTTAGAGCTGCTCTACATTAATGTTTTGCAGTATCAGAAAGAGCTAGCAAGATACCATATCATCATATTATATCATGGTTGTTTTGAAAAATTATTGTCATATGAGATATTTTATTATTGCTCGCTAGTTGGTTATGTTATTGACATAAGTAAATATAATGCTTAAGTGTTATCACGGATATTGTTAGTTATGATCTTTGCTAAAAACGTGAAAACTAGTTAAGTATATATACACCAACGAGAATAAAAGAGTTTGTAAAAGTTTTCTTTATCACTTTCAGTTTGTAAAGTGAATTGCTTGGGGACAAGCAATGAGTTAAACTTGGGGGAGTTGATACGTCCTAAATGTATCTACTTTTCCAAACACTTTTGCTCTTGTTTTGGACTCTAATTTGCATGATTTGAATGAAACTAACCCGGCTTGACGTTGTTTTCAGCAGAACTACCATGGTGTTGTTTTTGTGCATAAATAAAAGTTCTCAGATTTGGATGAAACTTTATGGAGAATTTTGATGGAATATATAAAAAATATCGAAGCAAAGATCCACCGGAGAGGGGCCACGAGTTGCCCACAAGGCAATAGGGCGAGGCGACCCCCTAGGTGCACCCAGTTGCATTGTGAGGCCCACGTGGCTTCGCTGACCTTAATGTCAAGCCTATAAATTCCTTTTCCCTGAGAAAAAAAAGAGAGAAGTTTTCATTGCGTTTTATGAGATGGGTCCGCCACCACCTCCCACTCTTCCTCGGGAGGGATGATCTAGTGCCCGTTTGGAGGTCCAGAGAGGGGGATTCGTCATCATCGTCAGTACCAACCCTTCTCCATCAACAATTTCATGATGCTCACCACCAGGAGTGAGTAATTACTTCATAGGCTTGCTAGACGGTGATGAGATTTGTCACAGCACTAGAATAATTTGTTGCAATCATTTTTATCTTCACCTTGCATCATCTTAATTTCTTGTAATTTGAAATGGGGATGATCAAACCCCAGCACTAAAAAAACTCAAATAGTTCAACAAAAAATATTTTCAATGAACCCAAATGGTTTTCAAAAATGTTCACCCTCTCTAATAAATGTTGGCAACAACATACCACGGGTGACCCACTTTTTATCAACCTTTTTGGAATTCTAATTAAACCAGCAAAGTTGCATAAAATGAAAAATACCAGATTATAATTATTTTTAGTCTTTCAAATAGGCTGAAACATTTTGAGGAGGTTTGCAATATTTAAACTACATTCTAGAAAATGTATTGGTATTTTTTAAGCTAGGGTTGAGCCGTGGAAAAATAACAAAACAAATGTTAGTAATATAAAACAAAACAGATTAAGAAACAAAACAGAAAAATAAAAAGGAAAACTTACCTGGCCCAGCCGGCCTAGCCAACCTCGCACTCCCTGTCGTCTTCCTCCTCATGCCAGTGGGCACAGGGGAAGCAGGGCACGACGTGTGGTCGAGGCCTCCACGCAAGCAGCTGCCTGCCTGGCCCCTCCTAACCAGCGCGACACCGGGGATAAGCTCCCGAGTGTCGTCTGGAACCGTTCCCGTCCACTTTCGGCTCTCTCCCGCTCACTTCCTCTCCCTCCCTCTCATGGCCGAGCTGCCATGGCCATGTCGCCGCCGATTCGCCGGATTATACGCGTCCCCGACCCTGCCGACAACACCACAAGCTCCATGGTGAGCTCCGGGTCCGTTTCCCCCTTGCCTCATTGCCATTCCTCTCTCCTAGCGTCGTGTGCCACCGGAGCCCGAAGGCTGTTGCTGCCAGCCATGGCGCCACCATGGCTAGAGCCACCTAGGGCCACAGCCGAGCACCTCTCCGCACTCGCCACGCTCGCAGGAAACCGTAGCCGCCTCTAGCTGCTCCTCTCATGCCCCGCACCCCCTCGTGTGACCAATTCCGAGCCGCCTCCGCCGCGCAGCTTGTCGCCGGCCACAATTCCAGCGACCCCACCGCCTCCCGCGACCTCCCATGGATGCGCCAGAGTGCGGGCAACGCCCTGATGCCATTCTCCGTCGCCCTCTCGGCCTCTGGATCGGACACCGCCGTCCCCTATGGTCACCGGCGGCGACCTCGTCGGCTGGTGACACTGACCGGTGGGTCCCCGTCGTCAGGTGATTAGTTTAAGACTAATCACCAATTAATTAAGACATGAGACACTAACAGTGGGCCAAACGCCCCTAATTTAAGAATTAGAATTAATTTAACTCTCTTAGTTAAGTATGACACTGACGTGTAGACCCCACACGTCAGTTTAACCTGACCTCGCATTGTTGACTGCTCACGTCACTGTGACACGGAGGTGACGCAATATTTGATTTCTGGATTTAAATAATTCCAGAAAATATCATAAACTTTGAAAAATCATAGAAAATAAAATATAAGTCTGATGAAAATAATTTATATATGAAAAATGATCAGAAAAATGCAAGGAATCTGATTATGCCATGTTCATGCATGTTAGAGAAAGTTAACATTACTAAGTAGGGAAAATGATGATTAAGGTAAATTAAATAAATAGTTTGGAGTTGGAATTTGATGCCTATTTGAATTCCAATTCAATTAATATGACCAAACATTGAGCTAGGTAACTCAGTACCTTAACATGCCATATCATACATCACGTTTTTTGCATTGCATTGAATGTGTTCTTTTATGTTTGTCGGTGTTGTTTTCCTCTCGGTAGACGATGGTTCCCACGATGTGATCGTTGACATTGATGAACACTCATTGCTATCTTCAGAACTGTCAGGCAAGCACCCCCCCCCCTTGAGTATTCTGATACAATCCTACTCTCTCGCTCCTGCTCCCTTTTATTGCATTCGGACAAACATGATTCAATTTTTACATGTTCTCGGTAGTTGAACCCATTCCTCTGCATGACCAGATTTTGCCATAGTAAATAGTTGAAACCACTTAGCATGAGTACCAACTGCTTGAGCCTTGTTATGCTTACTCATCCATGCTTGCTTACAATGCCTGCTATGCTTAGAGTCGTGTCGGGTCTGATCCATGTGGATGATGAATCGGAATGGTTGTGTTCATGTCCTACAGTGTGAGAGTAAAGGTGTGAATCCGGTTTGGTAAAGGTAGCGATGAGAGGCCATGTAGGAGTACATGGTGGGTTGTCTCATTGGGACCGTCCTTAAGAACTGAGTTACGTGTATGTTATCCAAGACAAGATACTACCATGCATTGGGCCTTGAAATATGACCCCGCTCGGCTTATTAATTGCCTAGATCTCTGTCCATGAGTTGCAACTAGTTTCTGGTGTTTGTAGGAAAAGTGTTGGCGACCGTGTTTAGCTCTCCCGACGGCGTAGGCTTCACTGCGGTAGATACATAGTGGCACGGTGTACCAAGTGGCACCCGGATGGTGGGCTTGGGAACCCTGCGCACATCGTTTGGGGCCGTTAAGGAAACTTCGGCCAGACTTCCTTGTGGGTTCAGTCTCAAATAGGTGATAAACCTGGACTAGGGTCTTGTGTGGTTAACGGTCGTGGCCGACACCCACGCTAGTACTTCCGCTTGAAGGTTGCCAAGATGCATGACGTGCATATGGTGCTAACTCGTGAGAGCACGTGTGAAGAAGTATACCCCTGCAAGGTGATTTAATCTGTTCGAATAGCCGCGTCCTCGGATATGGACTACTTGGAAAATTACGTGGTACATAGACAATTTAAATGGATACTCTAGAAGATGCAAGATAAGTGTGAGTGATATGGATGGCCTTACCGTAGGGAGACGATAGTGGATCCTTAGTGGTGTGTTGAATTGGTGAATATGTGGACTCGTGTGCACTATCCCACCTCAAAGAAAGAACTTGTAGTCATAGTGCAGGTTAGCCAAGAGTCAAAGCTGGCTTGCTGCAATTAAACTCCACAACCCCTTCATTGATACTGATGCATATGTAGATAGTTCTAATGTAAGTCTTGCTGAGTACCTTTGTACTCACGGTTGCTTTATTTATGTTTTTGCAGAGAAGACTTTAGTCTCACTAAAGGTTTCTACACGATGTGTTCGATGTTGACCGGAATAGCTTGGAAGTCCCAGACAGAGGTCTCGTTCCTTTTGTAGGGTCGTTCTAGCTTTTTAGGCTCTTCCAGCCACTTTTCGTAGATGTTTGTACCGAGACATGTTATGCTTCCGCTTGATGTTTGTATGACTTGAGTGTCGGGTCACGAGACCCCTGTTTGTAATATCATACTATTTTGACTCTTATGAGTCTTAATAAAAGCTTGAGTCATAGAGTTATGTTGTGATGCCATGTTGTATCTACACATATCGTGCATATTGTGTATATGTTATGAAATGCATTATATGTGTGGGATTCGACACCTAGTTGTGTGCCTTTAGTAGTACTCTTTATGGGGAAATGCCTCTTTGTGCTTCCACCGAGCTTTGGTAGCTTGCTACTGCTCCGGACACATTGATTGACTAGCATGTATCCTTCTTTGATGTTGTGTCTGTCCCTTCGGGGAAATGTCACGCGATGTAATGGAGTCCTTGTAGCTTGCTACGACTCGTCTACACACGCTGATGACCGACACCTGCTTTGCTAGGTTATGTATGCATGTCCCTGTATGGATGTACCACTTGGGTTTATAACTAGTCATGTCGACCCGGGTTCTTTGTCATTTGAATGCTAGCGACACATTCATATACGTGAGCCAAAAGACGCAAATGGTCCCGGCCAAGGTAAGGTGGCAGCCGTGGAGTTTACCGTGCGTGAGGCCGCAAAGTGATGTGATGTGTTACAGGTTGGGTTCTTATGACTTAGGATCGGGGTCCCAACATCTTTGGTATCAGAGCTTGACTGCCTGTACGATAACCAAGCCAAACTAGTCGATGTTGAGTCTAGCTACTCTCTAGTTATATAAGGGAATTGTTTGTGGAAGGGAACGTAAGGCTCTTTTTACTCCTTTCCTTGTGTCAATCTTATTTTGAGTCACCCTCTTCCTTATTCTACGGGGTTTAAGAATTAGGCTTTCTCATATATTCATTACGATGACGAGTTACTATGCTGGAGACTTATAGGAAAGTTGTTGTCTTCAAGGATCAGTGTCTCCACAAGAACTCAATTGTTATGTTGTCAGTTTTCTTGCAGGTTGCCTCATATTTCATGACGGTGCAGTCGTTATGATGTCCGAGTTTTTCAAAGTTTCTAAATAATCTCATGCAATTGCAAATTCCTTCCTCCTGTTTCCGATGTCTTTTGGCCAGACAAAGCACACTAATTATTGTGTTGAGGTACTTTATTACCTCGACCTATTGTTGAAGTGTTAGGAAACCATGTCACCTCCGAAAACCACCCAATAGTCTAGATGTGTTTTGGTTCCCAGTGTGATAATTCTGGCCATCATTTCAAAAACATCCCGTGATGTTATTCAGCTAGTAGGTATTCTATTTCTGGGTTCTTGAACCGAAGGATTATTCTGTTCAGTTCTGTTGATAGTGTTGCTAGTTCCTTTAGAATGATTAGTAACCTTGTTGTAGTTTCCAAGGTTCTTGGTATATCATTCTTCCAATACCATGGATCAGCTCTGGCATAAGTTCTTCATGAACTAAAGATCATAACAAGAGTGCTCGTGATGAGTTCTCTACTCCATATTGTGATTCTGCCAACTCCGCACTTCTGCATGGGTTATCTGGAAGAATTATGTGGAACTCGTTCAACATGCTAATCTATGCATCCACAACTCAAGAAATCATGTGCTCTTGAGTTGGCCCTATCTAGTTGTATTCTGACCTTCATCCATGAGAGAATAGTCAAGAGTAGTTGTGCATTCGTGTCATTGAGGCCTATTATTCCTGTGGTGTGTCAAGTTATTCTATTTCAGAATTACTGGGAGAAGCAAACTTCAGTACCTCATCCATTTCTTGGATTGGGTCAAAGTAGTTGTATTCCGTAGATCAAAATGCCAATCCAACTTTCTTCTGTTCTACCTTGGAGTATTACTCTCTTTTGTCAAGAATGTCGTGAGAATTGCACCATCTCTTATGAGCTCTTCATGTAGTGATTTTTCTCGACATCATTATTCATCCCTCGGTTTCTGTGTTGGTTGTAACCAGAATATCGACAAGTGAACCATGATGTGTGAAATCAATACTCTTAGCAACTTAGTTGCCTTATAGTTAATGGACAATAAAATCATTCTTAGTGTGTTGGTTATTAAATCATCATTCTAAAGATTGATCGTGCTACCTAGTCCATGTTTCATGGTGCACTTTTCGATCAATGGGTTAGGATTGTGTCAAATCCTTCACTCTTTGATCATATCATCTTGCCCTGAAAAGCGAGATTGTTCCCGAGCTTAATAACATATCGGTGGTTTGTGATTTTCTAAATATCCTCTAGGAATTATTACCAGGTTGTTTCATGACTCTTATGATAAAGCTCGCGATCAAGTTGGTTTTCCTATAAACCACCCCTTCTCCAAGAATCCGTGTTGGATACCCCTGAACTAGTTGGTTAAGCTAAACAACAACTTGGAGAGTTGGAAGATAAAATCTTCGCCTAACTTAGTTCATTTTAAAGGGATATCTTTTCTGTTGTGTGAGTCCTGAAGAAAGATGATACTCTCATCGGTTGATTCGTGTAATCAATTGTTGTATATATTATCTTGTACAACTTTTTGATTTGAGTATGGGCTATTGTCAAATCAAACTCAGAACCGAAGATTTTCGTAACGGTGACTTACTCGTGGATTTCCTTGAGCATACACCATTATATTCTTTGATCTGACCAATGCTATTATCTCGCTCACATTGTTATGGAAATCCATTTATATGGGTATCTCGATGAATTGTTGTTGAGCCCATCGGCAACATTTTCATTTGTTCCATGATTTATGTCGAACATTAAGCTAGTGTTGGAAACTTTGTAGACATTGTTTTCATGTATATTCATGAAGTATATGTTAGGTGTAAGAAGTGACTTCCTCTCCATTCACGTGTAATTGGTGCAAGTGACCGACATGAATTCGAGAAAAGTTATTTTGCTTCCTCTGGAATCATCCCAAGTCAGTCATGCGCGTGCGAAGTATTCTATGGTCTGAGAGATTAGCTACCTCCATTCCATATGTATTTCCTAGCACACCAAGCCACTGATCGATTTGTTCAAGGAAAAGAAGTTAAGTGTTATTCCCGAAGGGCCCAGACGGACTTGCACATGGCTTTGTTATCCGCAATGATGGTTCCCACCGAGAACTCGGTAGTGTTTTGTTGTAAGACTTTTCATGTGCTCATCATTGTCTTGGACAGTGTGTTCACGTGGATCATGCAAATCCACTCCATGTTTTGGAGTTGTCTTCCGTAGTTCATTTCCCGAGAATCTCGCAACGTTATGTCGTCGATTTGTGTTGGAAGCTTTCTTTTCAGACATGCTGAGTCTGAAACATCATGTCACCAACCAGAGCTGAATCTCAGGCAGTTATAATGGTTTGAACTTTTCCCAAGAATTATAATATGTGTCTCTCTCTAACCCGGTAAAGTGATGTCATGGCTATCACACCTAGCCGGAAGACTTACTATTATAATATCTCGCATCAGCAACCTTAGCCATCTCTCCGTGAGGACCTTGTATGACTTATTTTGGAAGTTGTTCCTCATGGACCCTTTGATCCCTGAAGTCCGACCTTTACTTGATGTTCTAGATACCAATATGTTAAGTTATCTATTACATCAAGGAGAACATTAGAAGCGTAGTGCTAAATGTCTCTCGATCGATTTTTCCAGATTTCATTTACTTAGCATAACTAAGGTGAAATCTGAGAAAATGTTGTCCTCCTTTGCATCTGCATTCTCTATCATTATTCATCATGGTACTATGTGTGTGAGCAAGATCTTGGCATGGCTATTGGTAAAACCTTGATGGATATGGAAATTCTCAAGTTCTTGAGAGCACGCTCAGACACTAGGTTATATCCTCGGTATCAATTGGAATGTGCCTTCCGTTTGCCGAGTTGTCCTATAACTCTAGTTTCTTTTCAAACTGAGTGTGCCATTCTTTCAAATTCCTTCAAACGATCAATTGTGAATTGCCTTACCCTGGTATATGGATTTTCAATGATCTTTAGATCAAAAGTAATTATTTTTGCCACTTAAGGGAATAACTCTATGAGTCATCTTCTTAGGTGCCCCGCTATGGTATGATGGGCAACTTAACTCCTCACTACTTTAAAACCTTGTCACCAACTCTTTTAAGTGTGGAATTGTTGCCTACCAATTGAACCTTTGTCATATGTCTCATTTCCTCATCCGTGTTATGGGTTTTGTGTCTCAGCTCAAGGGACGTTCCTACATCTCATTCTATGAGCTGATCATGAGTTGCTCGATCTTCGAGGAGATCGAATCTGGTAGAGTCTTCCTGCTCTTTTGTCATCGTGTTAGATGAAGATCTCAGAGATGAAGATGTCAAGATCAACCTGGTGCAATGAATCAATATCTTCGAGAAGGGCAATTGGATCGTGAAGATCGTGATAGCTAGTGTGCCCTGAGTCCTCTTACACTACGCCTGAATCTCGGGACGAGATTCTTGTTTAGTGGGGGTGAATTGTCACAGCCCTAGAATAATTTGTTGCAATTATTTGCAACATCACCTTACATCATGTTAATTTCTTGTAATTTGAAATGGGCGTGATCAAACCCTAGCACTAAATAAAACACAAATAGTTCAACAAAAAATATATTCAATGAACCCAAATGGTTTTAAAAAATGCTCACCCTCTCTAATAAATGTTGGCAACAACATACCAGGGGTGACCCAGTTTTTATCAACCTTTTTGGAATTTTAATTAAACCAGCAAAGTTGCATAAAATGACAAATACCACATTATAATTATTTTTAGTCTTTCAAAAATGTTGAAACATTTTGAGGAGGTTTGCAATATTCAAACTACACTCTAGAAAATGTATTTGTATTTTTTAAGCTAGGTTTGAGCCGTGGAAAAATAACAAAACAAATGTCAGTAATATAAAACAAAACAGATTGAGAAACAAAAAAAGAAAAAGAAAAAGAAAAACTTACCTGGCCCAGCCGGCCCAGCCCACCTCGCGCTCCCTGTCGTCTTCCTCCTCGTGCTAGTGGGCATAGGGGAAGCAGGGCACGGCATGTGGCCAAGGCCTCCACGTAGGCAGCTGCCTGCCTGGCCCCTCCTAGCCAGCGCGACGCCGGGGATAAGCTTCCGAGTGCCGTCTGGAACCATTCCCTTATCTTTTGCCTCTCTCGCGCTCGCTTCCTCTGCCTCCCTCCCATTGCTGAGCCGCCATGGCCATGTCGCCGCCTATTCGCCGGATTCCGCGCGCCCACGACCCTGCCGACAACACCAGAAGCTCCACGGTGAGCTTCGGAATCGTTTTCCCCTTGCCTCATCGTCGTTCCTCTCTCCTAGCGCCGTGTGCCACCGGAGCCCGAAGGTTGTTGGCGCCGGCCACGGCGCCGCCGTGGCTAGAGCCACCTAGGGCCGCAGCCGAGCACCTCTCCACACTCGCCACGCCCGCAGGAAACCGTAGCCGCCTCCAGTTGCTCCTCTCATGCCCCGCACCCCCTCGCCTGACCAAGTTCGAGCCGCCGCTGCCGCACAGCTTGTCGCCGGCCACAATTCCGGTGACCCTACCGCCTCCCGCGACCTCCCATGGATGCGCCCGAGTGTGGGCAACGCCGTGGTGCCGTTCTTCGTCGCCATCTCGGCCTCTGTAGCGGACACCGCCGTCCCCTGTGGTCACCTGTGGCGACCTCGCCGGCTGGTGACACTGATCGGTGGGTCCCCGTCGTCAGGTGATTAGTTTAAGACTAATAACTAATTAATTAAGCCATGAGACACTGAGAATCGGCGCAACGCCTCTAATTTAAGAATTAGAATTAATTTAACTTTGTTAGTTAAGTATGACACAGACGACCCCACACGTCAGTTTGACCTGACATGGCATTGTTGACTCTTGACGTCACTGTGACACCGAGGTGACGCAATATTTGATTTTTGGATTTAAATAATTCCAGAAAATATCCTAAACTTTGAAAAATCATAGAAAATAAAATATAAGTCTCGTGAAAATAATTTATATATGACAAATGATCAAAAATATGCAAGGAATCGGATTATGCCATGTTCATGCATGTTAGAGCAAGTTAACATCACTAAGTAGGGAAAATGATGATTAGGGTAAATTTAATAAATAGTTTGGAGTTGGAATTTGATTCCTACTTGAATTCCACTTAAATTAATATGACCAAACGTTGAGCCAGGTAACTCGGTACCTTAACATGCCATATCATACATCATGTTTGTTGCATTGCATTGAATGTGTTCTTTTCTGTTTGCCGGTGTTGTTTTCCTCTCGGTAGATGATGGTTCCGACGATGTGATCGTCGACATTGATGAAGACTCATTGCTATCTTCAGAACTGTCAGGCAAGCAACCCCCCCTTGAGCATTCCGATACAATCCTACTCTCTCGCTCCTGCTCCCTTTCATTGCATTAGGACAAACACGATTCAACTGTTACATGTTCTCGGTAGTTGAACCCATTCCTCTGCATGACCAGATTTTTCCACAGTAAATAGTTGAAACCACTTAGCATGAGTAGCAACTTCTTGAGCCTTGTTATGCTTACTCATCCATGCTTGCTTACAATGCCTTCTATGCTTAGAGTAGTGTCGGGTCTGATCCATCTGGATGATGAATCGGAATGGTTGTGTTCATGTCCTACATTGTGAGAGTAAAGGTGTGAATCCGGTTTGGTAAAGGTAGCGATAAGAGGCCATGTAGGAGTACACGATGGGTTGTCTCATTGGGACCGTCCTTAAGAACTGAGTTCTGTGTATGTTATCCAAGACAAGATACCACCATGCATTAGGCCCTGAAATATGACCCCGCTCGGCTTATTAATTGCCTAGATCTCTGTCCAGGAGTTGCAACTAGTTTCTGGTGTTTGTAGGTGTTGGGGAACATTGCATGGGAAACAAAAAAATTCCTACGCACACGAAGACCTATCATGGTAATGTCCATCTACGAGAGGAGATTAGATTTACGTACCCTTATAGATCGCTAAGCGGGAAGCGTTAAGAAACGCGGTTGATGTAGTGGTACAGCTTCTTGATTCAAATCATCATCGTCCCAGGATCCGTTCTGATCTAGCGCCGAAATAACGGCACCTCCGTGTTCAACACACGTACAACTCGATGATGATCTCGGTCTTCTTGATCCATCAAGCAAGACGGAGAAGTCGATGAGTTCTCCGGCAGTGTGACGACGCTCCGGTCATGGTGATGATCTATTCCCGCAGGGCTCTGATGACCCACAAGTGTAGGGGATCTATCGTAGTTCTTTCTATAAGTAAGAGTGTCGAACCCAACGAGGAGCAGAAGGAACTGACAAGTGGTTTTCAGCAAGGTATTCTCTGCAAGCACTAAAATTATCGGTAACAGATAGTTGTGTGATAAGATGATTCGTGGTAAGTAGCAAGTAACAATAGTAACAAAGGTGCAACAAAGTGTCCCAAACCCTTTTGTAGCAAGGGACAAGCCTGGACAAACTCTTATATGAGGTGAAACGCTCCCGAGGACACATGGGAATTTCTGTGAAGCTAGTTTTCATCATGTTCATATGATTCACGTTCGCTACTTTCATAGTTTGATATGTGGGTGGACCGGTGCTTGGGTGCTGCCCTTACTTGGACAAACATCCCACTTATGATTAACCCCTCTTGCAAGCATCTGCAACTATGAAATAAGAATTAAGACTAAGTCTAACCATAGCATTAAACTAGTGGATCCAAATCAGCCCCTTATGAAGCAACGCATAAACTAGGGTTTAAGCTTCTGTCACTCTAGGAACCCATCATATACTATTAGTTCCCAATGCCTTCCTCTAGGCCCAAATAATGGTGAAGTGTCATGTAGTCGACATTCAAATAACACCACTAGAGGAAAGACAACATACAACGCATCAAAATATCGAACGAATACCAAATTCACATGACTACTTATAGCAAGACTTATCCCATATCCTCAGGAACAAAACTGACTACACACAAAGCATAGTTATGTTCATGACCAGAGAGGTATTGAGTAGCATTAGAGATCTGAACATATGATCTTCCGCCGAGTAATCCAACTAGTATCAACTACAAAGAGTAATTAAGACTACAAGCAACCTTACAAGTACCAATCGGAGTCGCAAGACGGAGATTGGTTACAAGAGATGAACTAGAGTTTGGAGATGAGATGGTGCTGATGAAGATGTTGATGGAGATGAGTCCCCTCCGATGAGAAGAGTGTTGGTGATGACGATGGCAATGATTTCCCCCTCCAGGAGGGAAGTTTCCCCGGCAGGACGGCCTTGTCGGAGCTCTAGATTGGTTCTGCCAAAGTTCCGCCTCGTGGCGGCGGCGATTCCTCCCGAAAGCCTCATCTTGATTTTTTCTGGAATGAAACCCTCCTTATAGCAAAAGATGGGAGCCAGAGGGGCAACAGGGGGTCCACAAGCCACCCAGGCGGGGCCAGGGGGGTAGGCCACGCCTGGCAGGCTTGTGGCCTCCTGGTGGCTCCCCTCCGGTACTTCTTCCGCCTAGTATTTTTTATAAAATCCAAAATAATTCCTTGTCGATTTTCACGACTTTTGGAGTTGCGCAGAATAGGTGTCTCAAACTTGCTCCTTTTTCAGACTAGAACTCCAGCTGTCGGCATTCTCCCTCTTCATGTAAACCTTATAAAATAAGAGAGAAAAGGCATAAATATTGTACGGGAAAGTGTAATAACAGCCCATAAAGTGATAAATATCAACATAAAAGCATGATGCAAAATGGACGTATCAACTCCCCCAAGCTTAGACCTCGCTTGTCCTCAAGCGGTAGCCGAGATCATTAAATATGCCCACATGTTTAGATATAGAGGTGTCGATAAAACAAAATACGGACATGCAGGCATCATGATCATAATTAGAACAACAATAACATCATATAATCTCTTTTGCTAAAGTGATAATGCGTTCACAAAGTAAAGTATGGGTCGAGAACCTTATTGAGACTTAACAACCAATAGCCTTTAGTCATTGAAGCAATTGCAATTTATCATAACATCGGAAAGAGTCAAATAAGACCTTGTAAAGGAAATCCACATACTTAATCATCCTTTAGTCTTCTACTATTGCTAAAACTCACGTGGTACTCATGAGATCAAATTTTTAGTTGGACACAGAGAAAGATAGGGGCTTATAGTTTCGCCTCCCAACTATTTACCTCAAGGGTAATGTCAACAATAATAATTCATGGATACTTACTTCCAAGTTGACATATGAATATAGATCTTTCCCTAGCACATGACGTTAGCCAAGATAAAGGCGAAATAAGGAATTGGTGTAGCGACCCGACTCAAAACGAGTCAAGACTCTGTGTATCTGTGCCATCCCTGGATCAGTATGCTGGCACACACAGTACATCAATGTATATATCAAAGTGCAATCACATGTAAATAGCGTAAAACTGATATATACCTTAAATATCTCAGCGGAAGCGGTCAAGGGAGTGGAGTCCCAATAAACACCAACGGCAAGTTGAGTGTAGACCGTAACCCTGAATCGTACTCTTACTCATCGAAGAAAAATATCTGCAACATAAGACGTTGCAGCCGTGTAGGTCAGCATATTGAATATGCCGGCAAGTCACATAAGAGAGGGGTGAAAAGTAATCATCTATACTAAATGCATATATGGCAAGTGGGGCTATAAGTTTTTAGCGTAAAGCAAATTTTCTCCTACATCAAGAGAGGGCTAAAAGCAAAATGTTACTATATTGTTGGTTGTTAACGAGATGGTTCCGCCAACCAGTTCTCGTACCCGAGTTGTCAATAATTACCCTCATCAAATATTTTTAATTGTGTTGAGAAATCCAGATAACTTCAGTTCCTTTGGCTCAAGTTGTCCATGACCGTGGACACGGCTAATCGATTAGGTTTGAGTACTCTGTAGAGTTTTGCACACGTTCCCCACAAGATTTGATCGCCTCCGTGTATGTCCTCGCACTTCAGGGCGTTTGAAGACCGGATTATCAAAACAGGGTCTTTCAACGGGTCCCTCTAAATCCCTGTCGGTGCCCATCCATTCCGACCGTTCTTCTACATCTGCTAGCACCGCCTGTCCAGAGTCGCGTGTTGTCCAACCAAGACAGAGCCCATAATGACTTGTGGCTGTGCAGGTAAGCCTTGGGTCTTGAAAATATCCGTCCGTCTCTTTGAGCCTGGGTGAAGCTTTCCGCAGAATGTCATGGCCGTCCCCAGCATCCCGGGCATCCACTGGGTTCTCCAGGGAGCCGATCAACCGTCCTTCACCCAGAGTTGCATTGCGTCCGAGGTCTTGAAAATCTAGTCTTAACCGGTCTTGATTATTTAATCAACCTCGCATCACTCGTTTATGCACTCAACCGAAATCCCGTCTACTCAAGCATAGCAACATGAACTTTGTTGTCCCGGGGCCAAGTATCGGGGTTGTTGTGTGCCTACCACATGATACTACAATCTATACAAGTACCTAAGCAGCATGCAATTGGGCATAGGATGGTAGAACCACGATGCATAAAACATAGGTGATGGTATGATCAAAGTGACTTGCCTGGTGATGTTGACGAAGAAGAATTTCTCGAGAAATAACTTGATAGACTACTCGTCACTCTCCGATGAAATCTATATAACAAACATATCATTCACATAAGCACTCATACTAGCAATCATTCTAGCAATCAAAACAAAAGAGAGAGCAAATAGGAATCCGAAGGAAACTTCAAACAAGACTAGAGAATCTTCTACTACGTCAAACACTAAATAGTTTTTGTCTAACAGAAAATAATAACAAGGAACTAAGATAAAAATTTAACTAAGATAAAATAAATTATTTTTCACAAAACTTTTTGAAAGTATTCCCAAACGGGATTTGAAACAATGCGGAAACCAATTGCAAGTTACTAAGGAACTAGAATTGATTTCATGATAATAAATAAAATAAAAATCAAAACTTGTTGCAAACCTATTGTTAACTAACATAAACAAAACAATAATCTTTCTGAAATAATAAAGAAAATATTTTAAAAACAAAAATAGAAAAGGACTTAGCCGCAATCCTAAAAGAGGTGAAATAGAAATTGTTTCACAAGAAAAAGTGAGCTAAAATACTCAAACAAGTCTGAAATTTTTGCCAGTGATAAATAAGATCACTAGTGATCAGTAGCAAAATGATTCAAAGTAAAAGCTATTTTTAAACTCCTGGAACAGGCAAAACAAGGTTTAAAATAAATCTGATCTAATTTGAGCTACTGGAAAAAGAATCACTATCATTGGACTTCGGGATCAAAAGTTATGGCCAAAACAAAACAGGAACTTTGCTGTTTTTGGAACTAGACAGAAAAAGAGAATAATTGCTACAGACACGTGGCGCCCACTGATTGGCTAAGGGTGTTTGCTGCATAGGCTAAACAGCGGATGGCCGAAATCTAACTAAAACTTACTGGCTAAAAGTTAAGTAAATAAAACCAGTGCGGTTTTTGTTTAAAGATCGAAAGGGTAAGTTATTCTAATCTACACCGTGGGATCTAGATCTAACGGTAATACAAAAAAAGCAAAACAAGTAAAAGAAGAAAAAAAAGGAGGGAGCCTTACCGTGATGGAAGTTTCTCCCGTGGCTGGAGTGGTGGCCGATGGGTGGGGCTCCGGCGAGGGTGGGGAAGGAGGGGAAAGGGGGCACTCCGGCGGGGGTGGGGAAGGGGTGGGGCGACGAGGTGGAGGTGGAGAGGGTGCAGGGGGAGGGCCGAGGCAAGGAGCTCCTGGTCATGCTCCTGGCAGAAGTTCCTTCGGGGGGTGGGGAGGGAGTGCAGCGAGGTGGGGTGGTGGAGGAGGGGTGCAACGAGGTGGGGTGGTGGAGGAGGGGTGGTGGAGGCTCCTGGGAGGGGGGTGGTGGCGAGGTGGAGGGAGTGCAGGGGGGGCGACGTGGTGGTGTTCCTGGGAGAAAAGCTCCTGGTCGCTGGTGGGTAGTAGCTGTGGCGATGGTGGGGAAAGGCGAGGGGGGATGGGGTTGGGAAAGGTGAAAAACGGAGAGAGGAGGACGGTGGGAATTTATAGGCGGTCTCGGATGGCGTCCGGAAGGAAAGAAGAGGGAGATCGGGAAAGAGAGAATTCCCTCCTCCATTGACGGAAAACTCCTGGTCGTGAGGAAGGAGAGAGGTAGGAGATGATCCTCTGTTGGGCCAAAATAGGGAAAGGTCTTAATGGGCCACCTGGAGTTTCCTAATAAAAGTGATTTCTTTCCTCTTTTTAAAACTAGGAAACTAAAACAATAAAAAGGAAATCAAATCAATTCGGAATAAAGAGTTTCTATATACTAAAATTATCAGAAAATTAAAATATAGATGATGGGCATTTTTCCACGGCAAAAATAAAAACTTCAAAAAAAATTATTTTCACAAAATTGCCTAAAAGGTTTATTTTCTTTTGCAAATAATTTTCAAATGACCCTCTAAGTTTGAGGGTTCAAATAACTTTCAAAATGCCCGTGGGTTTGAGGATCATGTTCCTCCTCTCTAGAATGTATTTCCCGGCATTTCTTGCACGAAGAAAACGAATGGAAATGCAAAAGAATTCAAATGCAAATATCTCCGTTCAAATTATTTATAGTTGAAGAAGTCATGTCATCTTCTCTCTTTGCTTTTAAAAGATTGAATTTGAATTCACCGGAGAAGGGGAAAGTCATTTTATTCCCTCTCATTCAAAAGTTTTTGAAAAGTTTCAGATTTCACACAAGTTTCAATCACTCAGGCAAACAAACAAACAATCAATCTAATAATAATTATATTAACATTCCAAAATTTATAATTTTGGGATGTTACAAACTACCACACTTAAAATGAATCTCGTCCTCGAGATTTGAAGAGGCTAGAAAGAAAGGTTAGGGTTTGGGGGTCTTCTAACAAATCCAATCTCCGGCAAGGTGGGATGCTACCTCACTTAAATTGAGAGATATTGGTCCCTCAAAATGCTTTAACGATCCTCTGGGGTTTTGGCAACTGACATCGCACAGTCTTCATATTAAATCCTTTGGTGATGCTCTCCCGTTTATATAAGCTTCTTCCGTCACTGGGTCTTCTTAACTGACAGTCTCGAGGTCAATTCTAAATAACATATCGATGGTTCTCATGGTGGTCTGCCATTTTTGGTTATCCTGCAGAGAGAGGGGTCTTGGTTTCATTCCCACCGTCAAATTTCCTACGCGTGACAACAAGTGCCATGTACATGGGGCGTTCATCATACCATTCTAAGGCTTAAGCAAAAGCTTCAAAGAACGTCGTCTCTCAATATGGGTAAGTCTCTCAAATTTACCCTTCCGAATAGCAAGATAAATGATAAGAGTAAGTCGTCATGGTGATCAATCAATTCCGCACCCAAATCAATTCTCTGTATAAGGTTTAGCGAATCTCGCATTCTAACACTCGGGCATACTCACAAGCGTTGCAGAATTTCACTTGTCCATGAACGAAGTTCGGATAATCCATTTGTTCTGCAAGCTGAACGAAACATCTATCGTATCTTCACAACTCTCAGGTTTTTGTATGCTCCTAAGAAAACATTTGCTGATCCATCATAGCTTCTTCCATAAATCATATGCATTTCATAACCAATCCTTTATTACATCCTTAATTTCTTATCAAAAACTCTAATTCAAAAGTACTCTATTACAATTGCTGCCATCCACATTGTTCGGTATGGTCAAGCATTTCTGCCAACTTTATTCATCTGCCTCTCTTGGAGGTACTTTAGTTCCACTCGAACCTTCCGAGGTGCTCCTTGAAATCATCCATCTTTTGCTTCATCATGGTGGTCATTAGCTTCATCTCCATCATCTCCGCACGTACCTCACTCAGGTATTCCTGGGTATGACGGAGTCTTGCTTCAAGTATTTCTCCGATCTGACGTATGGCTTCCATGGAAGCTTCACGAACAACATCAAAGAAGGTTGCTCGTGGTACACGTGAAATGAAAAAGTATTTCCCCTTAGTCTTTGGACAAACTCCTTTCACATGGTGGAGGTGTACTTCCACGTACCAAAGTTCCACTCCATTTTCCATGAATGGGTAGCCTTTGTAGACTGCATCTCCTTCAAGGTGAATGTGCTTCATCATGTCCTTCAGGATTTTCGGGTAATCATGATCACTGGTCAGGGCCATGATCGTTTCTGGGCCCTTGAGGAATGGCTCGTAGAGAGTTGTCATCTGCAGGTGTCAGTAAATAGGTACTCAGAGGAATGTATGTGTCTCCTTGGTAATCATGGTACATTCCTACTCAGTGGATCCTGTGGGTTTACCGATTACTACCACACTTAAATGAATTATACTCATGCCTGCATAGACCATATTTTCTCATATCCTCATAATTGTTCAGAGATCTTTGTTCGAAGAGAAACAACGCATACAGTTTCAACATAGACAATCATGAGACAACAAATTCCATTTATTCATGATGTTATTACAATCTCAGGGACCTCTGTTACAAAAATTTTACTCCATGATCTTATGAAAAACAAGAGTGCTTAGGATTACACTTATTGCCATGGTCAAAACTTAACTACTCCATTCTATCTTTCTTCCTTTGTGGACAATCGCTGGCAAAATGTCCTGCTTCCTTGCAACAAAAGCAAATGATTTCTGACAAGTCTCGAGGCTTCTTAGCTTCTGCTTTTTCTCCTTGGAGTCCCGGCTTCCTTCCTGAGCACATGTATTTGTGGTGGCCAAATTTCATACACTTGTAACATCTGACATGACTCAGGTCTATGTCTGCAGATATTTGGTTCTTCCGAGGGTACTTGTTCTTCTTTCCGGACTCCTTTATTTTGGCCAGTTCTTCTATTTCAAGTGGATCAAACTCCACTTCTTCCGTCGGGAAGTTTCCTAGATACTCTTGGCTTCTCTTCATGCAATTCTGTGAATAATGTCCTTCTTCTCCACATGAGTAGCATGCATTGGAGAAAAATCTGGTCAGACCTTGTCCATCAGGGTCTTCAATATTTTCGTTCATCACCGGTTCTTCTAGAATCTTCTTCTTGAGGGTTTCCTTTACTGCATCTTTCTGCTGCTTGACAACTCGTTGCACCTTGGGGTAAATGTGACACTGAGTTGGGTAGTGGGTGGTTCCTTCACACAAGAAACAAGTCACCTGACTAGTTGGGCACTCCTCAGCTGGGTGGTTTTCTTCACAATGACTGCATCCATGCTTGTGTTCTTCCTGGGTGTGTCCTATTTCTCCACAGATCTTTCATGCACAAGTATTCTCCTTCGGATTATCATAGCACTTCTGAATAAGTCGGGATCTTAACAGAGTGTTCTTGAATTCGTCCCAACTTTCTGCTCCACTAAACCCTTGTATGGCATGATGCATTTTCCACCAGATAGCTGCACTTTGGGTAAAGTACTGAAGTGCGTGTTCCACTTCATACTTCCTTGAGATCAAGTTGCTCCCGAAGTGGTTCTCCATGTTCTGAATCCATATCTCAGCTTACAGCTGGGTCATTGGTCCAGAGACTACAAGTCCAGCTTCATACTCCATTTGGTGAGGTTGAGGTTTTGGGGATGAGACGGGTAAGAGAGGGAGGGAGATGCACACAATACAAACAATATTTTTGAGAATAGGTTTTATTTGTGGCCGTCGGAAAACACACACCAATGATGGCTCACAAATCATCGTATCTAACGTGGGTATATAACAGGGGTTTGGACTTCTAATGGTCATATAAATATTCGAATGTTTCGAGGTCTTCGAGTTCTTCGGGTCTTGAGAGTCTTCTGTTGGTGTAGCTTCAATTCTTCAAACGCGTGGTGAAATCCTCTTTACTTTGAAGTAGAACTCCGTTGATTCTTCATGAGGTCGAAGGGGTAAGGGGATTGTTTAACTATTTGAGGTGAGAGAGAACATTTGATGAAATCAGAAGAGATGAGAAATGAAGGATGTTCTTTGAAAATAAAATTTTGAGAGATCCTATCCTAAGAAATTTCCACTTTCTAGGGGTCACGTCCTACAGTCAACATGTGCTCTGATACCATTTCTGTAGCGACCCGACTCAAAACGAGTCAAGCCTCTGTGTATCTGTGCCATCCCTGGATCAGTATGCTGGCACACACAATACATCAATGTATATATGAAAGTGCAATCACATGTAAATAGCGTAAAACTGATATATACCTTAAATATCTCAGCGGAAGCGGTCAAGGGAGTGGAGTCCCAATAAACACCAACGGCAAGTTGAGTGTAGACCGTAACCCTGAATCGTACTCTTACTCGTCGAAGAAAAATATCTGCAACATAAGACATTGCAACCGTGTAGGTCAGCATATTGAAGATGCCGGCAAGTCACATAAGAGAGGGGTGAAAAGTAATCATCTATACTAAATGCATATATGGCAAGTGGGGCTATAAGTTTTTAGCGTAAAGCAAATTTTCTCCTACATCAATAGAGGGCTAAAAGCAAAATGTTACTATATTGTTGGTTGTAAACGAGATGGTTCCGCCAACCAGTTCTCATACCCAAGTTGTCAATAATTACCCTCATCAAATATTTTTAATGGTGTTGAGAAATCCAGATAACTTCGGTTCCTTTGGCTCAAGTTGTCCATGACCGTGGACACGGCTAATCGATTAGGTTTGAGTACTCTGGAGAGTTTTGCACACGTTCCCCACAAGATTTGATCGCCTCCGTGTATGTCCTAGCACTTCAGGGCGTTTGAAGACCGGATGATCAAAACATGGTCTTTCAACGGGTCCCTCTGAATCCCTGTCGGTGCCCATCCATTCCTACCGTTCTTCTACATCTACTAGCACCGCCTGTCCAGAGTCGCCGCGTTGTCCAACCAAGCCAGAGCCCATAATGACTTGTGGCTGTGCAGGTAAGCCTTGGGTCTTGAAAATATCCGTCCGTCTCTTTGAGCCAGGGTGAAGCTTTCCGCAGGATGTCGTGGCCGTCCCCAGCATCTCGGGCATCCACTGGGTTCTCCAGGGAGCCGATCAACCGTCCTTCACCCAGAGTTGCATTGCGTCCGAGGTCTTGAAAATCTTGTCTTAACCGGTCTTGATTATTTAATCAACCTCGCATCACTCGTGTTATGCACTCAACCGAAATCCCGTCTACTCAAGCATAGCAACATGAACTTTGTCGTCCCGGGGCCAAGTATCGGGGTTGTTGTGTGCCTACCACATGATACTACAATCTATACTAAAATTTCCAAGTACCTAAGCAGCATGCAATTGGGCATAGGATGGTAGAACTACGATGCATAAAACATAGGTGATGGTATGATCAAAGTGACTTGCCTGGTGATGTTCACGAAGAAGAATTTCTCGAGAAATAACTTGATAGACTACTCGTCACTCTCCGATGAAATCTATATAACAAACATATCATTCACATAAGCACTCATACTAGCAATCATTCTAGCAATCAAAACAAAAGAGAGAGCGAATAGGAATCCGAAGGAAACTTCAAACAAGACTAGAGAATCTTCTACTACGTCAAACACTAAATAGTTTTTGTCTAACAGAAAATAATAACAAGGAACTAAGATAAAAATTTAACTAAGATAAAATAAATTATTTTTCACAAAACTTTTTGAAAGTATTCCCAAACGGGATTTGAAACAATGCGGAAACCAATTGCAAGTTACTAAGGAACTAGAATTGATTTCATGATAATAAATAAAATAAAAATCAAAACTTGTTGCAAACCTATTGTTAACTAACATAAACAAAACAATAATCTTTCTGAAATAATAAAGAAAATATTTTAAAAACAAAAATAGAAAAGGACTTAGCCGCAATCCTAAAAGAGGTGAAATAGAAATTGTTTCACAAGAAAAAGTGAGCTAAAATACTCAAACAAGTCTGAAATTTGTGCCAGTGATAAATAAGATCACTAGTGATCAGTAGCAAAATGATTCAAAGTAAAAGCTATTTTTAAACTCCTGGAACAGGCAAAACAAGGTTTAAAATAAATCTGATCTAATTTGAGCTACTGGAAAAAGAATCACTATCATTGGACTTCGGGATCAAAAGTTATGGCCAAAACAAAACAGGAACTTTGCTGTTTTTGGAACTAGACAGAAAAAGAGAATAATTGCTACAGACACGTGGCGCCCACTGATTGGCTAAGGGTGTTTGCTGCATAGGCTAAACAGCGGATGGCCGAAATCTAACTAAAACTTACTGGCTAAAAGTTAAGTAAATAAAACCAGTGCGGTTTTTGTTTAAAGATCGAAAGGGTAAGTTATTCTAATCTACACCGTGGGATCAAGATCTAACGGTAATACAAAAAAAGCAAAACATGTAAAAGAAAAAAAAGAAAGGAGGGAGCCTTACCGTGATGGAAGTTTCTCCCGTGGCTGGAGTGGTGGCCGATGGGTGGGGCTCCGGCGAGGGTGGGGAAGGAGGGGAAAGGGGGCACTCCGGCGGGGGTGGGGAAGGGGTGGGGCGATGAGGTGGAGGTGGAGAGGGTGCAGGGGGAGGGCCGAGGCAAGGAGCTCCTGGTCATGCTTCTGGCAGAAGTTCCTTCGGGGGGTGGGGAGGGAGTGCAGCGAGGTGGGGTGGTGGAGGAGGGGTGCAACGAGGTGGGGTGGTGGAGGAGGGGTGGTGGAGGCTCCTGGGAGGGGGGTGGTGGCGAGGTGGAGGGAGTGCAGGGGGGGCGACGTGGTGGTGTTCCTGGGAGAAAAGCTCCTGGTCGCTGGTGGGTAGTAGCTGTGGCGATGGTGGGGAAAGGCGAGGGGGATGGGGTTGGGAAAGGTGAAAAACGGAGAGAGGAGGACGGTGGGAATTTATAGGCGGTCTCGGATGGCGTCCGGAAGGAAAGAAGAGGGAGATCGGGAAAGAGAGAATTCCCTCCTCCATTGACGGAGAACTCCTGGTCGTGAGGAAGGAGAGAGGTAGGAGATGATCCTCTGTTGGGCCAAAATAGGGAAAGGTCTTAATGGGCCACCTGGAGTTTCCTAATAAAAGTGATTTCTTTCCTCTTTTTAAAACTAGGAAACTAAAACAATAAAAAGGAAATCAAATCAATTCGGAATAAAGAGTTTCTATATACTAAAATTATCAGAAAATTAAAATATAGATGATGGGCATTTTTCCACGGCAAAAATAAAAACTTCAAAAAAAATTATTTTCACAAAATTGCCTAAAAGGTTTATTTTCTTTTGCAAATAATTTTCAAATGACCCTCTAAGTTTGAGGGTTCAAATAACTTTCAAAATGCCCGTGGGTTTGAGGATCATGTTCCTCCTCTCTAGAATGTATTTCCCGGCATTTCTTGCACGAAGAAAACGAATGGAAATGCAAAAGAATTCAAATGCAAATATCTCCGTTCAAATTATTTATAGTTGAAGAAGTCATGTCATCTTCTCTCTTTGCTTTTAAAAGATTGAATTTGAATTCACCGGAGAAGGGGAATGTCATTTTATTCCCTCTCATTCAAAAGTTTTTGAAAAGTTTTAGATTTCACACAAGTTTCAATCACTCAGGTAAACAAACAAACAATCAATCTAATAATAGTTATATTAACATTCCAAAGTTTATAATTTTGGGATGTTACAATTGGTGTCGATCACCATGACTCTTTTAAGGATAAAAAGTAAACGTACAAGATAGGCCCTTCGCAGAGGGAAGCAGACGTTGTCATGCGCTTTTGAGGTTTGGATGTGTGACCTCTTAGTGTGAAGGAACGTCACTTTATATTGCCTCCTGTGATAAAGAACTTTATTATGCAGTTTGTTGCTTTTATGTCTTCCTCATGACAGGTTCGTACAAAACTTATTTTGCACACACTAATAGATCATACATATTTAGGGAGGAATTTTTTATTGCTTGCACCGATGACAACTTACTTGAGGGATCTTATTTAATCCATAGGTAGGTATGGTGGACTCTCATGGAAAAACTGGGTTGAAGGTTTATGGATGCACAAGTAGTATCTCTACTTAGTGCGGAAGTTTTGGCTGGTATGAGGTGGAAGCAAGTGTCACACTCTAAGGGATCTCTAGTCATATAACATTGTTCAGAACAAAGCAAACATAATTCATTATGTTGTCTTCCTTGTCCAACATCTACTTCTAAGCATGTAATAGTTTAATGAGTGTTCACAATCATAGATGGTGCCTAAGATGATATATTTATATGCAAACCTCTCCTTCTTCATTACTTCCTATTAATTGCAACAATGACCAAGGTCTACGTTTGTTCACCCACAACAAGTTTCAATCAACATTGTTTTAATATGTGAAGCCATCACTTCCCATAAGATCATTACATGATCTTTCATGCTTTTGTTCTTTTTTTATTCTTTTCTTTAGTTCATGGCATGAGGCAAGGCCCTTAACTAAAACACTCTTTATTATATGACTCACGAGCTCGAATACATTGGGGGTACCACAAAGCAAAACTCAAGCCTAGATCAAAGTAAGAACTTTATTCTACTAGAGAAAGATAAAACCAAAAAGATCGAACTAAGAAAAAGGTAAAGGCAAAAGATGCGAAGGTGATACGATACCGGGGCAACTCCCCCAATCTTGGCACAAGCCAAGGGGGGCACCCATACCGTGCTTAATTGTCTTCCTTCAAAGGTGATGGTGGTGGAGTTGTCTTGTCTTTTGATTCCAAGAGGGCCATCAATCTTTGATTTATACTTTGGAGCTATGTGATATGTTTCTCCAGCAAAACAACTTCACGGGTGAGATAAGTATTATGAACACGAGTTATTTCACATAACCTCAGGAGTTCGATCAAAGATGGAGGTAAAAGGTGGAGGTAGGGTTGAAGAAAATCCTCTTCCTCAGCTTCTTCCTTGTTGAGCGCAGATTGCCCTTCGTCCTACGCTGGATTCTCCTCCTTAGTTTTGCCCTTAGTCTCTTCCAGCAGCCCTTCCTTGGCCTCCATGACCTCCATTCTTTTCAGATCAGCATTTACTTCTTCATAGACTTGAGGGAGATCATTCTCCCCGGCATATTCCTAAGACGACATCCTTGCCCTGAATCTACGGCAGAAACAGGCTCGAAATGAAAACAGGGGATAATTGCGTGATACGAGGGTCAGACCTTTCGGGAGAATATATAATGAATTTTTCCCGACCAAAAGGAGTACTCCGCAAGAAAACGGAGTCTGGGAGGCACACGAGGTGCCCACAAGACACCCAAGCGCGGCCAGGGGGTAGGTCGCGCCTGGCAGGCTTGTTGCGTCCTCGTGCGCTTTCCGTACTACTTTAATTTTTTTTATTTTTCTAAAAAATCCAAAACAGAGAAAAATTGCTAATGGAAAAGTTTTGGAGTCGGTTTACTTACCGAATCACATGCCTCTTCATTTTTGGAGTCTGAAACAGCCTGATAAATATCCCTTATGTACTCCTCCGGAGTTATGGTATTAATAATATTGCTTTCAACATTTATGGGAGTACCTGAGATATAATGCTTGATTCTTTGCCCATTTACAACTCTCGGAAAATTACCTTCCGTGTTGTTGATCTTTATGGCACCGGAACGATATACTTCCTCAACAATGTAAGGACCTTCCCATTTAGAGAGAAGCTTGCCTGCAAAACATCTTAAACGAGAATTGTATAGCAAGATATAATCACCTACATTGAACTCACGTTTCTGTATCCTTTTATCATGCCACCTCTTAACTTTTTCTTTGAACAACTTGGCATTTTCATATGCCTGAGTTCTCCATTCATCAACTGAGCTAATGTAAAATAACCTCTTCTCACCAGCAAGTTTGAAATCAAAGTTGAGCTCTTTGATTGCCCAATAAGCCTTATGCTCTAGCTCAAGAGGTAAATGACATGCTTTACCGTAAACCATTTTGTACGGAGACATGCACATGGGATTCTTATAAGCAGTTCTATAAGCCCACAGTGCATCATCAAGCTTCTTAGACCAATTCTTTCTAGACCTATTAACAGTCTTTTTGCAGAATTAGTTTAATTTCTCTATTACTTAGCTCTACTTGACCACTGGACTGAGGATGATAAGGAGATGCAATTCTGTGGTTGACATCATACTTAGCAAGCGTTTTACGGAAAGCACCATGAATAAAATGTGAACCACCATCAGTCATTAAATATCTAGGGACTCCAAATCTAGGGAAAATAACTTCTTTAAGCATCCTAATAGAGGTGTTATGATCAGCACTACTAGTTGGGATAGCTTCTACCCACTTAGTAACGTAATCAACAGCAACTAGGATATGAGTATACCCGTTAGACTTTGGAAAAGGTCCCATATAATAAAAACCCCAAACAACAAATGGTTCAATGACAAGTGAATAATTCATAAGGATTTCCTGACGTTTACTGATATTACCTATTCTTTGACATTCATCACATGACAAGACAAACTTACGGGCATCCTTGAAGAGAGTAGGCCAATAGAAACCGGATTGCAATACCTTGTGTGTAGTTCTATCTCCCGCATGGTGTCCTCCGTAAGCCTCGGACTGACACTTCTGTAGGATCTGTCTCTGTTCATGCTCAGGTACACAACGTCTAATAACACCATCTACTCCTTCTTTATAAAGGTGACGATCATCCCAAAAGTAATGTCTCAAATCCAAGAAGAATTTCTTCTTTTGCTGGTATGTGAAACTAGGTGGTATATATTTGGCAACAATATAATTTGCATAATCAGCATACCATGGTGTACTACTGAAGCATTCATGACATTCAATTGCTCACCAGGAAAGCTATCATCAATAGGTTGTGGGTCATCAAGAACATTCTCCAACCTAGACAAGTTATCTGCTACGGGGTTCTCAGCACCCTTCCTATCAACAACATGCAAATCAAATTCTTGTAGCAAGAGAACCCATCTGATAAGTCTAGGTTTAGCATCTTTATTTTCCATGAGATACTTAATAGCAACATGATTAGTGTGAATAGTAACCTTGGAATCAACAATGTAAGATCTGACCTTTTCACATGCAAACACGACTGCTAAAAATTCCTTTTCAGTAGTAGCATAGTTTCTTTGGGCACTGTCTAGAGTTCTACTAGCATAATGAATAACATTCAATTTCTTATCAACTCTTTGTCCTAGAACAGCACCAACAGCATAATCACTAGCATCACACATAATTTCAAAAGGTAAGTTCCAATCAGGTGGTTGAACAATAGGTGCAGTTATCAAGGCCTTCTTAAGTATTTCAAAGGCTTCCTAACAATCATCGTCAAAAACAAAAGGAATATCATTTTGCAAGAGATTGGTAAGAGGCCTAGAAATCTTACAAAAGTCCTTAATGAACCTTCTATAGAAACTAGCATGACCAAGGAAACTTCTTATACCTTTAATGTCTGTAGGGCATGGCATTTTCTTGGTCGCATCAACCTTAGCCTTATCGACTTCAATACATCTTTCAGAATTTTATGTCCTAAGATGATGCCTTCATTAACCATAAAGTGGCACTTCTCCCAATTCAATACAAGGTTGGTATGTTTACATCTCTGCAAAACTCGATCAAGGTTGCTGAGGCAATCATCAAAAGAAGACCCGTAAACAGAGAAGTCATCCATGCAAACCTCAACAATCTTGAGTCAGAGAATATAGCCATCATACATCTTTGAAAGGTAGTAGGTGCATTACATAAGCCAAAAGGCATACATCTATCAGCAAAGGTACGGAAAGGGCAAGTAAAAGTGGTTTTCTCCTGATCAGATTGTGCAACAGGTATTTGGGAGAAACCAGAATAACCATCTAGAAAGCAGAAGTGTGTGTGTTTAGACAATCTTTCTAGCATTTGGTCAATAAAAGGCAAAGGGTAATGATCTTTCCTAGTGGCTTTATTCAATTTCCTAAAATCAATTACCATCCTACAGCCTGTAATAATCTTGTGTGGGATCAATTCATCTTTATCATTAGGGACAACGGTAATACCTCCTTTCTTAGGGACGCAATGCACCGGACTTACCCAATCACTATGAGCAACAAGATGGATAATACCTGCTTCCAGGAGCTTTAGTATTTCTTTTCTTACTACCTCTTTCATCTTAGGATTTAATATCCGTTGATGATCGGCAACTGGTTTGGAATCAAGATCGGTTTTAATTTTGTGCTGGCATAGAATGGGACTAATGCCCTTAAGATCATCAAGAGTATATCCAATAGCAGCACGGTGCTTCCTTAGAGTTTTCAATAATTTCTTTTCTTCATGCTTTGAAAGGCTAGCACTAATAATAACAGGATATATCTCTTTTTCATCAAGATAAGTATACCTAAAAGTATCAGGTAACTGTTTAAGCTCAAACACAGGATCACCCTTTGGTGGGGGTGGATCTCCAAGCAGTTCAATAGGCAAATTATTCTTAAGGATAGGATGTTGTTCAAAGATAACTCTATCTATCTCATTCCTTTCATCCATATGCATATAATTTTCATGCTCAAGCAAGTATTGCTCTAAAGGATCAGTAGGAGGCACAACAATAGAAGCTAGGGCAATAATTTCATCCTTACTAGACAGTTCTTTTTCATGAGGTTGTCTGCCAAACTTGGATAAATTGAATTCATGTGACACACCTTCAAAGCCAATAGTGACAGTTTTCTTCTCACAGTTAATATGAGCATTGACAGTATTGAGGAAAGGTCTACCAAATATGATGGGACAAAAGCTATCTTGTGTGGTAGCAAGAATGATAAAATCAGCAGGATACTTAGTTTTACCCCACAAGACTTCAACATCTCTAACAATTCCCAAAGGGCAGATATTATCTCCATTGGCAAGCTGAATAGTGACATCAATAGGTTCCATCTCGACAGGTGCAATCTCGTCTTTAATTTCATCATATAAATATTGAGGTATTGCACTAACACTAGCACCCACGTCACATAAACCATGATAACAATGATCTCCAATCTTAATAGAAACAACAGGCGTGCCAACAACAGGCCTATGTTTGTCTCTACCATGAGGTTTAGCAATTCTAGCAGCATCTTCACATAAATGAATATCATGTCCATAAACATTGTCGGACAAGAGATCTTTGATAATAGCAATGCTAGGTTCAACTTTAATTTGCTCAGGTGGTGTAGATGTTCTAATGTAGCCCCTACGTATCACAGTTGAAGCTTCAGAATGATCCTTTATTCTAACGGGGAAAGGTGGTTTCTCAATGTAAGCACTAGGAACAATAGGATCATTATAAGCAATGACTTTCTCTTCAACTGGATTGGGTTTAACCACATTGACTTCTAAGGGAGGATGATATTTAAACCACTTCTCTTTAGGGAGATTAATATGAGCAGCAAATGATTCACATAATGAAGCTACTATCTCAGAGTCAAGTCCATGTTTAGCGCTAAATCACAAAAAGTATTTGTTTCAACGAAGGATTTAACGCAATCGAACTTAAGATTCATACCTGACTCCTTACCTTCATCAAACTCCCAATCTTCAGAGTTGCATTTAGTTCTTTCCCATAAATTCCATTTGAAGTCAATATCTCTCTTCATAAAAGAACCGGTACAAGAAGTGTCAAGCATGGTGCGATTATCATGAGAAAGTCGAGCATAAAAGTTCTGAATAATAATTTCTCTCGAGAGCTCATGGTTGGGGCATGAATATAACATTGACTTAAGCCTCCCCCAAGCTTGAGAGATACTTTCTCTATCACGAGGCCAAAAATTATAGATATAATTCCGATCACGATGTACCAAATGCATAGGATAACACTTTTGATGAAATTCCAATTTCAATCGATTGTAGTTCCATGATCCAGTATCATCACATAGCCTATACCATGTCAATGCTTTATCACTCAAAGATAAGGGAAATACCTTCTTCTTGACCTCATCCTCGGGCAAACCTGCAAGCTTAAATAAACCACAAACTTCATCTACATAGATTAGATGCAAGTCGGGATGTGATGTTCCATCTCCTGTAAAAGGATTAGCCAACAATTTCTCTAGCATACTGCTACTACAACAAAAGACCTTCCAACGGCGCCAGAAATAGGTGTGTTGATGGCACCAGGAATCCTTCTGCTATGGCTACGCCTTAAGGGACTTCCTAGGCAAATATGAAAAGGATTTCCCCATGGCCTTGGAGCCTTGCGTTGGTGTTCCCTCGAAGCGGAAAGGGTGATGTAGCGCAGCGGTGGTAAGTATTTCCTCAGTTTGAGAACCAAGGTATCGATCCAGTGAAGGAGTATCTCAAGTGCCTGCACAAACACAAAAAGCTTGCTCCCAACGCTATGAAGGGGTTGTCAATCCCTTATAGATTGTTCGCCAAGTGAGAACTGAAAGCAACAAAGTAACAAAACAAAGTAAAATCGAAAGTGGAAACGATAGGTGTGAATAGACCCGGGGGCCGTAGTGTTTACTAGTGGCTTCCCTCATGAAAGCAAGTAGACGGTGGGTGAACAAATTACTGTCGAGCAATTGATAGAATCGCGCAAAGTCGTGACGTCATCTATGGCAATGATTATATCTATAGGCATCACGTCCAAAACAAGTAGACCGGTACTTTCTGCATCTACTACTATTACTCCACACGTCGACCGCTATCCAGCATGCATCTAGTGTATTAAGTCCGAAAGAACAGAGTAACGCCTTAAGCAAGATGACATGATGTAGATGGACAATCTCATATCTACGACAAAGCCCACCTTGTTACCCTTGATGGCAAATACATGATGTGTGCCTTGTTGCCCCTACTTTCACTGGAAAAGGTCACCACACGGTAAGAACCCAAAACCAAGCACTTCTCCCATTGCAAGAATCAGAGATCTAGTTGGCCAAACAAAACCCAAGACTCGGAGAGACTTACAAGGATATCAAATCATGCATATAAGAAATCAGCAAAGACTCAAATATATATCATAGATAATCTGATCACAAATCCACAATTCATCGGATCTCGACAAACACACCGCCAAAAGGATTACATTGGATAGATCTCCATGAAGATCATGGAGAACTTTGTATTGAAGATCCAAGAGAGAGAAGAAGCCATCTAGCTACTAACTACGGACCCGTAGATCTGAAGTGAACTACTCACGAGTCATTGGAGGGCGATGATGTTGATGTAGAAGCCCTCCAACTCCAAAGTCCCCTCCGGCAGGGCACCGGGAAGGGTCTCCAGATGAGATCCCGCGGAAACGGAAGCTTACGACGGCGGAAAAGTATTTTCGTGGATCCCTTGATTTTTTCCTGTATTTTAGGGAATATATACGCGAAGGATCTAGGTCAGGGGCCGCCGGGAGGCCACAAGCCTGCCATCCGCCGCCCCCCTGGTGGCGGATGGGGGGCTTGTGGGCCCCGTGTAGCCTTCCTGGCTTGGCCCTCAAGCCCCGTGATCTTCTTCCGTTCGGGAAAAATTTATTTCGGGGATTTTATTCCGTTTGGACTCCGTTCCAAAATCGGATCTGAAAAGAACCAAAAACATAGAAAAACAGGAACTGGCACTTGGCACTAAATTAATAAGTTTTTCCCAAAAAAGATATAAAATATACATAAAACATCCAAAGATGACAAGATAACAGCATGAAACCATCAAAAATTATAGATACGTTTGAGACGTATCAAGCATCCCCAAGCTCAACTCCTGCTCGTCCTCGAGTAGGGAAGTGATAAAGAATGAATTTTTGATGCTTTCATGCTACCTAGCATATATGTCCTTTGTAACTCCTCTTATGTAACGTGAATGTTCAGATCCATTAGATTCAAAACAATAGTTTGCTATTGACGTGGAAACAATAATAATTCAAGCAAACTAGCAAGGTAATCATGAACTTTCAAAATAACAAGGCCAAAAGAAAGTTATCCCTACAAAAGCATATAGTATGGCTATGCTCTATCATGATTGCACAACGAATTTAAATCATGCACAACCCCGGTATTGGCCAAGTAATTGTTTCATACCTTTACTTTCTCAAACCTTTTCAACTCTCACGCAATACATGAGCGTGAGCCATGGTTTTAGCACTATAAGTGGTGTGGAGTGTGGTGGAGGTTGCAAGACAAAAAACAAGGAGAAGATGATCACATTAACTAGGCATATCAATGAGCTGTGGAGATGCTCATCAATAGATATCAATGTGAATGAGTAGGGATTGCCATACAAATGATGCACTAGAGCTAAGAGTATGTGAAAGCTCTTAAAGAAAACTAGTGGGTGTGCATCCAACTTGCTTGCTCACGAAGACCTAAGTCAATTTTGAGGAAGCCTATCATTGGAATATACAAGCCAAGTTATATAATGAAAATTTCCCACTAGCTATATGGTGGTGACAAAACGAGAGACTCTCAATCATGAAGATCATGGTGCTTAATATGCACAAGTGTGGAAAGGTGGTAGCATTGTCCCTTCTCTCTTTTTCTCTCATATTTTTTTTATATTTTTTTTGGTGGGCTCTTTGGCCTCTTTTTTTTGGTGGGCATCTTTGGCCTCTTTTATTTCCTCACATGGGACAATGATCCATCAATGATAATCATCACACTTTCAACTCAAAACTTAGAGCAACGATGACTCTATATGGAATGCCTTTGGTAGTGTACCGTGACAATGATCTAGCATGGCATAGACATTAATGGAAACATCATGCTAGCTATCTTAAGATCATGCAATGGCAATGTAGACGTGGTGGCACATGTCATGGTGGTAGTTGCATGTCAATATATCTTGGAATGACTTTGAAAAAGGCATAGTAGGTAGGTATGGTGGCTGTTTTGAGGGAGGCTAATGGTGGGTTTTATGCACTGGAGAAAGTTGCACGGCACTAAGAAGATAGTGATGGTGGAAGGTGAAAGTGCATCTAAACCATGGACTCAACATTAGTCATGAAGAACTCATCTACTTGTTGCAAAAGTTTTATTAGTAATCGAAACAAAGCATTCAACGCATACTCCTAGGGGAAGGGTTGGTAGGTATAAACCATCGCGCGATCTCGACCGCCACGCAAAGGATGAAAATCAATAGACTAATCATGCTCATATTTCATCTGATAGCGGTTCACCATACGTGCATGCTACAGGAATCACTAACTTCAACACAAGTATTTCTAGATCCACAACAACTTACTAGCATGACTTCAATATTACCAAAACCACAACTCAAAACTAATTGAGATGAATCAAACTTCTCTAACTATTCAATGCACATGAAGGTGGAAGTTTTCGTATCCCTTTGGATAACTACCCTTTTTGAGACTACTTTCAAAGCATAGATCAACTACCAAGCCACGCACCGATGTGCTCTAAAATATATAAGTGAAGCACATAGAGAAAAAGTATCTAGCTCAAAAGATATAAGGGAAGCACATGTGAGCTGAATTGTCCACCAAAAGATATAAGTGAAGCTCGACAAAATCACGGTGAGTGCATGTCTCTCTCTCTAGGTGTGCAGCAAGGATGATTGTGACACAACAAAAATAAAAGACTCCTACGATACAAGACGCTCCTAGAAAAAACACATAACATGCGGTGAATAAAAATATAGCCCCAAGTAACGTTACCGATGGATTGAAGACGAGAGAGGGGATGCCTTCCCGGGGCATCCCCAAGCTTAGGCTTTTATGGCATCCTTGAATCTCTTGGGGTACCTTGGGAATCCCCAAGCTTGATCTCTTGCCACTCTTTATCTCTTTGTCCATAAGAACTTCACCCAAAACTTGAAAACGTCACAACACGGAACTTAAACAGAAACTCGTGATAACATTAGTATGAGAAATAAAACCACCACTTCCTTAGGTACTATAGCAAACTTAAATTCTACTTATTCTGATGTTGGGTTACTGTATTTTCAATCTTCCATGGATAATACCCCCCGATACTATCCATAGTTTCATCAAAATAAGCAACCAACACAACAAAAACAGAATCTGTTAACAGCAGACCAGTGTGTAGCAATCTGTATATTTTGTATACTTATGGTACTTCAATAATTCTGAATAATTACGATAGTCTGGAGAATTTGCGTAGCAATCAGAGGCAAAAAGAATCAACTCAAAAGCTCTTATAGAAAAAAATGAAAATTCTTTTCGTGAGCAGAAAGTTTCTGTCTTTTCCAGCATGACCAAACGATCATCCCCAAGACTAATCATAACGGTTTTGCTTGGCACAAACGCAAAAAGACACACAAAAACACAATCATAACAGACTTATGAAAGTGTGGAAAACACAAAACAGAAAGAAAAAGGATAGATTCGTTGGGTTGCCTCCCAACAAGCGCTTTTGTTTAACGCCCTTAGCTAGGCGAAAGGTGATGGAATCACGTATAGTCATCTTTGGTGCTCAAACCATAAGTAGTGTGATCATTTATCATCTTAAGATCTTCATCTTTATTGGATGACTCACCACTAGCTTTAGGAAAAAAACAGACTTGACTGTCTTTTTGAGAGTGAGATTTGGAGTATTTTGCACAGCGGCAAAAGCGGAACCCAAGTTGGTTATGACATCTTCTAGTTTGCCAATTCTAGAAGAATCATTAACTATAAGTTCTTTCTCCCTTAAGTTTTTCAGAAAAAAATCCCACTTTGGATCCGTACTGAGTAATTTGATTGTGGATCTTTCTATCCAAACCCTCAATAAGTTCAAGTGTGGCAATTTTGTTTTCAATAGCATCAAGTCTTTGCATCACGTGTTCCAAGGTCAAGGTAGTTCCATTAACCATGAGCGGGGGTGAGCCTACCAAATTCATGATAGCTCCCTAGGAGTCAACAGTATGGCTCCCCAAAAAATTCCCGCCTACAATGGTATCAAGGATGTACCTATTCCAAGGAGAAATCCCAACATAGAAACTGCGAAGGAGGACGGTAGTGGATTGCTTACGAGTAGATCTACTTTGAGCATTGCAAATCCTGTACCAAGTGTCCTTTAAATTTGCTTCCTCATTCTGCCTGAAATTGAGAACTTCATTCTCAGGAGTATCGTTTGGAGTGGTGGGTATAGCCATTGATGGACTATCTCACACACAAACAAGCAGGAAGAGAGAGTGAAATGGGCAAAACAAAACGGCAAAGGAGAAAGGCAAATGTGAAGTGGGGGAGAGGAAAACGAGAGGCAACTGGCAAAAAAGTAAATGCAAGAGATGAGTTTGTGAGGCCTACTTGGATAGATCTCTCCTTCCCCGGCAACGGCGCCAGAAATACTTCTGCTATTGCAACAAAAGACCTTCCAACGGCGCCAGAAATAGGTGTGTTGACGGCACCAGGAATCCTTCTGCTACGGCTATGCCTTAAGGGACTTCCTAGGCAAATATGCAAAGGATTTCCCCTGTGGCCTTGGAACCTTGCATTGGTGTTCCCTCGAAGCGGAAAGGGTGATGTAGTGCAGCGGTGGTAAGTATTTCCCTTAGTTTGAGAACCAAGGTATCGATCCAGTGAAGGAGTATCTCAAGTGCCTGCACAAACACAAAAAGCTTGCTCCCAACGGTATGAAGGGGTTGTCAATCCCTTATAGATTGTTTGCCAAGTGAGAACTGAAAGCAACAAAGTAACAAAGCAAAGTAAAAGCAAAAGTGGAAATGATAGGTGTGAATAGACCCGGGGGCCGTAGTGTTTAGTAGTGGCTTCTCTCATGAAAGCAAGTAGACAGTGGCTGAACAAATTACAGTCGAGCAATTGATAGAATCGTGCAAAGTCGTGATGTCATCTATGGCAATGATTATATCTGTAGGCATCACGTCCAAAACAAGTAGACCGATACTTTCTGCATCTACTACTATTACTCCACACGTCGACCGCTATCCAGCATGCATCTAGTGTATTAAGTCCGAAAGAACAGAGTAACGCCTTAAGCAAGATGACATGATGTAGATGGACAATCCCATATCTACGACAAAGCCCACCTTGTTACCCTTGATGGCAACTACACGATGTGTGCCTTGTTGCCCCTACTTTCACTCGCAAAGGTCACCACACGGTAAGAACCCAAAACCAAGCACTTCTCCCATTGCAAGAATCATAGATCTAGTTGGCCAAACAAAACCCGAGACTCGGAGAGACTTACAAGGATATCAAATCATGCATATAAGAAATCAGCAAAGACTCAAATATATATCATAGATAATCTGACCTCAAATCCACAATTCATCGGATCTCGACAAACACACCGCCAAAGAGGATTACATCGGATAGATCTCCATGAAGATCATGGAGAACTTTGTATTGAAGATCCAAGAGAGAGAAGAAGCCATCTAGATACTAACTACGGACCCGTAGGTCTGAAGTGAACTACTCACGAGTCATTGGAGGGGCGATGATGTTGATGTAGAAGCCCTCCAACTCCAAAGTCCCCTCCGGCAGGGCACCGGGAAGGGTCTCCACATGAGATCTCGCAGAAACGGAAACTTGCGGCGGCGGAAAAGTATTTTCGTGGATCCCTTGATTTTTTTCTATGTTTTAGGAAATATATAGGCGAAGGATCTAGGTCAGGGGGGTGCCAGGGAGGCCACAAGCCTGCCATACGCCGCCCCCCTGGTGGTAGATGGGGGGCTTGTGGGCCCCCTGAAGCCTTCCTGGCTGGGCCCTCAAGCCCCCTGATCTTCTTCCGTTTGGGAAAAAATTATTTCGGGGATTTTATTCCGTTTGGACTCCGTTCCAAAATCAGATCTGAAAAGAGCCAAAAACATAGAAAAAACAGGAACTGGCACTTGGCACTGAATTAATAAGTTAGTCCCAAAAAAGATATAAAAGATACATAAAACATCCAAAGATGACAAGATAACAACATGAAACCATCAAAAATTATAGATACGTTTGAGACGTATCACATACCCAAAGGAATTTCATAACAAATATTTTCAGTAAGTGCAGCAGGTTGAGGAGTAACTCCTTGTGCTTCCGCTCGAGGTGAAGATACCCCGAACAAGCTCCTCAAAGGATTAGTTTCAATAGTGACAAGTGACAATAAATTTCAGCACACTATATAAATGTTTCCTTACCAAATTCCACTTACCAAAGGCGCTTCACTCCCCGGCAACGGCGCCAGAAAAGAGCCTTGATGACCCACAAGTGTAGGGGATCTATCGTAGTCCTTTGGATAAGTAATAGTGTCGAACCCAACGAGGAGCAGAAGGAACTGACAAGTGGTTTTCAGCAAGGTATTCTCTGCAAGCACTCAAATTATCGGTACCAGATAGTTGTGTGATAAGATGATTCGTGGCAAGTAGCAAGTAACAATAGCAACAAAGGTGCAGCGAAGTGGCCCTATCCCTTTTGTAGCAAGGGACAAGCCTGGACAAACTCTTATATGAGGTGAAACGCTCCCGAGGACACATGGGAATTTCTGTCAAGCTAGTTTTCATCATGTTCATATGATTCGCATTCGCTACTTTGATAGTTTGATGTGTGGGTGGACCGGTGCTTGGGTGCTGCCCTTACTTGGACAAACATCCCACTTATGATTAACCCCTCTCGCAAGCATCCGCAACTACGAAAGAAGAATTCATACTAAGTCTAACCATAGCATTAAACTAGTGGATCCAAATCAGCCCCTTACGAAGCAACGCATAAACTAGGGTTTAAGCTTCTGTCACTCTAGCAACCCATCATCTACTTATTACTTCCCAATGCCTTCCTCTAGGCCCAAATAATGGTGGAAGTGTCATGTAGTCGACGTTCACATAACACCACTAGAGGAAAGACAACATACAATGCATCAAAATATCGAACGAATACCAAATTCACATGACTACTTATAGAAAGACTTTTCCCATGTCCTCAGGAACAAAAGTGACTACTCACAAAGCATAATTATGTTCATGACCAGAGAGGTATTGAGTAGCATTAGAGATCTGAACATATGATCTTCCACCGAGTAATCCAACTAGCATCAACTACAAAGAGTAATTAACACTACTAGCAACCTTACAAGTACGAATCGGAGTTGCGAGACGGAGATTGGTTACAAGAGATGAACTAGGGTTTGGAGATGAGATGGTGCTGATGAATATGTTGATGGATATGAGTCCCCTCCGATGAGAGGAGTGTTGGTGATGACGATGGCGATGATTTCCCCCTCCGGGAGGGAAGTTTCCCCGGCAGGATGGCCCTGCCGGAGCTCTAGATTGGTTCTGCTCAAGTTCCTCCTTGTGGCGCGGGTGATTCCTCCCGAAAGCCTCCTCTTGATTTTTTCTGGAACGAAACCCTCCTTATAGCAAAAGATGGGAGCCAGAGGGGCAACACGGGGCCCACAAGCCACCCAGGCGCGACCAAGGGGTAGGCCGCGCCTGGTAGGCTTGTGGCCTCTTGGTGGCTCCCCTTCGGTACTTCTTCCGCCCAGTATTTTTTATAAAATCCAAAATAATTCCTCGTTGATTTTCATGGCTTTTGGAGTTGCGCAGAATAGGTGTCTCAGACTTGCTCCTTTTTCTGACCAGAATTCCAGCTGCCGGCATTCTCCCTCTTCACGCAAACCTTATAAAATAAGAGAGAAAACGCATAAGTATTGTACCATAAAGTGTAATAACACCCCATAAAGCGATAAATATCAACATAAAAGCATGATGCAAAATGGACGTATCAGGCTTTTCCCGAGCTGCGCAGAAATCTGATCTAGAGGCAAAACTGTGTGGAATAGGTTTGAGTTGCACGTGGAAAGTTGTGTCTCAAAAACCCTAAAACCACCAATATATATAGGAGGAGGGGAGGGGCTAGCCTTGGGGCACAAGGGCCCCAAGGGTGCACCGGCCGAAGGGGGAGGAGGACTCCTCCTCCAATTCGGTTTGGGAAGGAGGAGTCCTCCTCTTCCTTCCCACCTCCCTCTTTCCCTTTTTTTCTTCTTTCCTTTGGTTTTTTCACTTGTGGTGCCATAGCATTCTTGGCCTGACTCCACCAGCCCACTAAGGGCTGGTGCGCCACCCTAAGGCTACTGGGCTCACTACCGGGTGGGTGGGCCCCTCCCGGTGAACACCCGGAACCCATTCGTCACTCCCGATACACTTCCGGAATTGCCCGAAACTTTCCGGTAACCAAATGAAACCATCTTATATATCAATCTTCGTTTCTGGACCATTCCAGAAACCCTTGTGACATCCGTGATCTCATCCGAGACTCCAAACAACATTCGGTAACCACACATATAACTCAACTATACTAAACATCATCGAACCTTAAGTGTGCAGACCCTACGGGTTCAAGAACTATGTAGACATGATCCAAGACACTCCTAGGCCAATATCCAATAGCGGGACCTGGATGCCCATATTGGGTCCTACATATTCTCCGAAGATCTTATTGGTTGAACCTCAGTACCAAGGATTCATATAATCCCGTATGTCATTCCCTTTGTCCTTCGGTATGTTACTTGCCCGAGATTTGATCGTCGTTATCCGCATACCTATTTCAATCTCGTTAACGGCAAGTCTCTTTACTGGTTCCGTGATACAAGATCCCGTGACTTACACTTAGTCACATTGCATGCAAGGCTTGTGTGTGATGTTGTATTACCGAGTGGGCCCTGAAATACCTCTCCGTCACACGGAGTGACAAATCTCAATATTGATCCATACTAACTCAACGGACACCTTCGAAGATACCTGTAGAGCACCTTTATAGTCACCCAGTTACGTTGCGACGTTTGATACACACAAGCTATTCCTCCGGTGCCAGTGAGTTATATGATCTCATGGTCATAGGAATAAATACTTGACACACAGAAAACAATAGCAATAAAATGACACGATCACATTCTACGTTCATTGTTTGGGTCTAGTCCATCACATGATTCTCCTAATGATGTGATCCAGTTATCAAGTGACAACACTTGCATATAGTCAGAAAACCTTGACTATCCTTGATCAACTGGCTAGCCAACTAGAGGCTTGCTAAGGACATTGTTTTGTCTATGTATCCACACATGTATCTATGTTTTAATTCAATACAATTATAGCATGGATAATAAACGGTTATCTTGAAACAGGAAATATAATAATAACTATTTATCATTGCCTCTAGGGCATATTTCCAACAGTAGGAAAAGTGTTGGCGGCCGTGTTTAGCTCTGCTCGACGGGGTAGGCTTCACTGCGGTAGATACACAGTGGCACGGTTTACCAAGTGGCACTCGGATGGTGGGCTTGGGAACCCTGCGCACATCGTTTGGGGTCGTTAAGGAAACTTCGGCCGGACTTCCTTGCGGGTTTAGTCTCAAATAGGCGATAAACCTGGACTAGGGTCTTGTGTGGTTAACGATCGTGGCCGACACCCACGCTAGTGGTTCCGCTTGAAGGTTGCCGAGATGCATGATGTGCATATGGCGCTAAGTGGTGAAAGCATGTGTGAAGAAGTATACCCCTGCAGGGTGATTTAATATGTTCGAATAGCCAGGTCCTCGGATATGGACTACTTGGAAACATTACGTGGTACATAGATAATTTAAATGGATACTCTAAAACATGCAAGATAAGTGTGAGTGCTATGGATGGCCTTCTCGTAGGGAGACGAGAGTGGATCCTTAGTGGTGTATTGAATTGGTGAATATGTGGAGTCGTGTGCGCTATCCCACCTCAAAGAAATAACTTGTAGTCGTAGTACAGGTTAGCCAAGAGTCAAAGCTGGCTTGCTGCAATTAAACTCCACAACCCCTTCATTGATACTGATGCATATGTAGATAGTTCTGATGTAAGTCTTGCTGAGTACCTTTGTACTCATGGTTGCTTTATTTATGTTTTTGCAGAGAAGACTTTAGTCTCACTAAAGGTTTCTACATGATGTGTTCGATGTTGACCAGAATAGCTTGGGAATCTGAGCCAGAGGTCTGGTTCCTTTTGTAGGGTCGTTGTAGCTTTTCAGGCTCTTCCAGCCACTTTTAGTAGATGTCTGTACCCAGACATGTTATGCTTCCGCTTGATGTTTGTATGACTTGAGTGTCGGGTCACGAGACCCCTGTTTGTAATATCATACTATGTTGTCTCTGAAAAGGATTGAGATGGACCTAGAGGGGGGTGAATAGGTACAAATCCAAATTTTAATAATTACTTAGCAATTTTAGGCTAAAGTGCGGAATATGAGTGTAAGCCTAATAATTGCTATGAAAATGAGTAAGCTATTTGGAGTGAAGTAAGACAAGCGGTAAACAAAAATCAAATACAAGTATGTAATAAGGATTAACACCAGTAGAGAGTTAGGGTTAGGAATAACCGAAACTCCGAGAGAGACAAGGATGTATCCCGATGTTCACTTCCTTGGAGGGAAGCTACGTCACCGTTAGAGGGGCGGATGTTACCACGAAGGCACACCAACGCCACAAAGGCTCACCCTATTCTCCCTTTGAGATAACTCCACGAAGGCGTTTCTCAACCACTAGTGGTAAGCCTTGAGGTGGCTTCCAAACCTTCACAAACTTTCCGAGGGTTATCACAATGGTTTGATTCCTCTCCGAAGACTCCTACCGCCTAGGAGTCTCCAACCTCCAAGAGTAACAAGATCACGGGGATTGCTCAAAACTTGCTCAAATCACAAATCACTTTGGTGGGAAGGAGGAGAGGGAGACGATCTATCTTTTGATTGGAACAACACTCAAAACGACTCACAAATGCTCTTGGGATCTAAGATTTGGTGTAGACAAGAATGAGTGAGAGGAAAGGTGTTCTTGGGTGTATTCTAGCTGTGTTGAACACCCTTTCACGAGGTGGGAGAAGAGTATATATAGTGTGGAGTCAAATCCAGCCGTTGGAGGTGCTTAAGTCACACATGGTCCAGACGTCCGACAGTTGCCGGAAGTCCGGGCGTCCGCGAGGGGCCGGACGTCCGACACGGGTCGGTCGTCCGAGGCCTGTGGGCACGACTGGAACACTTTCGAATTTATCAGCGACCGGACGTCCGACAGGGGTCGGTCGTCCGAGGCCTGTAGATACGGCTGAACCTATTTTGAATTTATCAGCGTCCGGACGTCCGGAGTAGACCGGAAATCCGTGTTATACAGCTCAACTTCTACTGGTGGTAGTTTCCGGATTTTCGACGGGGGTCGGACGTCCGGCGCTCGGACGTCCGGAGGGAGCCGGATTTCCGAGTTATAGAACACAAATTCTACTGGGGCAGGCTTCCGGATTTCCGGGGCTTGGCCGGACGTCCGGCCCTTGGATGTCCGGAGGGAGCCGGATTTCCGAGTTGTATGCCTCACAAACTTCTGGTGACGGGCTGCAGATTTCCGAAGCCTGCCGATCGTCCGGCCCTCGGACGTCCGGAGGGAGCCGGATGTCCGAGGCAATAGACCTGTTTTGAATTGAGAACAGAGTGGAGATTGTGTGGTGTTTGGTATGATAGTAAAGATGTGGTATGAGCAAGTTCATCGCAAAACCTGTGATCCCCTCTTAATAGTGCGGGATCCCTATACTCAATATCAGTAAACTCAAAAGACTAATCTACATCATCTCTTCTTAATCCCAAGCCTTCTCGAAATATAACTCCCCAATCTTTTCAGACAACCTTTGGCACATAATTCTCAATCTACTACATCCTGAGATACACTCAACAAATAGGATTAGTTTCCTATGTATGTGTTGCCATTAACACCAAAAGACGATTAGGGGCATAGCATGCACTTTCAATCACCCCCTTTTTGGTAGTTGATGACAACATATACATAGGTCTCAAAAAGATTTAACATACATTATAGTCTAGGAGATATTTAGTACGGAGCTCCCCCTTAAGATATGCATGATAAAAAAAATCGAAGCTCCAATGGATCAACATGTAAAGATAATAGATCATCATAGAAATAGAGAAGCAAGACATAATAGTCTATAATGATATCATAGCAATCCATAGCAAGTCACAACCATTCATAAGTAGCCATACATGAGTTTATCCATTACATTAAATCTCCAAAGACTAAAAATTACGATAAAAACTACGATACATTACTCCCCCTTTGGCACCAAGTACCAAAAAAGGGAGCCATCAACAGCACCAATCACGCTCGGAGCTCATCACCATCATCATCAGCATCATCAGCCAAGCCACTGCCACCAGCCTCGTCAAGGAAATCAGACCACTCCGGACCAGAAGGGAAGCCAAAATCAGTAGGAGGAGCAGCAGGAGGGGCCTCATCATCACTCACATCAAGAGCACTAGAGGCTCTCAGACGAGCCTTGAGGGCATTCTTGGAGGAGACTAAGCGAGAAACCACATCATGGGTTTGACCACACTGGAAAGAGACGGCCTTCATCAACGCAGAATGTGCCTTGCCAAGGAATTTGGCAATGCGACCGAGAGGAGCGGAGCTAGATGAGGGGGTGGCGGCCCGTGCAGTAGTGCGACGAGTGGATGTGGAGGATGAGGGGGCTTTCTTGGGAGCAAAGTCATCCGCCATGTGAGCGGGAATGACCCACTTGCGATGGGTGTGAGTGACAGCCAGAGAGAAATCAGCAACATGGTTAATAAGTGCCTGGATGAAAGGAGCATGAGGAAAGGCTCGCTTGTACTGAAAGCTAGCAAGCCGAATCTCATGCCATAGAAAATGGGGCACATTGATTTTTCCCTTGGGGTTCTCGAATAAGTGATACATGATGTCGATACAATAGCCACTGCAAGAACCCTTATCACCCATCTTGGGATAAATGGTGCGGATGAGACACTGAAAAATAATGAAGTAAGGTGAGCGCCAGATGGATACCTGGTTAAGGTCCTTCATGCGCTCATCTGCATCAAGCTCACGTAGTGGCTTGAGAAGATGCCCACACACGTCAATAGACTTAGGCGCATGGTTAGGATCATCCCTATGTATTTTGAAACCAGAATTGGGGAACCCAGTGTGGCAACAAATGTAGCATAAGAAGCTTTGAAGCGAACGTCGGAGGTGATCCAGCTGACAGTGTTGTCGGAGCCAAAATGGCATGTGGCATAGAACTGGTGAATGGCAGCAACATTAAAGTCGCAATGAAAGGCAAACGGGGCGGCAAGCCCCGATGCCTCAATAAGCTCAATGGCACCTGGATATTTCACCGGGTGCATGCGAATATGCTCAACATCAATAGAGTGATGAATAGATAACCCCTTAGGAACTATGATTGTGGTAAAGATGTCCGCCTGGACGTTTGTGCGGAAACGTGAGTCTGTAGAGTCACGTGCGACCTCGTATTGATCTATGTCGTGGTGGAAAGTGAGATATGAAGATGCGCCAAGTGTGGTGAAATTTGTGATAGCACGACCTAACGTGGCAGGAGGTTCTAGTGAGATGCGGCGAGCTTCACCTGCGGGCTGGGCAGGAGGAGGTTGTGGCATGTAGGACGCCCTGCGAGTCCCGGGCTTTGGCTTGGACCTTCGAGTGACGTGCTCAGGAAGGTCCTCGGCGGCAAGCTCCTCCTCGAAGTCGGGGTCAGCACCATCAGACGACAAGGGAGACGGCGAACGCCGGGCCGGAGAACGCCGGGCAATCCGTTTGAAGGAACGAAGTGGCTCATCCGAGTCCGACCCCGTGTTCATAGGGGCGCGAGAGGATGAGCCAGCCACAGTCTTCCGAGCGGTGTGCTTGGTCTTGCCCATGGAGCACAAACACCTACGCGGATGAAAATTCCCCAAATGAGGAACGAACATGGAGATACATGGGAGAGAGAGAGAGAAAATCAAATCCAACGCGAAAGGAGACGGAGGAGCGACCTGAGGATGGATCCCGCGAAGAATACGGAGGAAGAAGTGGGGGATCCGTGGAGGAGATCGGCCCGATCTCGAGGTTGGCGGCGCAGGGCAGGAGCTCCTCGAGCTGGCGGTGGCGGCAGGGGAAAAGGGGCGCTGAGGGTTAGGGCAAGAGCCCAGCCCCGCGCCCAGCTATATATATAGGCCCCGAGGCGTCGGACGTCCGGAGGTTATTTTGGCGTCGGACGACCGACACTGGTCGGCCGACCGGAGGGGATTTTGCCATCGGACGTCCGAGATCAGTCGGACGTCCGAGAAGGAGGAGGAGGCAGAGACTGATTCTGGTTTTTTTTGTTTTGATGATGAGATGATGACTTGCATGGTTTCGCACACAAAAAAATACAAACATGGTTTTCCTACAAGCATTGCATGCATGAATTGATCTATGCGTACTTTGTAAGCTTAAAAACATAGAATTAAGACTCACTCCCCCTAAATACATGCCCACATCAAGACACCAACATAATGTGAGTGTGTGTATGTGTGCAAGATTTCAAGATATGTTGTCAAGCTCCAAGATACCAAGTTCACGCCTAAGTTGATAGAACCTAGCTACGCTAAGTGGCTTGGTGAAAATGTCGGCTAACTGCATGTCGGTACCCACATGGGTAATATCAATGTCACCCTTCTGCACATGGTCTCTCAAGAAATGATACCTAATATCAATATGTTTTGTGCGAGGGTGAGCAATGGGGTTCTCGGAGATCTTGATGGCACTTTCATTATCACAAACAAGAGGAACGTGTCGATACGTGATACCATAATCCTTTAGTGTTTGCCTCATCCATAGCAGTTGGGTTGCACAGCTTGCGGCTGCAATATATTCGGCCTCGGCCGTGGAGAGAGAAACACAGTTCTGCTTCTTTGAGGACCAACTTACCAAGGAGCATCCAAGAAACTGACATGCACCGGAAGTGGATTTCCGTCCCACTTTATCACCGGCCCAATCCGCATCGGAATACCCAATAAGATCAAACGTTGCATCCTTAGGGTACCATAAGCCTAACTTTTGGGTGTGAACAAGGTATCTAAGAATATGCTTAACCGCCGTGTGATGGCTTTCCATAGGGGAAGCTTGAAATCTAGCACATATTCCTACACTCAACATGATGTCCGGTCTAGATCCGCAAAGATAAAGCAGCAAACCAATCATGGAGCGGTAAGTAGATGGGTCAAAAGGAATACCGTTTGAGTCTTCATTTAGAACTACATCGGTGGCCATAGGTGTCTTCATCGGTTTAGCATTTGTCATATCAAATTTCTCAAGAATGTCCTTGAGGTACTTAGTTTGAGACAAGAAAATCCCTTCTTGAAATTGTTGTATTTGAAAACCAAGAAAGAACTTCAAGTCCGTGTTGAGTGACATCTCAAAGGTCTTGATCATGGAGGCCGCAAACTTATTGCACAAATGGATGTTAGGAGAACCAAAAATGATGTCATCTACATAGATTTGGCATAAGATCAAATCACCATTTTCCCTCTTAGTAAAAAGAGTGGGAGCGATCACCCCCACCACAAAGCCATCATCGAGTAGGAACTTCTTAAGATGATCATACCAAGCACGGGGTGCTTGTTTAAGACCATACAGAGCCTTGTGAAGTTTATATACATGGTCTTTGTGATGAGGGTCAACAAACCCAGGTGGTTGTGATACATATACCTCTTCCTATAGAGGACCGTTAAGAAAAGCACTTTTCACATCCATTTGATGCAAAGTAAAACCATTGAAAGTAGCATAGGCCAATAAAATGCGAATGGACTCAAGACGAGCAACAGGGGCGAAAGTTTCACCAAAGTCCAAACCTTCAACTTGGGAGTACCCCTGTGCTACTAACATTGCCTCGTTGCGTAGGACAGTCCCGTTCTCATCTTCCTTGTTCTTGAAAATCCATTTAGTTCTAATGACATTATGTTCCTCAGTTGGTCGTTCTACCAATGACCATACTTCGTTGTGTGTAAAACTGTTTAACTCCTCTTGCATAGCCAGTAGCCAGTCATTGTCACACAATGCATCCTGAACCCTGCGTGGCATGGTACTAGACACAAATTAAAAGTGAGCACAAAAATTTATTAATTGTTTACGAGTCACTCTACCTTCCGACACGCCTGTGAGGATTTGATCAATATCAACACGATCGGCCACACGTGGCATGATGGAGGTCAAGGTTTCACAAGGTTCAACTTCGTTTCCATCATCAACGTCCTCAACATATGGATCATTTATGTGCGGAGGAAGATATTCCTCTTCGTGTTGCACCTGCTGAGGTTCATCATCAAACATACCCATACTTTGGTCTACCTCTTGAAGATCAACTTGTTCTTGAGTGTCATCAGGGTGAGAGACATGTTCTCCCACTTGATCCTCAACAATTGGCATGATGTGTGTGCTAGTATCTTGTGGAGGTACAGGCAGTGAACTGTCTTGAGGATGAGAGATACTCTCATCATCTTCATCATCATCATGGGGTCTTTGTTCCATGGGAAGAAGTCCACCTACACCCATGTTTAAGATATCTTGTGGGGAGTCTTCTTCACCTGCATCATCTAGATCAACTTGCTCCCCATGGGAGCGGTTAAATTCATCAAACGTCACGTCACAGGTTTCTATAACACATCCACTGGATTTGTTGTAGACTCTGTAGGCGTGAGAGTTTGACCCATAGCCAACAAAAATCCCTTCAGTTGTTTTGGATTGAAATTTTCCTAACCGTTCCCGTTTGTTGAGGATGAAACATTTGCATCCAAACACATGAAAGTACTTAACATTGGGCTTGTTCCCAGTTAGGAGCTCATATGGAGTCTTTTCCAATATTGATCGGAGGAAGAGCCGGTTTGATGCATGACATGCTGTGTTGACGGCCTCAGCCCAAAAACTATGTGGTGACTTGTATTCGTCTAACATGGACCTTGCCATTTCCACAAGTGTCCGGTTCTTCCTCTCTGTCACACCATTTTGTTGAGGGGTGTAAGGTGCGGAGTACTGATGTTCAATTCCCTCATCACTAAGAAATTCTTCTAGGGTGTAGTTCTTGAACTCAGAGCCATTATGACTTCTTACTGCCTTGATGTCCTTGTCAAACTTCCGCTGGGCTTGTTTGGCAAAGTCAATGAAAGTGATCTTTGTCTCATCCTTGGACTTGAGAAAGAACACCCATGTATATCTTGAGTAATCATCAACAATGACTAGGCCATACTTTTTCCCTCCAAGACTTGCCCATGAAGGAGGCCCAAACAGATCCACATGAAGGACCTCTAACGGCCTCGAAGTGGATACAATGTTCTTGGGTGGATGTCTTGATTGATGTTGTTTTCCAGCTATGCATGCACTGCACACACGATCTTTCTTAAAAGATACATTTGTTAGTCCAAGGATGTGATTGCCGTTTAAGAGATTTTGAAGATTTTTCATGCCAACATGGGCGAGCCGGCGATGCCACAGCCATCCCATGTCGGCCTTGGCCATTAGACAAGTTGTATGGAAAGTGCTCTCTTTCGAGAAATCAACCGTGTAAAGGTTGCCATCCAACTCTCCAAAGAAGGCCACTTCAAGAGTGTCTCTCTTAAAGACTTTCACATCCGTTAGTCCAAATAATGTGTCATAACCGACGGAAGCCAATTGGCGAACTGAAAGTAAATGATATTGAAGAGATTGGACAAGCATGACATTTGCAATAGACATGTCATTAGTGATTGCCACCTTGCCCAACCCAATTACCTGCCCTTTCGACCCTCCACCAAATACAATGCTCATGTATGGTCGAATGGCTTGCATGAAGTCATAGAGCAAGTTACTATCTCCGGTCATATGATTGGTGCATCCACTGTCGATCACCCATTTGGCTCCTCCGGAGAAAACAGCCTGTAACGAATCAAGACTTGGTTTGAGGTACCCATTTTGTCATGGGGCCTTTCACATTAGTTACAAGAGTCTTAGGGACCCAAATAGCATAGAATCGAAATGCATTACGGGGACCAACGAATTTAGCATAGACCTCTCCTTCCTTTGATTTGCAGAGTACATAGGATGGAGGCATGAATTCGGTTGTCTTGTTGTGAGTACACGAACCCCTAGTGGCCGATCCACTCACAACCTTACCTTTCTTCGTGTGTCCCTCTCGTACAAATATTTCTTTAAGCGGAGTGGTACACTTGAGAGGAGATGCACTATTCTTGGCAGTGCTTGGGTTGAACCCAAGCCCTTCCTTGGCGAAACCTCCATTGTGTCGACTTAAGATCTCATTGAGAGTCTTTTGTCCTTGTGCACATGTCATGAGACCTCTGTCTAGTTGTGCCTTTAACGAACAGTTTTCCTCAAGGATAGATGTCAGTTCTCTACTAGAATTAGTAGTGCGGGTATCAACATTGATAATAGGTGAGGAGTAGGCCTTAGCTAGAGTGTCAAGATAAGTGACCTTAAGTGCCTCAAAGCTCTTTGTAAGAACAGTGAGTTTCTCTTCCTTGTCTTTGAGAGACAAGGATAGACGCTCATAGTCCTTAGAAAGGGAAGCATGAGAGTTCACAAGTCGGTCTTTATCATTTAGTAATTCTTTGCACACATATTCAGCCTTTTTCAGGGAGGCAAGATCATTAGCATGTTTATCAAGGTTTTCACCTACTTTTGAACATAGTGCATCATTTTGTGCTTCCTCATACAGGACTTTCTGCTCAAGGAGTTCATTTCTCTCCTTCTCCTCAGTGATGAGGGTTTCGAGTTCCTTGATGGTATTGGTGTGCTTACTCACCATTTCCATAAGTATGCAAAACATAGTGAGCTTCTTTCCTTTAAGAGAGCACATAAATTTGTTTATTTTAGCAAACATGGGATGATCTAAGTCATTATCCTCATAGTGATCTTCCGCATCAAGATACTCATCAGAAGGAGTGGAAACTAGACTGAAGGAGTTTAACCGTGGAGTTACCTTAACCTCATCATGGGAGCTTTGGTCTTCCTCATCTCCCATGGCAGTCTTTGCCATCAAACACTTGTGAGCGTTGCCCTTGTAGTCCTTCATATAGTTGTAGTGAACAACATCACCACTTTTGTTGACTAGCCTCAAGGTGCTTTGTGTATCTTGAGCTACTCCAGCAACTCCACCAACATCTTCTGGATCTGATTCTTCTTGTGCAACCATTGCTCTTCCATCTGTCCTCTTGAACTTGGAGTTCATAGGGTTTGGCAACTTCTTCTTTACAAAGGTCTTTGGAAACCTTTGTTTGTCTTCTCTCTTCTCATAAGGGCAGTCATTGGAGAAGTGGTTGGTTTCCTCACAGTTATAGCATTTCCTTACCTTCTTCTTTGGGAATCTTCCCTCGAACTTTCCTGCACTGAACTTCTTTACAAAGAGAGCAATGTCCTCATAAGATGGGCTTTCATCAGATTCAACATCATCACCATCTTCGCAGTCATCATCACCCTCTTCTTCTTCTTGCATTTGCCTTTGACTCTTCAAATAATTGGAAGGTGGATATGATGTCATCCGGAGTCATTTCTTTGAACCCATGATGCTGCCTCATGTCCCATACCATTTGATGGTGATACGGAGCAAGAGCGTGAAGTAACTTGTCCACAAGAAATCTCTTGGTCAGATTGAAGCCATCTTGCGTCTTGTCATAGTCACGTGACTCAATGTCTGCGGCGAGAGTCATGACTTGTTCTATTAGTTGCTTGGGAGATTCACCCTTTTCCATACAAAAATTCTGTAATTGCCTCTTGGCAATTTCATATTGAGCAAGCCGAAGAGTGGAGGTACCGGTCTTGGTCCTTATGATGCTGTCCCACAATTCCTTGGCACTTGTGATGTGAATGTATGGTCTTCGTTCCTTGTCATTCATTCCTTTTCTTATGCACATGATCGCAGTGCCATTGAGATGCTTGTCATAAGTTTCTCTGGGCGTGAGGCATCTTGGATCTACAGGATTGTACCCATGCTCGAGGATGTCCAGCATCTCATCATTGGCGTACCTAAGATGATCCTGCATACCAACTCTCCACAAAGCAAAATCGGAATTGTCATCAAGCAAGGGAGGTTTTCCTCCAGGATTGTACTTAGGTTTCTCAATTTTAGATCTAGCATAAAGCCATGGAACACTGGTTTGGTTCCTCTCCGGAGGTGGTTGGCCAAATGGAGTACCGTGCACGTGGGGCCCTGAGGCCCTCGGGGACGTGGTTGTCCCCGTGGTTAGTGATGCTAGTCTCATTTGAATCATGGCCTCAAGAGAAGCATCATGCTCCTCTTTTTGCTTGGCAAGGGCCCGTTCCAGGTCCTCAGAGGTGAAAGACTTGACTTCCGAGGAAGTCCCGTCCCTCTGCACTGGAGCTACCGTAGTTGGATCCACGTCCATCTCGCTCTAGGGCGGTTAAGCCACACAAATAGAGCACGAGGCTCTGATACCAATTGAAAAGGATCGAGATGGACCTAGAGGGGGGTGAATAGGTACAAATCCAAATTTTAATAACTACTTAGCAATTTTAGGCTAAAGTGCGGAATATGAGTGTAAGCCTAATAATTGCTATGACAATGAGTAAGCTATTTGGAGTGAAGTAAGACAAGTGGTAAACAATAATCAAATACAAGTATGTAATAAGGATTAACACAAGTAGAGAGTTAGGGTTAGGAATAACCGAAACTCCGAGAGATACAAGGATGTATCCCGATGTTCACTTCCTTGGAGGGAAGCTACGTCACCGTTAGAGGGGCGGATGTTACCACGAAGGCACACCAACGCCAAGAAGGCTCACCCTATTCTCCCTTTGAGATAACTCCACGAAGGCGTTTCTCAACCACTAGTGGTAAGCCTTGAGGTGGCTTCCAAACCTTCACAAACTTTCCGGGGGATATCACAATGGTTTGATTCCTCTCCAAAGACTCCTACCGCCTAGGAGTGTCCAACCTCCAAGAGTAACAAGATCACGGGGATTTCTCAAAACTTGCTCAAATCACAAATCACTTTGATGGGAAGGAGGAGAGGGAGACGATCTATCTTTTGATTGGAACAACACTCAAAAGGACTCACAAATGCTCTTGGGATCTAGGATTTGGTGTAGACAAGAATGAGTGAGAGGAAAGGTGTTCTTGGGTGTATTCTAGCTGTGTTGAACACCCTTTCACGAGGTGGGAGAAGAGTATATATAGTGTGGAGTCAAATCCAGCCGTTGGAGGTGCTTAAGTCACACATGGTCCGGACGTCCGATAGTTGCCGGAAGTCCGGGCGTCCGCGAGGCGCCGGACGTCCGAGAGGGGTCGGTCGTCCGAGGCCTGTGGGCACGACTGGAACTCTTTTGAATTTATCAGCGACCGGACGTCCGACAGGGGTCGGTCGTCCGAGGCCTGTAGATACGACTGAACCTATTTTGAATTTATCAGCGTCCGAACGTCCCGAGTAGACTGGAAATCCATGTTATACATCTCAACTTCTACTGGTGGTAGTTTCCGGATTTCCGACGGGGGTCGGACGTCCGGCGCTCGGACGTCCGGAGGGAGCCGGATTTCCGAGTTATAGAACACAAATTCTACTGGTGCAGGCTTCCGGATTTCCGGGGCTTGGCCGGACGTCCGGCCCTCGGATGTCCGGAGGGAGCCGGATTTCCGAGTTATATGCCTCACAAACTTCTGGTGACGGGCTGCGGATTTCTGAAGCCTGCCGGTCGTCCGGCCCTCGGACGTCCGGAGGGAGACGGATGTCCGAGGCAATAGACCTGTTTTGAATTGAGAACAAAGTGGAGATTGTGTGGTGTTTGGTATGATAGTAAAGATGTGGTATGAGCAAGTTCATCGCAAAACCTGTGATCCCCTCTTAATAGTGCGGGATCCCTATACTCAATATGAGTAAACTGAAAAGACTAATCTACATCATCTCTTCTTAATCCCGAGCCTTCTCGAAATATAACTCCCCAATCTTTTCAGACAACCTTTGGCACATAATTCTCAATCTACTACATCCTGAGATACACTCAACAAATAGGATTAGTTTCCTATGTATGTGTTGTCATTAACACCAAAAGACGATTAGGGGCATAGCATGCACTTTCAGACTCTTATGAGTCTTAATAAAATCTTGAGTCATAGAGTTATATTGTGATGCCATGTTGTATCTACACATATCGTGCATATTGTGTGTATGTTATGAAATGCATTATATGTGTGGGATTCGACACCTAGTTGTGTGCCTTTAGTAGTACTCTTTACGGGGAAATGCCTCTTTGTGCTTCCACCGAGCTTTGGTAGCTTGCTACTGCTCCGGACACATTGATTGACCGACACGTATCCTTCTTTGCTGTTGTGTCTGTCCCTTCGGGGAAATGTCACGTGGTGTAATGGAGTCCTTGTAGCTTGCTACGACTCGTCTACACACGCTGATGACCGACACCTGCTTTGCTGGGTTATGTATGCATGTCCCTGTACGGATGTACCACTTGGGTTTATAACTAGTCATGTCAACCCGGGTTCTTTGTCGTCTGAATGCTAGCGACACATTCATATACGTGAGCCAAAAGACGCAAACGATCCCGGCCAAGGTAAGGTGACAGCCGTGGAGTTTACCGTGTATGAGGCCGCAAAGTGATGTGATGTGTTACAGGCTGGGTTCTTATGACTTAGGATCGGGTCCCGACAAGATTGGATGATATTTATCATGTAATTGAGTTATTTTGATAGGGATTGATCCCTAGTATCCACTATGTTTTGGGATTGATGTTGCTATGACTTTGATATGCATAATACTTGTCACTAGGGCATGAGTGCCATGATTTCAGATCTGAACTGATTATGTTTTCACGAATATGAGAGTGTTTTGGATCCTATCTTTCAAGTTGTATGCACCTATTATGTGTTATGATCCGTAGACCCCAAAGTGACAATAGTTGGGATCATATTCGGTGATGACTGTAGTATGATGAGTTTATGTACTCACCATGTGTTAGTGCTTTGTTTAGGTTCTCTATTAGAAGGTAGCCTTAATATCCCTTAGATTTTCTTATGCACCCCGCTGCCACAGAAGGGTAGGACAAAAGATGGCATGCAAGTTCTTACTATAAGCATGTATGACTATATATGGAATACATGCCTGCATTACATTGATGATGAATCCATCCAACACAATTATCCATCACCGGTCCAATGCGTGCGATTTTCGCATATTGATCTTCGCTAAGTTACTATCGGTATTGCTGTTGTTACAACCATCATAATCACTATTGTCGTTGTTCCTATTTCTCTTGTTACTTTGCTACTCAAACTTTGGTGAAGAAAGAAATACCAGGTCTGGTTGAATTGACAACTCAAGTGCTAAGACCAATAAATATTCTTTGTCTCCCCTTATGTCGAGTCAATAAATTAGGTTGTAATACTGCGTGTGAAGACTGTTGCGATCCTCTATACTTGAGGGTTATTAGGACTTGATCACTTAGGATGTTCTTTCCATTGCATTAGTAGCATCGATTTGAGTTCTTCATGGTGATATGTGGAAGTGAAAAGTTGAGAAGCTTGTTACTCTTAGGTGTTTGGGCGCCCTAGAGCTTGTGCCTCTTGGGTTCTTAGGCCCCCAAGACTGTTGGTGGTGTCTTGGAGCTCAATCATTATGGTGTAACGCCTTGAGCAAGTGTCTGGGTCTGTAATTAAGTTGTGGAGATTGCCCTGGACAACTTGTACGGGTCCGGTGACCAACCCCAAGGGTTGCCATTTGTACGGGTTCGATGACCACCCCCAAGGGTCGCTGTCGTGGTTTTATCATGGCAGATGACCTCGTGAAAGGACTAAGTTGTGAGGCCATCGCAACTAGGTGGTAGCTTGAACGGGGTTGGCCAAAATCAAGAGATGCCAGTTTTACCCAGGTTTGGCCCCTCTCCGTGGAGGTAAAAGCCTACATCCTGCTTGACTGCTATTGATGATGATGATCTTGATTACAAAGGAGCTATTTTGCTACCAGTAACTTGACGGTTTCTAATCTGTCCTTTTGGTGACCCACGGGCTCCCATTATATAATAGGTTGAGTCCCTGGTTTACAATAGATTTCAGGTTATATCTATAGTAAGAGTCTTATATGTCTTTTGTGCCTTCCAAGTTAGGAGGTATTCGTCTTGTGAACATTCGTTGAGCCGGCAATAGCAAGATGGGTATTCTCTTCCGAAACGGTCAAGCCCTGTCGGGTCTTCTCTCTGGGTCGTATTTTCCGAGGGCGGGTCTCCTCTCTAGGCTTAATCTTCCTAGTCCACCTTCCTTCTAGGGTCCAGCCCATAGAGTCGGCCCGTTTAATGCCATGCATGACCCAACTAAGGGCCCTTTGGTCCTCCTGGGTTGTGTCTTGGGACGTCGGGTATAGCCGCAGGTAATTCCCCTGACAATCGCCATTTGTATGGGTTCGATGACCACCCTCAAGGGTGGCTTAGTGGAATCACATCATCTTGCATTGTGCGAGGGCGGGACAAGATTACAGTGGCCCTAGTGGCATTTTGGGGAGCATTGTCCTTTCACACCGGTCTAATGGATATTAGCATCCGCAAGGGTGTGAACTTCGGGATACATCATCGTCTTGGTGTGCCTCGGCTATCTCTTACCCGAGCCTCTTTACTTGTGCACTTACTTTGTGATAGCCATAGTGACTCATGTTACATATCTTGTTATCACATAGTTGTGTATCTTGCTTAGCATAAGTTGTTGGTGAACATAGTTGAGCCTAGTTTATTTAGATTTTGTGCTTGACAAATTAACCACTAGTTTTATTCTACTTTTGTTAAAACTAAACCATAATTATTTTTAAAGCGCATATTCACCCCTCCTCTAAGCGACATTCACCTCCTTTCACCAGAGAAATTGATGCATCTCCAACATATCGATAATTTATTAAGTATTCATGCCGTGTTTACCCAAGTTTTATATAGTTTTGGTGCACTTTTAGATTATTTTAAATGGATCTAACCCACACTCGCGTTGTTTTCAGCAGAATTATTGTGGTGTTGTTTTTTGTCCAGAAAATAAAAGTTCTCTGAATTGGCTGAAACTTTTTGGTGATTTTCTATAGAACGAAAGAGGCCCACGGAGTGCCGGAGGAGTACAAGGATGAAGCTTGCCGTTGCCTCATGGCCCTCCTTAACGTGAAACCGATGCACAAAAATCCTATAAATCCAGAAAACCTAGAACTTCCGCTCGACCACCGCAAGCCTCTGTTCCGATGCGATCTCATCTGGAGCCCTTTTCTGGCACCCTATCGGAGGGGGAAATTATCATTGGAGGCCATCTTCATCATCCCGATGGTCTCCATGTCGAGGAGGGAGTAGTTCACCCTCAGGGCTGAGGGTATGTACCAGTAGCTATGTGTTTGATCTCCCCTCTCTTGTTCTTGATGTGGCACGATTTTGATGTACCACGAGCTTTGTTACTATAGATGGATCATATGGTGTCCTTCCTTCTCTATCTTGTGATAAATTGATTCTTGCTCTTTGAGATTTTGGTATGTTGGATTGGATATTGGATTTGAGATCACTTGATGTATGTTGCATGTGGATACCCGTGGTAACAATGGGGTATTCTATTGATTCACTTGATATATGTTCCGGTAATCAACTTGTGGATTCGCGTGATGACATTGGGGTAATCTAGGCATATAGGTTGATACACGTTTCGGTCCTACATTCTTTGATAGAAACTTTGGAGTGATTCTTTTTCGCACGTTGAGGGATGGTTATATGATTCAATAATATTAGCACTATTGAGATATTACACTAGTGAAACTATGAACCCTAGGCCTTGTTTCCAAGCATTGATATAACATTTTGCTCATTGTTTGCTACTTGCTACCATGTTCTTTCTAATTATTAAGATTATAAAAACCTATTTCTACCGTCCATACTACACTTGTATCACCATATCTTCGCCGAACTAGTGCGCCTATACATTTTACCATTGTATTGGGTGTGTTGGGGACGCAAGAGATTGTTTGTATTTGATTGCAGGGTTGCTTGAGACAGACCATCTTCACCCTACACCTTCCACGGGTTGATAAATATTAGGTCATTCACTTGAGGAAAATTTGTTGTTGTCCTACAAAACTCTGGACTTGGAGAATCAACAATGTCTACAAGAAGAAAGTTGTGTAGTAGACATCGGGAATAAAGGCCGACATGTCGACCACCTCCCCGGATGTCTCCGTTGATGACCCAACGATTAAGACATGCTTCGACAATGAATCAGCGTCGGAGCGTGTGCCGATCCATGCCGGCTTGACCATGGGGAAGGCAAACAAGCACTTCATTGTTGCCATGACGCATGAGTAGCAGGTGTCGGCACCTATGTCGGCATTTCAGTATGCGCATGAGGAGCAGTGTTGCAACCTCTTCGTCCTCGAGCAGCATCAGCCATGGTGGCGGAGAACCCCAACTTTATCGTCTAGCAGCGGGCACTCTACTAGGGCACATACGCTAATGTGGCCGCTCACAACGCGGCCCATGGTGCAAACACACACGGAGGCGGTGCTGGCTGGGCAGGAAATCACGGGTGAGAACGCAGACACTTGCCCGTCCTACACGTCACCATAGGTTTTTGTTAGCGCCGGTGGTAGGACGATCGTGCCGCCCCGTCCATGTTTATCATCGACCTCACGTCCACTGGCGACGGACATGTCACGCACTCTGACAAGGAAGAAGGTTGAAGAGAAGGTTGTGAGGCTTCGAGTCTCAAGTGGGATGGTATGTGTCCCGGGTTAGGATCCTTTGGAGTAGCATACCATGCAGTACACTCACTGCCTTGTGGACCCGATCCCACATGTCATCCGCACTACAACATCTTATAATACTGTAGAGGTCCGAACACCATGATTCGCATATCCTACCTTTTCTAGTCGGCGACCGGACCTTCACTTCACGGGCATCATCCCGCACAGACATGAACACGGCTAACGACGGAAGGGAACAACATGGACTTGGATGACGGGCTCTCACGTAGGCTAGGTTTAAGGTTTAGGTTCAGCCGCATTTTTTAATGAAAAAGGTTGGAATGTACTGAATAATGCTTCGGTTTAGGTGAAAATAATCCGGCTTGCATGTAATTCATTCACTTTGTTGAATTTCGGTTTGAAATTATATGCGGTCACGATTAGATGGTTGGCTCCCGCACTAATGTTCGGGAACTCATCTTTACTAGAAGGATTAGGCGCACGTTTGTTGCGCCGTTGGTGTTATTATGTTTTTATAAAATAAATTAGCCTATATATTTTTAAAATATAGGTGTATTAGATTTTTAAAAATTCAGAGCTCTTCAAGTGTGACCAAATTTATATTAATATTCATAATATCAAGTTGCAATCATTAAATTCATCATGAAATAAATATTCATATTTTATTTATTTAGTACTGTGGATGTTGATATTTTTTACTCTGTACTTAGTCAAAGTTAAATAAATATGATTTTTCAAAAAAAAACAGCTTATATCTTGAAAACGAGGGAGAATTTGATTTGACTAGTGTGAGAGGCGATGACCTACATTTTGTATTTTATTTATAATGCGGTGTTTTGACTGGTCTTTCGTGGTGTCATTTTGTGTTATGTGCTAATTAACCGATATTTACGTTTGGAAATATTTTCATAAATTTCTAGGTGACGGGATTGATGTATTATTATAAGTCGACTGTTTTCGATTAATTTTAAAAATTATTGGCCAAGTCAAAATTATTAACCTAATCCTAAATCGAATACCTCAATCGAATTAAAAAGCACCAAAAATAATGAGAATAATGAATAAAAAAATTGAATAGAAAAGCTTGTTAAGAAATTATTGACCCGCTTAAAATTGAGTGATTAAATTTTAATTGAAGACCTTAACTGATTGTGAGGCCTTTCAATGCTAAAGAGACTAGTGATATGGGGTTGTATAATGGTACGGTGTATGATTTGGACATCAACGTTAAAGATATCCCTTACATCAAGATTTGCGCCTTTGTAGAGCCGTAGCTAGCGCTCGGATGCTAACCCCGTGACTTTTTGCCTAATTGCACGCGTATGCATGGAGGCACTAAATAATTCTGTCCACCGGCGGTGGCGCAGGCGCATGATGGCCAGGACCCCCGGAGCACCGCGAGCAGAGTCCTCGAAGACCCCCTCCCCCTCCCCCCCGCTTGGAACATCGGACTACCAAAAAAGGAGCATCGTCGAATGATTCCAACCGGCACTCGTGCCGCAACGGCAACACAAGCGGCTGGAGTGGACCAAAAGAGAAAAAGGAAAAAGAAGCAACACAGCAGCGGCGGCGAGGCGAGGGCATCGCGGCACGGGGACGAGGCCGATGGGAAGCGATACAAAAGGCCTCGACGAACGCAAGCGCAGCAGAAAGAATCACCAACATCTCGCGTAAGGCGCAATCACTAGCTAAACCACCCACGCACCCACCCGGGTGAGGACGAAAACTAACGCTTGCTCCATGGCCCGCCCTCCGCCACGCCGCTAACCACCTCGCATCGCTTTCCGGGTCGCGCTGTGCCAATCTGGATGGCACCCAGGCCAGGCGGCGACGGGGATACACCCGCGGGCTGCCGGCCGAAGATGCGCCCGGCGATAGGCGACAGCAGCATGCTTTGCGACCGGTTTCCGTCGAACAGTCTGTCGAGTCTCGCTCGCGCCATTAGTCTAGGTGAGAAGCGACGAGGGGCACGACGGACTGCTCTATATACAATTTGCACGGTCCACCGACCATGACAAAGCATGGTTTGGAACCACAGGTGGGTACACCAACTGAAGTTTCCATCCACGTTTCCAAGAAGAGTCTGTTGACGCTATGTCTGAAGCACCGCGTGAGAAAGACCACACGGTTATTCAGAAAGCTGAGCCTCTGAAGATGCGAAAGGAAATGGGTAAAGGTAACTAATAACTTGTCTAACAAAGCGAGATGGTTCAAATCCTGTATTCATCAATAGTCACTCCATTGATGTTCTTGTTTTCGACTTTCAACAGACATCAAGAGAACTTATTTACTCCATGTGTAAATCAAGGTAATGTAAAGTAAGTTTTCAGTATCTTGTGACCGTATTAATAGATTGCAATTAACAAATATTTTGAAGTTGTGCCAAAATTAGATGGCAGCAGAATATGTTAACAAATGGAAGGACATGCATTCTAGTAGTAACAACTGCACCAAATAATCCTTGAAAAAGTACTGAACCTGGTCAGCATTCTAATAACAATGAACCAAACAATTATGGAAAAAGGATACTGAACCACGTCAGTATTCTAGTACTCCCTCCGTTCAAATTACTTGTTGTCGAAATAGATAAAAGTGAATGTACCTACAATTACAATACGTCTAGATACGTCTAGATACGTTCATTTTTCCGGTAAATAATTCCGAACGAAGAGAGTAACGATGAACCAAACAATTATGAAAAAAAAAGTGCTGAAGCATGTCAGTTGATATCAGGACCCAACAAGGCCAATCTTTAATCTCATGAGACATCACAAAGGTATGAACTAGGAGTCCACGACGTTGAGCAGCTCAACCTGCCGAGGCATAGCAACTAGCTCAACCTGCCGATATACACTCTCTGTATCATAAATATTAAGCTCAACATATTTGGGGGATTTATGTCCATCACATTGGCCTGTCTCAGTGGTGGTGGTGTCAATTTTATCTTGGTTAGTGCAGTTTCATTTTTCGCACTTTTACGCTCCTGTACTTTCTCCCTACTCTATAGCTGAAGTAGCAGTTCAGTGGCCTGACTTGCATAGGGTCAACCTGGCGACCGAGCCTTGCAGTGTCTATACGGCCACCGTGGCTTCAACGGTCTTGGCCTGCCTTACGTCAGTTTAAAAGCATCACCAACCGACGCCGCGCTCGCGCATTAAAACAAATTTACGATGATAGCGTTTTTTGCGTACTGGAGCGAAGATGTTTTTCAGATGTACAAAAATACGACGTCCAATCCGATGGTTCCTACTGCATCAGCCAACACACACAGTCTAACGCCTTAGATTTAGGCCCGGTCGGGTGAATTAGAGAATAGACAGACGTTCGTTGGCATTTCAACCTTTCTTCTCCTTTCAGGGCCTATCCGAAAGAGAATCCAATACCTCTTAGTCCTAAATATCAGAATAGGACGCGCAACAACGAAACAACAAGAGCAAGACCGCTCCAAACTAAATCACAGTAGAAGTTATGGCCACTCAGGCTGGACCAAAACAGCAAGCGGAAGCCAGTACATCCAAGATTTGCAATGCTGAAGCATAGTTTTTTTTCGGACTCTATTTTATCGCTTCCGTTGGAGAACGCTGCTTTTGTCTCTGGCACATACAAGTATCGGTTTTTAATGTGTGAGACCTTTTCTGAATGCCTTTTGAAGATGCTCTAAACGATTTAATGTATTTTATGTATTTAGAACAAGTACTCCTTTCGTTTCAAAATAAATATTTTAATTTTAGTATAAAGTTACACTGGAGTTGAGTTGGGAGGCTTACTTTAGGACATATAGAATATTAAATAGACTGTTTGGTCGACGGAAAAGTAAAGAAAGATTCAAATATGTCACCGGAACAGTTCAGTTATAGTTTTATAAACAGAATCATCTAGCTACAATATATTACCTCACATCTAACTTATAGTCAAACATTACCATTCGTGTTCAGCTCCCGTAAAAAAAACTCTAGGCAGCTCCCGGAACAAAAAAACTACGTTGGGCACGACTCGTATGTGCTGTACTTTTTTCATGTCTTCTACGTCAGAGATCCGTTTCGATGACATGCGTCTCGGCCTTGGCACGTTCGACACCGTCGATGAAGCCGCTCGCGCGTGGGACGCGGCGCCTCCGGCAACCTCGTAGGGAGATGAATTACCCCGAGATGATGATGCGGGAGTGGACGCAGCGGCTCACGCCTTCTCCGCGGGTTGTTATCGAACAGGACCGTCGTCAGAACCGGACGCGGGAGCGCCGCCTTGGCATCGCTGAGATGGACGAACATGCCATGGTGGCCTTACGCCAACAGATCCCGCAGGACGTCCTTGACGAGCGCACATTCTTCACGCAAAAGGAGGGCGGAGAGGAGGGCAGAGCGAGCCGTCTATAGCGAGGACAAGCGTATGCGGAAGCAGGTCGCGCTCTTCAACATCGAGCTCAAAGGAGCGTCGACTTGGGACCCCGACGATGAACTGTGGGCTGACCCTTTTATCACAATGGAGGAGTCGAGCACCAGCGCGTTAGAGGAAGACGACAAGGAGTAGTTTTTATATTTTTTATTATGTGCTTTTACCTATGAACTATCGACGATGAGTAGTTTCTATTTATGATGAACTATGGTTGAAATATGATCATCGTGTTGTACTTTTAGCGCGTCTGCTGAAGCGCTACAACGGCGCGCTAAAATTTATAACGTCTGATGGAGCAATTGCTTGTTCGGGCGCAAAAAAAAAGCTCTTGCGTGCAAAAAAATGTGCCGCGCCTTTGCACGTCTGTTAGAGATGCTCTTATGAGTATATTGTTGTTACGTTTCTTTTTTGTCCTTTTTTGTTTCATTATTGTTTTAAATTATAAATTATTTTAAATTCATGATTTTTTGTCTTTTATTTATATTTCATGTTTTCCCATTTTTATTTCTTATTTTTCCTTTTTTATTTTTCATATTTATTTGGTTGTTTTAAATTCCTATTAAAAGATATTCACTCGGTCATCTTTAAATGTAGTGTAAATTTTGATCATGGTTGTTTGTGTTGTGTGTCTTGTATGACGATGTGCATTTTTTGTTGGGCCTTCCTTGGGGCGCGGTCTGGGTGTTCTATTTTGGATTGGTTTTGTCAATTCTCATCTAGAGGAGAGTTAATAATGTCTCGTCTAATTATTCATACGCCGTTAGCTATACGTGTTTCTAAGCCGTGGTGATCGTTAACATTCGGTCATGTTATTCATATGTTCCTTGTGATGCAGTGAGGCCTGATATGACTTTTCTTGGTGAGCCATTTTTATGTTTTATGTATTGGGTTTATTTTTAGGTTGCGACGTTTTTGTTGAAGGCCACATGTCTTTTTATTCATTCTTTTTGTTTATTTTGGTTTGACAATACAGCCAGAGGATAGCGTAACTAGATTTTTTTTCTTTTTCAAATTTGCTAAATATCAATCAGATGAGATGTAGTGATTGTCACCATGCTCTAGATGATCTAAGTCTATTACCTTCTGGTTTGTTTGTTTTAATCTTCGCACAAATTCAGATCATGCTCACCTATGTCAGCTCGTTATTTTGGGCATGCGTCATATTGTCCCGTTTTGTTTTGTGCCAGTCCTTTCTCGTATTTCTTTTCACATGGGTCCATTTATCTGATCGTTTGGGGATGTGTCCCTTTACCTAAGTTCATGTCCATTCAGATTTTTTTGCTACATTTTTTGGTGCAAAATTTTGATGTCGCTTCATCAGCGAGGTATTCCGATATCATCTGGTTCTACTTGTTCAGATGTAGCCCCAGTTTGTGCTATGCATCTGTTTTTGTCATTTTTCTTGTAATCTTTTGTAGCCCATTTTATTTGGTATGCATTATAGAAGTAAAATAGAAATGATTTTGCTGCTTCTAGTTGTCTATTTCTTTTCAAAAATCAGTGTCAAAGACACATGCCCTTTGGAAGAGAACATGTTTTTGTGTGCTCGATTCGCAATTGGACACGATTTATTTGTGTCTCTGTTTTAAGTCCATCCTCGAAATCTCACAGGGATTGATTTTTTTGTCACATTTGCAAGTCTACCCTTGACTTGCAATTGTGGCTCGACCATTTTTTGGTCCCAATTGCAAGTCCGTCCTCAAATAGCAATTAGGACCCGACCTTTTTTAATCCTCGTTGCAAGTCCACCGTCGACTCGCAGCTGGGGTCCGACCTTTTTCCTAGTTGTTATTCCATCCTCGACTTCCAACACGGGCTGGACTTTTTTTTCCGTTGCAATTTCACCCTCGACTCAGAACTGGGACTAGCCTTTCTTATCCTAGTTACAAGTCCACCCTCAACTCACAACTAGAGATACAAGTTTTTTTGTCCTATTTGCATGTCCACCCCCAAGTCGCAATTGGGCCCCGCCTTTTCTCTCCCGATTGCAATTCCACTCTTGAGTCGCAACTGGGCGTTGACATTTTTGGTATTTGTTAATATTTTATAATTTGAAAAAAATATGTAAATTCGTGAACATGTTTTTTGAAATATGCTCTCATCAAACTTTCCTTATTGTAATTTACTTATATAAATATAAGAGTGAAAAATGCAAAAATCAAAAGGCAAAAAAATTCACTGATAGCCTAGAAGCTAGCGATGAGAGACATATTTCTAAATGTATAACTAGCGATCTGTTTTTCTTTTCCTTAGAAAAAGCTAGCGATCAGGATTCTTTGTACGGGTAGGTGGTGACCAGATTATTTTTCCAACGGAACTAGCAACCGGATTTACACATAGGCCAGCCACATGCAGAGAAACCCTATTTGCCGCGCGTTGCGACAAATTGCCGCGGCTTCCCACAGAGAGAAAGCAAGCAAAGATGATATGGGCCGGCACTTTACCAGCCGTTTTTTTTTTTCGGTTTTGGAATTTTTCTATAAGATTTCCTTAACCGGTTTTTCTTTTTTTCGGTTTCTTTTTTTTCTTTTATGTTTATTTTTTTTCTGTTTATGTTTCAAAAATGTTCTGCATTTTCAAAAAATGCTCCAGAATTCGAAAAAATGTTCCGTCATTTGAAAAAATGTCCCAGAGTTTTAAAAAAAGCTCTGGAATTTTAAAAAATGTTCCAAGATTTGAAAAATGTTCGGGAATTTGAAAAAATGTTCCGGAATTTTAAAAAAGTTCCAAATTTGAAATAATGTTCCGGAATTTTAAAAAAGTTGCAGAATTTGAAAACAAATTCCGTAAATTGAAAACATATTCCGGAATTTTGAAAAAATGTTCCGGAATTTGAAAAACAATTCAGGATTTTTTTTCAAAATGTTTCGGATTTTTCAAAAAAAATATTCAGGAATTTGAAAGAATGTGCTGGAATTTGAAAAAATGTTCCAGAGTTTGAAAAATGTTCCGGCATTTGAAAAATGTTCTTCATTTTGTAAAAAATGTTGGTCTTTTCAAAAAATGTTCGTGTTTTAAAAAGTGTACATAAGTTGAAAAAATGTTCCCGATTTAAAAAATATTTACAAATTTCACAAAATACTTTTTTATAAAAATAATTGTTCTAGGTTTTTAAAATGCTCCTGTTTTCAAATTTATTTGTGTTCTTATAAATTCTTCAGAAAGTCAAAAAGATTTCCATTTATAAATTTTATTCATAAATACAAACGCTGTGTAACTTCATAAATTCAAAAAAATAAAAATGTAACCTTTTAGAAAAAAGAGAAAGAGAAACACAAAAGAAAATAAGGAAAAATAGAAAAAAGAAAAAAAATGGAAAATAACTAAGAAATACGAAAAAAAAACCGAGTCGGTTAACTGGCCGGCCTAGTTGCTTCATCCCTCCTTTGCGAAGCCATCGCTATTGAATGCAAAATGCGTCCGGTAGGAGGTCCCCACATGCAGTGCGAGGAGGTTTGTAGTCTTGGGCTTTGACAAATTAAAATCAAACAAACATGACAAACAATGAAAATAAATAAGATGACACTCAAATCAAACTTAAATGTGAGATATTATCTCACATCTAGACGTGACATGGATAAATCCTTTAAAAATGTCTTACATTATGAAACGGAGTGAGTGCAAAGAAAAGAAATCAATGTTCGAAATATCCCCTAGAGGGAATAATAAACTGGTTATTATTATATTTCCTTGTACATGATAATTGTCTATTGTTCATGCTATGATTGTATTAACCGGGAACTGTAATACATGTGTGAATACATAGACCACAACATGTCCCTAGTGAGCCTCTAGTTGGCTAGCTCGTTGATCAATAGTTGGCCATGGTTTCCTGATCATGGACATTGGATGTCATTGATAACGGGATCACATCATTAGGAGAATGATGTGATGGACAAGACCTAGTCCTAAGCATAGCACAAGATCGTGTAGTTCGTCTGCTAAAGCTTTTCTAATGTCAAGTATCATTTACTTAGACCATGAGATTTTGCAACTTCCGGATACTGTAGGAGTGCTTTGGGTGTATCAAACGTCACCACATAACTGGGTCATTATAAGGATGCACTACAGGTATCTCCGAAAGTGTGTGTTGGGTTGGTACGAATTGAGACTGGGATTTGTCGCTCCGTGTGAAGGAGAGGTATCTCTGGGCCCACTCGGTAATGCATCATCATAATGAGCTCAATGGGACTAAGGAGTTAGCCACGGGATGATGTGTTGCGTAACGAGTAAAGAGACTTGCCGGTAACGAGATTGAACAAGGTATAGGGATACCGACGATCGAATCTCGGGCAAGTGTCATACTGGTAGACAAAGGGAATTGCATATGGGATTGAGTGAATCCTCGACATCGTGGTTCATCCGATGAGATCATCGTGGAACATGTGGGAGTCAACATGAATATCCAGACCCCACTGTTGGTTATTGGCTGGAGAGGTGTCTCGGTCATGTCTGCATGTTTCCCGAACCCGTAGGGTCTACACACTTAAGGTTCGGTGTCGCTAGAGTTGTTATGGGAATCATATATGTGGTTACCGAAGGTCGTTCGGAGTGCCGGACGTCACGGGGAGTTCCGGAATAGTCCGGAGGTAAAGATTTATATATGGGAAGTCCAGTTTCGGTCGCCGGAATAGTTTCGGGGTTTATCGGTATTGTACCGAGACCGCCGAAAGGGTACCGGGGGTCCACCGGGAGGGTCCACCTGTCCCAGAGGGCCACATGGGCTGAAAGGGGGGAGGAACCAGCCCCTGGTGGGCTGGTGCGCCAAGGGGAGGAGGCCCAAGGCGCAAGGGAGGCCAAACCCTAGGCGTGTAGGCTGCCTTGGGAGGCAAGCCACCCACCTAGGGCGTCGCCCCCTCCATCTCCTAGAGCTGCCACACCTCCTAGGGTTTCCCTAGGGGAGGCGCACCCCCTCTCTCTCCCTCCTATATATAGTGGAGGATTTGGGAGGGCTGCACACACCTGATTTGATCACCCCATGGCGCAACCCTACTTCTCCTCTTCTCCTCCTCCGTGGTGCTTGGCGAAGCCTTGCCAGAGAACCACATAGCTCCACCGGCACCATGCCGTCATGCTGTCGGAGTTCTCCCTCAACTTCTCCTCCCTCCTTGCTGGATCAAGGAGGAGACATCTCCGGGCTGTAGGTTTGTTGAACGCGGAGACACCGTACGTTCGGTGTTCAGATCAGATCTCCCACGATTTGAATCGCCGTGAGTACGACTCCATCGACCGCGTTCATAGTAACGCTGTGATGCCCCAAGAGTGTATCTTTCCCTTTTTGGAACCTTCTTCATGTGGGCCCATCTTGTCGTTGACATGAGAGCTATCAATGCATGTTATTTCATGTGTCACCTTGTTTATTCTTGCTTGCATGCATGCATTCCATATCATTCCATGTGTTGTGTGTGATGCCTTGTGATGCCTTGTGATCTCTTGTGATGGTGTGATGACATGTGGTGTCATGTGTTGATGCTATGTATGAAGTGGGTTATTTCTAGTAGGTAGCTATGTGCTTTCAACTAGGTGTTAAAATCTTCCCTCTCCCTTTTATACCAAGGCCAAGTTTCACTTGAGCCTACCCTGTTTTTAAAATGCCCATGGATTAGGATATTTTTGTGGTGAATTTGAGATGTGATATTGCTGTTTTGAATAGGTGTGCAAATGGTTCAAATATTCACAAAACAGTTCAAACAATTCCTGTTTTGTAAATATTTAGTTGCCCCAGAATTCATTGTATAATTTATCCAAATAGGTCATAATTTATCATGACCAGGGGTGTGATAGTTTTATTTTTAGCTTTTATAGATTTGTCTGTGCTTTCTTTCTTCTTTGGTCTTTTTCTGTAATTGGAAAAGCCCCAGGGATATATATTTGCTTCTATCTTGCGCCACAGGTGGGCTTTCTCCCTCCTGCGTGGCCCATTCCCTCTCTCCTTGCGCGGTAGCCCAGCAGTGCGTCCCTCTTCCCCTTCCTGGCGCCGTTTCCCCCTCTGCTCGCTTTCCGTCAGACAACCGAGAGAGATAGCGCCGCCGTGAAGGCTCTGACGTCGAGGCCCCCCATAAAACGTTGGCGTCTGTGCCCCCTCTTCCCTAGGGTTCCTCCTCTTCCCATCCGCCGCCGCCACTCCTTCCCCGTCTCTCTTTCTCCCCCAAGGTAGGTTCTGCAGCATCTAGCAGGGAGAGAGAGAAGGACCCCGCCGGCGTCTACCCCTGCAGCCGTCATTGTCCGGTGCCGCCACCATGTCCAGGGGCTCGGGGATGCACCCCGCGCTCCATTCCCGCCGTCGCTGAGGTCGAGGAGCGACCTCACCGACGGGCAGGAGCTCGCCAACGGCTCGGACCCAGCGTTCTTCCTCCTTCCCCGTCGGTTCTGTTCAGGCTTCATCAGGGCGTCGTCATCTTCATCAGGCCTTCCTCCCGATCGGCCTCTCCCTCCTTCCCTCGGTGAGACCTCTCCTCCCTCCTTCCCCGTCTGGTAGATGCGCAGAAGGAGCTCCGGCCGGTGATCTTGCATGTCTCTCTTCGTAGAGGAAGACATTAGATCTCGTGTGGTCATAGTGTGTGCAGTGCTTGTGTTGCGTGTGGAGTGCTCGGTAGATGTAGGTGCAGCAGCAGAGGCTCTCCTCGGTGTGTAGGTGGCGCCAGTACAGAGAGCGCTCCAGTGAGAGTCTTTGTCGCCGGCTCGCAGGTGCAGAGCAGAGTATAGAGTGGTGTTAGTATTCCTTGTTGTAGTTCCCTGTTCTGCTAAGACTCTCTCCGTAGCGTAGTGGTAGGTGCAGTGCGTGGATGAAGTACAGGTCGTGGGTTCGATTCCCCCTTGACCCCCTTTTGTATTTATTTCTTTCGGCACAGTAGCTAGCAGAGAGCACTCCCTACTCTCTTGCCTATAGCTGTCGAGCCACTGCACCTTAGCCCAGTGGTAGTGTTGCAGAGTTGTGTATCAGGAGGTGCAGGGTTCGATCCCTCTCCCCCTCATTTTATTTTTTGCTGTGTAATTATTTTTCCTTGTGCTGTTTTCACTTTGCCTAGATATGTTCCTTGCTGTGGTGTGATAAGCAGCAAGGGTGGTGTTTTTATTTGCCTCCCACAAGTGGGTATACTCCTATGCTTGAGATGGTGATACCAATATCATGTGTAGGTGATGTTTTGGTCATGTGGATGTGTGGGCTTTGGAGCTTATGTGCATCTGTTGATCTAGTTTATATGTGTGTGTTTGCACTAGTAGTGCATGTATAGGATGTGGGTGTATGTATATAAATGTTGGCTAGATTATATGTGTGTGGTATGTGTGTGTGTGGGCTCCCCCACATACCTTGTGTGTGTGTCCTATGTAGATGCTTTGGTGTTGTGAGTGTGATGTGCATCTGCTGATCTAGTTTGTATGTGTGTGTTTGCACTAGTAGTGCATGTATAGGATGTGGGTGTATGTATATAAATGTTGGCTAGATTATATGTGTGTGGTATGTGTGTGTGTGGGCTCCCCCACATACCTTGTGTGTGTGTCCTATGTAGATGCTTTGGTGTTGTGAGTGTGATGTTGGTGTGTGTGTGTCCACACACATGCCCAAAGCATGGAGGGCCTTGTTGAGATCATGAACATGCTTATATAGTAGGGGTGTAGAACATATGATGTCAACTAGTGTGTGTGTCCTCAATATCATGTGTAGGTGTTTCCAATATGTTGTGCTTGATACATGTGATGGTGTGGTGGTGTGCCAAGGCACATGGGCATGAGGTCTACCCCTCATGTGCCCCATTGATGTTGTGATCATGTGCAAGAGCTTGTGTAGTTGTTGAGCTAGTGATTTTGCACATGTGATGATGCACTGTTCACTATATGTGATTCTATGTAGATTTCCTTTTCTAGTTTGTGCTCATTTGTTCCAAGAAAGTGCATAGTTATTATATATTTTTTGGGGTAGAATCATCCCAGGAATCCATTGGTGAAGTCAGTTTTGCCTTTGGAACATTTCCTGGAGATGACATATTTCAGATTTTTTTCTATGTTTGGAGCTTGGTCTCATGTGTTGTGGTGAGCCCAAGAGGTTGAATCCTTGTTGTGGCATTAGAGGGTGACCCCCTCTACCCCATGTTGGTTTTTTTCATGCTTAGTAGCTCATATGTGCAAGTGGTGCTTAGTCAAAGTAGGCATGTGGCTGAAATTCCAGATTAGTGAAAATCTGTGATTTTCACTAAGTCTGAGAATCTGCTTATATTTTCTTCTCCTGTTGTTGAGCTTGTGCAGGTCCATATGTTGTGATTCAGCCTTAGCTTTCAACTGGAAAGTTGTAGCTTTTATGTTTGTCTAGCATCCTATAAATTTTCATTCCATTTGGAGTCATGTAGATATTGTTTTGGGTGCTGTCAAAATGCTTCAAAGCATAAACAACTAGTGAGAATCTGGAATTTTCACCAAGTCCCTGAAACCTGATATTTTGGCCAAGTTAGCAGTTGTGTAACTTTCTGTGTGAAACTTCTTTGTGTGATATTTTTGCTTGTGCTTGTAGTACTCTTGGATAGCTTCTGCCACATATCTTATTTGGCATGTTTGGGTGGTTGTAGGTGCCTTGCATGTAGCCCTCAAAAGGCTATGATGCTGTTTATGGCAGATTGTATAGTTTTGATGTTTTGATGCTTGTGAGTGCATAGATGATTGTGTGGCGTTATTATTTGCACCACCCCATCCATGTTGGTTTTTTTTATGTCTTGGCAACCTGGAAATACCAGAAGTATGCCATTGGAGTGCGTTGTGATGTATTTGACACGTATCACTTCATTTCTTGTTTCGTTGTTTCCCGTTGATCCGTAGCTTCGTTTGCAATGTTCTTTATATGCTTTTGCATCGTTTTCATGTGACACATCTGATCATCTCATTCTCATGCATGTCAAGATAGCTTAGGGTGCAGTTCTGTCCAGGAACATGTATTTACTTCTCATGCTTGTGCTAGTGAGTAGAATAGAGATGCATGTTCATTTTCATCTCATGCATCATGTGCTTGTTGCATCTTGAGGTGATGTTGTTCATTGAATGCTATTTTTATGTTGGGTAGCACCGGGATTGGAGAACGAGTACGTGGATTTGGGAGAGTACGTGCAGGACGAACAAGAGCAGTTCCAAGCTGAGGATATCACATGCAAGATGATATGACCTTGATTCCATCTCTAGACTTGTTATGCTAGATTACGTTTCCTTCGTCATATGCTCGCTGCCTACCACTAAAATAATTGCCTCCCGATGTTGCCATGAAACCCAAACACTTATCCCTTCCTAGCAAATCTTGAATGGCTAAGTAGGCTTGGCTAAGCTTCTAATGTTAGGGTTGCTAGTTGCAGGTGCTTTGTCTAATGTGATAACATGAGTTGATATCATTATGTTAAATCTGTTATTTAATTAATGCACCTATATACTTGGTAAATAACGGAAGGCCTAGCCTTTTGTCGGGTGTTTTGTTCCGTTATTGCCGCCATAGTTACCAGCTACCGGTGTTTGATTCCATAACTGATCGCTCCTAACACGTTCGGGGTTGTTATGGGGACCCCCTCGATAAATCGCGTAGTGCTAAGACTTGTCCGACAGGACCCAACATTGGTGTTAATTTGCTAATCACTTAATTAATCTGCATAGGGAATAGCTACCCCGAGGAATTAATCAACAACCCGGGCCAGTGCTCCTCATGAGTGTTGGTCTAAACTGAGCACTGTTCGGGGCCAACTCAGGGCAACTTGAGTGATTTCTAGCGGGCCATCGTGCACGCAGCTCATCCGTCGTGTCCTGAGACTGAGATACGCGGCTCTTATCAGGGTCGTCCACACGACGGGAGGTCCTGCTAGTCTTGTCTTACCTTAGAGATATATCTTATGTATAGGAATCCTGGTGAAGCTTTGGTTCTCCCCAGAGTTGAGGTTTTCCTCTAAGGAATACGACGAGATCACGAGATTCGTGATAGAGGATTACTTTGCAGCCCGTATACGTTTGTGATGGACTAGTTGGAGCACCCCTGCAGGGTTTAATCTTTCAGAAAGCCGTGCCCGTGGTTATGTGGCAACTTGGAATATTTGTTAACATCCGGTTATAGATAACTTAAACATAAGCTAATAAAATTGCCAACTGTGTGCGTAACCGTGACTGTCCCCTTCGAAGATCTCTCTTCGATCGGGAACACGGTGGGGTTATGATTGACGTAAGTAGGTGTTCAGGATCACTTAGTGATCAGATAATCATCGATCGCTAGTATAGACCACCTTCATACATGTTCTACGTAAGTTAGCCACCGTATACGCTTAGGATGCTGCAACCTAAATACTCCACCTTTCCAACCTAATAACTTGACTAGTTCTGGCACCGAGGTCATAGATTGCTGAGTCCCCGTGACTCACAGATTCCTTCACAACACCAACAGGTTCAGGTACCCTCGAGACAGGTGATCCCGATGGCACGCAGCTGGCCTGGCAGTACGATGAGGAGAACGACCGCCTGTACGTGAACTATCCAAAAGACTGAGTCGTGGTCGTGATCATGGGCAAGCATGCAGGGTAGCATAGTCATTTCTCATGTTTTGTAGTCCGTAGCGGAACTGCCTTGTTTGGATGCGTGATGTAACTCTGATATATTTATGAGATGGCAGTTGAACCCCTTATTGTCATTCTTCTATTATTATGTATGTGCTATGTTACCGTGCTTGCGAAACGCTTATATGCGCTTCTTTCCAATTCGGGGCCTCGTTCCCCAAATCGGAAAGGACCGCATCTTAGTCGTTACAAATGCTTCCGCTTTGCGATCTTCAATGGTATGAAGATGTTGTACCTCACTCGTTGCTGGTCTCTCCTAGATGATCTTGGTGTGACGTAGGAAAATTTTGAATTATTACTATGTTCTCTAACAGTGGCATCAGAGCCAAGTCTATGCGTAGATTCTATGCACGAGTAGAACACAAAAGTTGTGGGTGATGTTTGTCAATTGCTTATTGTTACTAGTATTATCTTGATTCGGCGACATCGTGGGATGAAGCGGCCCGGACCAACTTTACACATACTCTTACGTGAGACTAGTTCCACCACGTGACATGCACTTGTTTCATAAGGTGGCTAGCGGGTGTCTGTCTCTCCCACTTTAGTCGGATCGGATTCGATAAAGAGGGTCCTTATGAAGTGTAAATAGCATTGGCATATCAACGTTGTGGTTGTCACGTAGGTAAGAAGCGTTCTTGCTAGAAACCCAAATCAGGCACGTAAAACTTGCAACAACAATTAGAGGATGTCTAACTTGTTTTTGCGGGGTATGCTATGTGATGTGATATGGCCAACAGGATGTGATGATATATATGTGATGTATGAGATTGATCATGTTCTTGTAATAGGATTCACGACTTGCATGTCGATGAGAATGACAACCGGCAGGAGCCATAGGAGTTGTCTTAATTTATTGTATGAGATGCAATGCCATGCGATTACTTTACTTTATTGCTAACCGTTAGCCATAGTAGTAGAAGTAATAGTTGGCGAGACGACTTCACGAAGACACAATAATGGAGATCATGGTGTCATGCTAGTGATAATGATGATCATGTCATGCCCCGAAGATGGAGATCAAAGGAGCAAGATGATATTGGCCATATCATGTCACTATATGATTTGCATGTGATGTTTATCATGTTTTCATCTTATTGCTTAGAACGAAGATGGCAAAGATAAGATGATCCCTCATTAAATTTCGAGATAAGTATTCCCCTAAGTGTGCACTGTCGCGAAGGATCGTTGTCTCGAAGCACCACGTGATGATCGGGGATGATATATTCTAACGTTCGCATACAACAGGTGTAAGCCAGATTTACACACGCAAAACACTTAAGTTGACTCGACGAGCTTAGCATGTATAGACATGGCCTCGAAATACGAGAGACCGAAGGTCGAACATGAGTCGTATGGATGATACGATCAACATGGAGATGTTCACCATCGATGACTAGTCCGTCTCACATGATGATCGGACACGGCCTAGTCGACGTGGATCATGTATCACTTGGATGACTATAGGGATGTCTATCTAAGTGGGACCTCATTAAATAATTTGATTAGATGAACTTAATTATCATGAACATAGTCAAAAGGTCTTTGCAAATTATGGTGTAGCTTGTGTTGTAGCTCTACTGTTTTTGATATGTTCCTAGAGAAAACTTAGTTGAAAGATGATAGTAGCAATTATGCGTACTATGGTCCGATAACTGAGGATTGTCCTCATTGCTGCACAGAAGGCTTATGTCCTTAATGCACCGCTCAGTATGTTGAACCCCGAACATCGTTTGTAGATGTTGCAAACATCTGACAAACACGTTTTTGACAACTACATGATAGTTGAGTGCATAATGCTTAAAACGGCTTAGAATTGAGGCGCTAAAGACGTTTCGAACGTCGCAGGACATACGAGATGTTCCAAGAGATGAAAATGGGATTTCATGCTCGTGCCCTTGTTGAGAGGAATGAGACCTCCGACAAGATTCTTTGTCTACAAAGTAAGAGAGAAAAGCTCAATCATTGAGGATGTGCTCCGATTGTGTGAGTGCTAAAACCGCTTGAATCGAGTGGGAGTTAATCTTCTAGATAAGACAATGATGGTTCTCCAAAGTCACTACCACCAAGCTACTAGAGCTTCGTGATGAACTATAACATATCAGGGATAGATATGATGATCCTTGAGCTATTCATGATGTTTGACACCGTGAAAGTAGAAATCAAAAGGAGCATCAATTGTTGATGGTTAGTAAGACCACTAGTTTCAAGAAGGGAAAGGGCAAGAAGGGATACTTCATGAAACGTCAAACCAGTTACTGCTCTAGTGAAGAGACCCAACATTGAACCCAAACCCGAGACTAAGTGCTTCTGTAATGAGGGGAACAATCACTGAAGAAGAACTACCCTAGATACTTGGTAGATGAGCAGGTTGGAAAAGTCGACAAAGTATATTGGATATACATGATGTTGATGTGTACTTTACTAGTACTCCTAGTAGCACCAGGGTATTAGATACCGGTTCGGTTGCTAAGTGTTAGTAACTCGAAATAAACAGAGACTAGCTAAAGGCGGGGTGACGATATGTGTTGGAAGTGTTTCCAAGGTTTATGTGATCAAACATCGCACGCTCCCTCCACCATCGGGATTAGTGTTAAACCTAAATAATTGTTATTTGGTGTTTGCGTTGAGCCTAGACATGATTATATTGTGTTTATCGCAATACGATTGTTTATTAAAAGAGAATAATGGTTATTCTATTTATTTGAATAACACCTTCAATGGTCTTGCACCTAAAATGAATGGTTTATTCAATCTCGATCATAGTGATACACATGTTCATAATATTGTTACCAAAAGATACAAAGTAGTAATGATAGTACCACTTACTTGTGGCACTGCCGCTTGAGTCATATTGGTGTAAAACGCATGAAGAAGCCCCATATTGATGTATATATGGACTCACTCATTTTTGAATCGTTTGAGACATGCAAACCATGCCTATTGGTGTAAATGCATGAAGAAGCTCCATGCTTATGGATCTTTCGACTCACTTGTTTTTGAAAAGTTTGAGACATGTGAACCATTTATATTGGTGTAAATGCATGAAGAAACTCCATGCAGATGGATCATTTGGACTCACTTGATTTTGAATCACTTGAGACATGCAAATCATACCACATGGGCAAGATGACTGAAGGCCTCATTTTCCAGTGAGATGGAACAAAAAAGTAACTTGTTGGAAGTAATACATTTTGATGTGTGCAGTCCAATGAGTGCTGAGGCACACATTGGATATCATTATGTTCTTACTTCACAGATGATTTGAGGAGATGCTAGTATATTTACTTGATGAAACACAACTCTGAATTATTGAAAGGTTCAAGTAATTTCAGAGTGAAGTTGAAGTTCGTCGTGACAAGAGGATAAAATGTCTACGATATGATCATATAGATGAATATCTGAGTCACGAGTTTGGTACACAATTAAGACATTGTGGAAATTGTTTCACAACTAATGCCATCTGGAACACCATAGTGTGATGGTGTGTCCGAATGTCATAGCCGCGCCCTATTGGATGTGGTGCATACTATGATGTCTCTTATCAAATTACCACTATCGGTTTTGGGTTAGGCATTAAGGACAACCACATTCACTTTAAATAGGGAACCACGTAATTCCATTGAGATGACACCGTATGAACTATGGTTTGGAGAAACCTAAGCTGTCATTTCTTAAAAGTTTGGGGATGTGATGCTTATGTGAAAGAGTTTCAGCCTGATAAGCTCGAACCCAAGGCGGATACATGCATCTTCATAGGACACCCAAAACAGTTGGGCATACCTCCTATCTCAGATCTGGAAGCAAAGTGTTTGTTTCTAGAAACGGGTCCTTTCTCGAGGAAAAGTTTCTATCGAAAGAATTGATTGGGAGGATGGTGGAAACTTGATGAGGTTATTGAACCATCACTTCAACCAGTGTGTAGCAGGGCGCAGGAAGTTGTTCCTGTGGCGCCTACACCAATTGAAGTGGAAGCTGATGATAGTGATCATGAAGCTTCGGATAAAGTCACTACCAAACCTCGTAGGTCGACAAGGACGCGTACTACTCTAGAGTGGTACGATAATCTTGTCTTGGAGGTCATGTTGCTAGACAACAATGAACCTATGAGCTATGAAGAAGCTATGGTGGGTCCGGATTCCGACAAATGGCTCGAGGCCATGAAATCCGAGAGAGGATCCATGTATGAAAACAAAGTGTAGACTTTGGAAGAACTAATTGATGCTCGTAAGACCGTTAACTACAGACGGATCTTTAAAATGAAGACACGCGATGATGGTGAAAAGTCGCCATTAAGAAAGCTCGACTTGTTGCAAAGATGTTTCCCACAAGTTCAAAGAGTTGACTACGATGAGACTTACTCACTCGTAGTGATGCTGAAAGTCTGTTGGAATTACGTTAGTAGTTGTTGCATCATTTATGAAATCTTGCAGATAGGATGTCAAAATACTGTTTCCTCGGCGGTTTCCTTGAGGAAAGGTTGTATGCGATACAACCAGAAGGTTTTGTCGATCCTAAAGGATGCTAACAAGTATGCAAAGCTCCAGCGATCCTTCTAAGGGCTGGAGCACTGATGACGAGTTGATGGATATACTTCCCGCCCCTAGTTGGTTACCCCAAGTGGAAGGTGGAGATGTAGTCAGCAACAGATTTCCTATACACAGGGACTGTAAGGTTTATCGAACCAGGAGGACTCTGAGGATCAACAAGTAGGTGTCCGCTGCTCTGGCGCTAGCAGAAGACGGGGACCTCCACACACAACAAATAACTTTGCTCCCAACGAGTTCAGAGAGGTTGTGAATCTCTTCGGCCTTGTAGTTTGAAAAGGATCAAAACAAAAGCAGGAATAGCGATAGTGATTGCAACGGAAAAGTAAATAAAAGTAGTAAATGATGGAGGTGTAAACAATGGTGGAAATATGGACCAGAGTCACATGATGTTCACTAGTGATGTCTCTCTCCCAAAAGACGATAAACAACGATGTTGGGTAAACAAATTATAGTTGGGCAATTGACAGAATTATAAACGCACTGCAATGCTAATCATGGTACTAGAAAGTTGGAGGCTCAAAAGTAATGGGCAGTACGCCAAGACAAGTAGACCGTTTATCCATCAACATCTACTATCTAATCATCCACCTTGATATATCTATCGAGAACATCTCGCCGGTATTAAGTTGCGAGCCCCACCCAAAGTGTAAACTCAAAGCAACGGACAACTGCATTAACGAACTTTACGTAAGGTAAACAATCCTTGCAACTGTGGTCACAAGCACCATTGTTTTCTCCCTGGCGGCAACATCACATCCCCTAGTCTCATGTTTCTGTCACTCAAGCTAGACATCAGGGCATGAACCCACAATCATGCATAATGCTTCCTCTTGGAGTCACAATATACTACTTGGCCAAAGCAATAAAAAGCAACGGAGAACATGCATGAATTACTCAAGAACATAATATAAAAGGAGAACCAAATATATAACTCATCACAATCTGAACATAATCTCATAATCCATCGGATCCCACCAAACTGAGCATAGCAACAGGTAAATTACATAGATGCCTTGATCATGCAGGGTAGCTCACAAGAGCCAATACATTGAAGCACAAGATTGGAGAGAAGACATCACATAGCTACTGGTCATGCACCCATGGTCCAAGGAGGACTACTCACGGCATGTCCGGGAAGCGTCCATGGTGGTGGAGAAGCTCCCGAAGGTCAATCCTCCCTCCGACAGTGTGCCGGGAAGAGGTCTTCTGACGTTCCCGATCTCGGAAGCGCTGCAGCGACGGAACGATGGAGAAATTCGTGATTCTGGATATGATGATAGGGTTTTCCGTCCGAGGGGTAAATATAGGCCAAAGGAGGTCCCCAGGGGGTGGACCCTCCACCCAGGCGGCCTGGTGGCGTGGCCAGGAGGGGGGCCACGTAGGGTGGCTGCCTGGCCAGGGCCTGACTCCCCTTTGGCCCACCGTGATGCTTTGTAAAGCTTCCATCACAATGATTTTTATATATTTTTCTCGGGATTTTTGGGGCTCTGAAAATTGGCGTAAAGTCCCTGCAATTAAGAGACATCATCAGACAGAAACTGGCATTGGGTGCACTAAGTTAGTAGGTTAGTCCAAATATGAGTAAAAAGGTATAAAAATGTAGAAAAACATATAACAATGTCACCCAAAAGAGCATGAAAAAACAGAAATTATTGATACGTTTGGGACGTATCCACATCCCCAAGCTTAATTCCTGCTCGTCCTCGAGTAGGTAAATGATAACACAGATACTTTCTCTGATGACATGCTAACACACATATAAGAACTTCAAAGTAAACAAGTAAGATATGCAATTCAAGTCAATATAATAACATGCAAGAGTTTATATCTAGTATTGAAAATAGCAAAGTAAGAACATAAAGGTGCAAGAGCTCCCGCTGTCTGTGACTCGAATGTCTCCAAATGGTGTTTGCATGCAAGAAGTGGGATATAGGTTTAGAGCTTAAAAAATATTATATGGTTTAATTGAGAACTCAATCTACTAAAACTTCACACTTGGTCTGCTTTGGAATCTTATTTTGACTCATCCCCAGACCACTAGTCAGGCACAAGTCAAAATGATCCTCTCCCTTTCGACTTTGAGCACTCATGTAATGGATGAACGCAAGCAAGATATGTTGTCACTTAGGATGGCAAAGACAATAATGATGGGGAAGTAATACAAAAAAAGGTGTGAAAGGCTTACATCAATGAGGACAACCATAGGCGAGAGAAAGCCAAATGATAGATATGATGTGAGGAGTAGGGATTGCCATGCAACGGATGCACATATGACCTAAGGTAAGCTCTCCAATGGAACTAGTGGGGGTGCATCCAACTTGCTTGCTCATGAAGACCTAGAGCTCATTTGAGGAGGCTCATCATTGGAATATACAAGCCAAGTTGTATAGTGTAAGGGTCCCCACATAGTTATGCATGAATGATAATCTTTGTGGAGTACAAATTTAACAATGGAGTACGAGTGTTGATCTTTCAAAAGGAATAGTAGTGTTGCCCCTTCTTTTTTTTGTGTGTGGCCTCTTTGGATCTTTTTATTTATCTCTCATTTGTCCTCTTTGGGATCTTTTCATGTGTCCTCTTTTGGGATCTTTTAATTTGTCCTCTTTGGGATCTTTTCCTCACTTAAGGGCAACACTCTATATTTTACAAGAATAAAAAGAAGATCTTCACACTTTATAATAAGTACTCAACATAAAGATAAATGAAAACTATCATGATGTATGCAAATGTATGCCTTTGCCAGTGTAGCAGGGTATGCAATGAAACTAGCGCATCATGTAGCAATAATAAGGGTAAGGACCAACTAGCATGCGTCCCCTCGATCAAGCAAAAGCATGTATGACATGAAGATCAAGTCATGAGATGGTGGATGTTGCATGGCAATGTATCTCGGAAAGGCTATGGAAATGCCTTAATAGGTAGGTATGGTGGCTGTTTTGAGGAAGGATATAATGAGGCTTATGATGACAGAGCATATCATGCCAAGGGTTTGGATGCACCGTCGAAGTTTGCACCAACTCTCAAGATGAGAAAGGGCAATGCACGGTACTGAAGAGGCTAGCAAAATATGGAAGGTGGAAGTGCCAACAATCGAATACTCGCATTAGTCCAGAGAACTCAAGCACTTATTATCGATAACTCTCTATCTAGTCAGGAGATTCACAAAGAGACAAGTACCCCGAGGAGGAGTGTTTGGGGGTTTGGTTATCCCTGCGCATCCTTGACCCATGATATCGTGAGGGTACTCTATATATTCCAACCCCTCCAGAGGTTAGCGATCCATCAAGTAGCTAGAGTTCTCAACTATTTTTTTAGTTTTCGAAAATACACCCGAATTTCCCAAAATAAGACACCTATCACTAATAGGCTCAAGCTCTTGACACCAATAGTCCAAACATTACTCAAATCAATACCTCAAAACTATTGCAAGTTACTACTATACTTAAATAGCAACCTTAATTCCTACTCATGCAAGACACACAACTCAGTGCAACAAGCCAACTCTCTAAACAAGATAAGCATTATAACTCAAGAGAGTTTCAAAAGAAACCTAAATAAAAGCTCTTAAAAAGATAAAGCATGAAAACTAAGATCTAAGCATGACAACAACTATGAAAAGATAAAGAACACTCAAAAAACATAAGCATGAAAACCTATGTTGTGTTTTAGAGGGGAGTGGAGCGTGTTTCTCTCCCAAACAAAGAAGTCTAGGTTCCAACTTGTTATGAACAGCAAGAAAAACTAAAAAAAACTAAAAAGTAAAGAGCGGGACGCTCCAAGCATAGCATATAACATATGAAGTGATAAAAATATAGCATGGAGAAGGGCAAAATGATGATTGTTGATGGATAAGGGGATGCACGGGAGCATCCCCAAGCTTAAACGCTTGAGTCTCCTTGAATATGTCTTGGGGTGAATGGGGGCATCCCCAAGCTTGAGCGCTTGACACTCGTGGATCTTCTTTCATCATCTTCCATCACATACTTGAAAACTCCCTTCATACAAAACTCATCATAAGCTGATTAGAGTGGTTAGTGCCCATAATAAAATAATTTATTCTCTGTTGGAAATACAGATTTTCATGAAGAGCTATTGTTTCTCAAGATCGCCAAAATGTTTTTGCAAAAGAAAAGCAAGCTTAAGATTTGCAAAACAATGAAAACGCAAAACGGGGCATAATCTGGGAAAAACAGAACAACGGGCAGTAAATAATTTGTTCGTGGCACTTCTGCAACTCAAATAAAAAAACTTAGAACAAATGCTAGAAAGATAATTATATAGAGCATATTGTCAAAATAATTCAGATCAAAAATATGATCTGGTTTTTTTGGCGAATTTTTCCGTCAAGCAAACAAAATCTGTTTCTGGACAACATGTCACTACTTTTGAACTTTCTTGCAATCGGAGGCTAAAACTTGGCACAAAGCTTGAAAATAAAGATACAATGATGTTGCTATAGTAGTAACAAGCATCAAGACAACTAAAACTGGAAGTAAAAACAAATTGGGTTGCCTCCCAACAAGCGTTTTCTTTTATGCCTTTGAGCTAGGCATGATGCAAAAAGATCAAGTATTATCAACTCCAAAAGAATAACTTGCCCGAATAACGGACTCATGAAGTAACTTAATCTTCTTTCGAGGGAAGTGTTCCATTCCCTTTTTAAGGGGAAATTGGAATCTAATGGTCCCTTCTTTCATGTCAATGATAACACCAATGGTGCATAGAAAAGGACGTCCCAAAATAATTGGACATGAGGGATCACACTCAATGTCCATAATAAGAAAATCAACGGGAACATAATTATCATTGACAATAATAAGAACATTATCAATTCCTAAAGGTTTCTTTATGGAAGAATCAACAAGACGAACACCAAAAGAACATTGATCAAAAGGTTTCAAATCAAGCATATCATACATTCTTTTGGGCATAACGGAGGCACTAGCTCCAACATCACATAAAGCGAAGCAAGAGAAATTATTCAATTTAATCTTGACCATAGGATCCCAACCATCTTCTAGTTTTCTAGGAATAGAAGTCTCTAGCTTGAGCTTCTCCTCCCTAGCTTTGATAAGAGCATTGGTAATATGCTCGGTGAAGGCAATATTGAGTGTACTATTGTGGGGGTCTTTAGTCATTCTTGGCAAAAAATGATAACTTTTGAACGACTACAATTATCAAAATCAAGATTACTGTAAGTGCATCTAGTGCCCCTTAGTGATTTTGGTGGTTTGAAGACTTATAGGTTAAGTATCTAATGTGTTTATGAGTGTACACATGATCTATAAATCATTGAGGAGTTTGAGATATTTGAAGAATATCAATCCCTAAAAATATATATCTTCGGTTGAAGAAATTGGTCTGAAGCTGAAGAAATGAATCGCGAGGAATCTGCGATGAAATTGATATTCCTCATGAAGATACTGAAATTGAGGAATCCGGTGTATCCTGAAGAAAATCACTCTGAAGAATTTGAAGCATGAAGATTTACACTTTCTGTTTTATTTTCTTCGCATTTGAGTAATAGGAACACCGTACTGTTAAAGGGGGTCGAAGTTACATTTTGGAATGAATTTCCTCATGATGCTCAACCCAAGCCTAATCCCACGAAAAGTCTCAAGTAAGGAATACGAGTGACATGAGGACTCTCACACTTGAGGGTTCCGACCGTTTCGATAGCCACGCCAAGTCATTGGTCTTATCCACTCCAACAGTCATATTATTTAAGGGCATTAGTGTCAAATCATGTCGGGATGCTCCCAGGCTATAAATAGCCACCCCCACAACCATTAGCTGGTTGGCTGCTCCGTTAGAAACTGACACTTGTCATAAGAGCAACCCAATTCCTCAGAGTCTTCGAGAGTAATTCATCAGTGAGGAAATACACCATACACCGAAACCACAAACCAAACCTAGTGATTGAGCATCACTGAAGAAGTTGTTCCTGTGTGGGACTGAAGCCTTTTACCTTTGAGGACTATGCATCCTCCAGACGGTTAGGCGTCATGGTCTAGAGCTTTCCAACAGTCAATTGTGGATCGCCGGGTGACCAAGTTTGTGAGGGTTTGGAAGTCTGCCCTGAAGACTTACCACGAGTGTTGGGCGAGGACTGTGTGTCCTTAGCTCAAGGAGAACACGGTAGGGACTGTGTGTCCCGGGACTGTGTGTCCTTTGGTTTCAATACCAAGACGCTCCAAACCAGATGTACGACTATCACAGCAGTTGGAACTGGGTCATCAACGACTGTCTTCACTGAGAAACGGGTTCTAATTCCTCAACTCCTTACTTTCCTCGTATTATGTGTTGATGACTTCCACTGCGTCTGTTTGAAGAATTTGCTGAAGACTTTCTCTGAATTTACTCAACCCCAAATTCTTCACGTCAGTTAATCCTCATATGTATTCTGCGTGCCTGCTCACAGTGCAATCGGTTTTCACATTCTTCACTCTAAAACTGCTATTGTGAAACTTTGCACTTCTGATCCTTTACTGTTTCCGCTGTAAGTTAGTCATCGGTGAGGAATTTCCTAAGTGATGAAATTCTAAAAATCTCCTATTCACCCCCTCTAGTCGATATAACACACTTTCAATTGGTATCAGAGCAAGGTACTCCCTTGTTCTGTGTGATTTTGGTTTAACCACCTGGAGTTATAGTTATGTCGACTGCAGGCATGTTTAAGGTGACTGCAACATGTCCTACCTACGAAGGAAAGAACTTTCCCTTTTGGAAGAACAAAATGCAAATGCATCTACAAGCTATTGATAAGGATCTCTGGTATATTGTGGAACATGGCATCCCCATCATCTCTGCCAGTGTCTCTGCTGCTGATGTGACGAAATTCAAGCAACTCGATTCTCAAGCGAAGAACATCATCTGTGGCCATCTGAGTCCATGCCAGTTTGGAAGAGTAAGTGCTTTGGGCTCTGCAACACTGATCTGGGAGAGATTGTGCAAGGTAAATGAAGGAGTATCAACCCAGCGTGACTCTCGTGTTGATGTTCTTCGCAATCTCTTCAATCGCTTCAAGAGACATGACAATGAAAGCTGCCAAGACACCTTTGATCGTCTCACTGACATATGAAATGAACTACAAGCACTGGGAGCTCGAGACATTACTGATCACGAAGTTGTGAAGAAACTGCTGAGATCTTTTGATTCTTCATTTGATACTTTAGTTCTGATGATTCAAGAAAGACCAGACTACAAGATGCTTGATCTAGCTGATATACTTGAAAGGCTAAATACTCATGAATTCTAGCTAGAAGAAAAGAAAGATCTATATGGACCAAGCTATTCCAGACCACGTGCACTCAAGGCTAGAGCAATTTCCTCATCTGAAGAAGAAGACACAGATGACAGCATTGGTGACCCTGAAGAATTTGGACAGGAGCTTGCAATGCTCGTGAGGAAATTCGAGAGATTTACACGACGTGGCCAGTTCGGTAAATCTTCAAGAAGAGACATGAGGAAATCAGAATCTTCATCTGAGGACTACAAGAAACAAACCTGCCACAAGTACAAGAAACCAGGTCATTACATTGCTGATTGTCCCCGTTGGGGAAAGGAATCAAAGAAAAAGAAATACAAGGATGACAGTTCTGATGACTCGAAGAAGAAGAAGAAATCTTCAAAATCCTCATCTTCAAAGCCCTCATCACACAAGAAGACTAGTTTCAGAAAGGCTCGGGCACTTATTGGCAAGGAAATGGACTCCGAGGCAGAATCAGAGGAATGTGATGAAGAAGAGGGTTCTGATGAAGACTCAGAATCCGGACAGGCTAGTCTTGCACTGGCAACCACTTCCGTCAGCAAGTCAATCTTCAATCTTGAAGAAAATGATTGCACCATCCATACTGATGACTATGCTGATGACTTCGCTCCAACCTATTGCTTCATGGCAAAAGGTTCAAAGGTACCAAATAATGCCTCCTCCTGTGATTCAAGTGACTGTGAACCTGATGATTATAGGAAACCCAGTTACAGTAAACTTGCTATCATTGCCACTAAACAACAAACTGCCCTGGAAAAGCTTCAGAAACTACTAGATAAAAGTGATGATCTGTTGAATGATGAAATGAACCTTACCCAAATCCTCACTGAAGATGTGAAAAGTCTTCACTCTAGATTTGATAATCTTCAGGATCGTTATGATACACTCCTCATTGATCATGAGAAGCTTTCCTATGAATTTCTTCAAAGGAAGCTTGATCTTGAGAAGCTGAGGATGTCTCATGATGATCTTCGCATGGAAAATGATTCATTACTAGCTCAACAGATCAGCGCTGGTCAAGTTGAATTTATTCCTCCATGTCTTAAATGCATTGAACGCGAAACTGCTAATTCCTCACCAGAATCATCAAATGCTACCATTGCTACAAATTGTTCAACTGCACCCGCTGTGTCTATTTCCTCACTTGAGGAAAACACAAATGTTACTGATGAAAATGCAGGGTTGAAGGAATTGTACGTGACAGGCATATACAAAAGCCTCAAAGGACATCAAAACCTTCGTGATGTGCTCAAAAAGCATATCTTGAACAGGAACCCGAGGAAAGAAGGAATTGCCTTTGAGAGGAAATTAAATGCTGATGGATCTTATTGGAAACCTGAGCAGTATCCCAAAACCTCATGGGTTGCTGCTACTGGGCCTCCTTTTGATCCATCTAATCTAACTGGCTTTTCATGTGAATTATCCTATTCCTCAGATGAGTCATTTGACTCCAACTATAAACTATTCAAAAATGAATCTGGTGAAGTATTTGCTCGATATGTTGGAACTAACTGCAGGAATGGCCCTCCCTTGAGGAAAATCTGGGTTCCCAAAAGCTGTCTTGAAAATCTTCAGGTGAATGTCCTCATGACACCACCACTGAAGAATCTGAACCCAAAAAAATTCCTCAGGAGGACCAAAGTCTTCGAGAGGATCAAAATCCTCAACTGGTCAAAACTATGCTCGTACCCGTGCTAATGCATCTAACATGCACGGAAACTACAAGGAATATGAATATGAGTGTTACTCCTCAAATCATTATGTTCATAAATCCTCAAACCAGTTCTATGCATATTCATATGAGTACTTTAATCCCCCTACTGTTAAGAGAAGTGCACTGGCCTCAATGCCACCGTTCTCATATGGTGCTCGCAGGATGATGAATGCTTTGCCACCCCTTCAGATGTGGGTGGTGAAGAAATCGAACTAATCACTTCTGCAGGTCAGGTCTCCAGATGAAAATCATCATCTGAAGAATTTGCTGGAGACCTGAAGAAATGCTTGGTAGGACGCAAGCTAATGATTGATGAAATAGAAATATTTCACACGTCCTTACATTTCTGTTATGATGAAATTACTGATGTGATGATGAAATTACTGATCTGATGAAATTAGTATCATATTCTTCAAATCTGAAGCATATGAGATGGTAAGCTGTACTAATTCATCTACAGGATGACAAACCCAAGAATACTGAGTGGGTTCTTGACAGTGCCTACACACATCACATGACTGGTGATAAAAGCTTACTGATGAATATGCCACTAACTCCATCACCTCTGAAGCAAATCACATATGCTGGCAAAGGTAAAAGCAAGGTATTGGGACTTGGCAAAGTGGCTATTTCCAAGGATAGGCATATGGACAAAGTGATGCTTGTTGAATCCCTTGGTTTTAACCTCATGTCAGTCTCGATGCTTTGTGATCTTGATATGATTGTTACCTTTGGTAGATATAGATGTGTAGTCATCATGGAATCTAACAGATCCAAAGTCTTCGAAGGTGTAAGAAGAGGGGATTTGTACATTGTTGATTTCTCTACAGGTCCTCAACCAGCCACTTGCTTACTAGCAAAAACCTCAGAAGGATGGTTGTGGCACTGAAGACTAGGTCATGCAGGCATGAGGAATTTGCACACGCTCGCGAAGAAGAAGCATGTCATCGGCATCGAATCAGTCAAATTCCTCAGGAATCATCTCTGCGGTGCTTGTGAATATGGTAAAATTACCAGATCCAAGCATCCCTCGAAGACTATCATGACCACTACACGTCCATTCGAATTGCTTCATATGGATTTATTTGGACCTACTCACTATGCCATACTAACCAATGCAACATCTTTATATGGCTTCGTCATAGTTGATGATTATTCCAGATATACTTGGGTGCATATCATAGTGTATAAAACTGAAGTGCAGGAAATCTTCAAACGATTTTCTTCAAGGGCCTCGATGAACTTTGGCATCAAGATCAAACATATCAGGAGTGATAATGGAACCGAGTTCAAAAACACTGGTCTTGATGATTATCTTGATGAACTTGGTATTACTCACGAATTATCTGCTCCTTATACTCCTCAGCAGAATGGTGTCGTCGAAAGGAAGAACAGGACTCTGGTTGAAATGGCAAGAACTATGCTTGAAGAATATTAGACTCCTCGTCGCTTTTGGCCTGAAGCAATCAACACTGCACGCCATATCATCAACAGGGTATATCTTCACAAATTCCTCAAGAAAACCTCATATGAACTCCTCACTGACAAGAAACCCAATGTAAGTTATTTCAAAGTCTTCGGTGCAAAATGCTGGATTAGAGAACCTCACCATAGCTCAAAATTTGCACCTAAGGCACATGAAGGTTTTATGCTCGGTTATGGAAAGGACTCACACACTTACAGAGTCTTCAACAACTATCACAACAAAGTTGTTGAGACTGTAGATCTGCGGTTCGATGAAACTAATGGCTCGCAAAGAGAGCAATTGCCTTCTGATCCAGATAAACTGTCTCCTGAGGAAGCAATAAAGCTCAAACCTACTGAAGACATTGTCCCCACTGAGGAAATTGGTGAAGAAACGATCCCCATCACTGATGAAAGTCAAGAAGATGCTCCTGAGGAAATTGCACCAGAACCACTTCCTCAGCCTAGACAAAATCCTCAACCAGCTCATCCAATGATTGCAAACGAAGTAGAACTTGACAAAATCCTCAACGACATCAACGCGCCAGGTCCTCTCACTCGCTCAAAAGCTTCACACTTAGTTAACTTTTGTGGGCATTTTTCCTTTGTATCCATCACAGAACCCTCAAAAGTTGATGAGGCTTTTCTGGAACCGGAGTGGATCCAAGCTATGCAAGACGAACTTCTTCAAATCAAGATGAATGACGTATGGGAGCTCGTCAAACGACCAGATACTCGCAAGCACAACATCATCGGCACCAAGTGAATTTTTCGAAACAAGCAAGATGAGGACGGTCAAGTGGTGAGGAACAAGGCACGACTTGTAGCCCAAGGCTACACCCAGGTTGAAGGAATAGATTTCGATGAAACTTTTGCACCTGTTGCTAGACTTGAAGCTATTCGAATACTACTTGCTTATGCTAATCATCATAACATCATCTTATATCAAATGGATGTGAAAAGTGCATTCCTCAATGGTAAGCTTGAGGAAGAAGTATATGTTGCTCAGCCCCCAAGTTTTGAGGATCCAAAGAATCCAGACAAAGTCTTCAGACTCAGAAAGGCTCTTTATGGTCTCAAGCAAGCCCCTCGGGCATGGTATGATACATTGAAGGAATTCCTCATGAAGAAAGGCTTCAAACCTGGTTCACTCGATCCAACTCTTTTCACTAAATCTTATGATAATGAGCTATTTGTGTGTCAAATATATGTCGATGATATCATATTTGGCTGTATTCACAAACGATACAGTGATGAATTTGCCTACATGATGAGTGAAGAATATCAGATGTCCATGACGGGGTAGCTGAAATTCTTCTTAGGTCTTCAAATTCGTCAACAAAGCAATGGAATCTTCATATCACAGGAGAAATACCTCGAGGATATTCTGAGGAAATTCGACATGCATGAATGCAAAGGTGCCAAGACTCCAATGCCTACCAACGGCCACCTCGGTAGTGATGAAAATGGTAAAGATTTCGATCAGCAGGTATATCGTTCTATGATTGGTTCTTTATTGTATCTATGTGCATCTAGGCCAGATATAATGCTTAGTGTTTGCATGTGTGCACGTTTTCAAGCAAAACCGAAGGAATCACACCATAAGGCTGTGAAACATATTCTTCGATACTTAGCTCACACACCAACACTACGATTATGGTATCCCAAGGGCTCAAATCTTCATCTGGTAGGGTATTCTGATTCTGACTATGCTGGTGACCGTGTGGATTGCAAGTCAACTTCTGGCACATGCCATTTCCTCGGAAGATCACTAGTTTGCTGGTCCTCAAAGAAGCAGAACTGCGTATCACTCTCCACTGCCGAAGCTGAGTACATTGCTGCTGGTTCTTGCTGTGCTCAATTACTATGGATGAAGCAAACCCTCAAGGACTACGGCATCAACATGAAGAATGTGCCTCTCTACTGTGACAATGAGAGTGCTATCAAGATTGCATATAACCCAGTACAACACTCGAAGACCAAGCACATCCAGATTCGTCATCATTTTCTTTGGGACCATGTCCTCAAGGGCAATATCCTCATCGACCATGTGAAGACTGATGATCAACTGGCAGATATCTTCACTAAGCCCTTGGTTGATAAAAGGTTTTGCAAGTTGCGGTGTGAGCTAAATATCTTAGAATCTTCAAATGTTTTGTAAAAACATGCACACATCCTAACACTTATGCAAAATTGATGACTTAGATGTGCAACACACGATGAATCGATTTTCTTCAACTGATGAAGAATGTCACTCTGAGTGTGAAGAAATCAACGAAGAAATTGATTCTCAGGGCCCTACGACAGTTGTACGCGGTGTGTGTAATCAACATTCTTATATGGTGGGTCAGGCCACCGCCCAATGTGAAATTCCTCAAGTTGATTTTCTTCAAATGTTCTATTTCCTCAAAATGTGTTTTTCTTCAAAACACTTGTTCTTCATTGTGACAATTTATCACAAAATCTTCAAAAACACTTGATGACTTTCATTTGACTAGATAAACTGTGATTTCAAGTCCTCAACATCATTCACTTATTGCTATTTCTTCAAGTTGATATTTCTGCTAAGTGAATGTGATCGGACCCTACTTTCCCTCTATGCTATACTCATCCAGTCTATTCAATTCTTCATATGCGTTCTACTTGAAACTTTGTTCAAAATCCTCACTGCGTCCTTGTCAGTGATGATTTTGTAACGAAAATCCTCAAATCTTCAAAAATGTTTCTTTAATGCACAGTAACTGAACCCCACTTCCCACGTTCGGATAACCACGATCTCCACTATCTCCACCGCCTTGTTCGGGAGCTACACGTGTCATGCGGAGACATAGAGGCAGGGGCTGTTTGGTCCGAAATTTTTGCGTCAACAGTAACTGTTTGGCTATAAATATGTCCTTATCCCCCTCGGCATACTCTTCTTCGCTCCATTGCTCTCCTGCCACAACAAACACCACCGAACCCAAGCGCCATCGGTGGTAGTCTCGTCGCCGGTGAGGAAGAGCTTCACTGCCTCGACTTCTCCATCGTCGGAACCACGCTGGAGTTGGACCATCTTCGTCCACCGCCGCCGTAGACGTCCTCTGTCGCCGGGTTAGGGTGCATTGGACACGCGACCGAAGAGCTTCTCTACGCACCTTTCCGTGTTCTTCGTGCGCACCTTCCAGGGTAAATAAAATCCCATTTTTACCGCAAGTTAGATCTAAAATTTTACATCTTCTACGTGAAATCTGTTTTTCCTCAAGAATCGATAAGCACTTGATTCATCAAACACTGCCTATCACCACATCATTGATGAACTATGCTAAGCATCTAAGATTTTCACGAGCTTCCTCAATTGTGCGAATTTTCGGATCTGTACAACTCTGGAACCCAAGAACAGTATGCTTAGGCAAATTCCTCAACCACTGGTTATATTCCTCAACTGTCAAACTTTTTCATTTTCTTCAAATCTGAGAACGCATATGACCTCTCCAAATTCCTCGCAACTATACTCTGTTGACATGTACACTCATGTCAGCTGATGAATCTCTCGGTTCTCATCACATTAATTCATTTGCAGCATTTCTAGAAGAAAATTTTCAAGTCTCATCAGAATCCTCAAGATTTCAATCTCATCAGCAAAATCCTCAGCTGAAGAAAATGGAGGATAATAGAAAACAGAAGGGAGGAAAGAAACTTGAGCAAAACACAACTGTGGATATCCCTGAGGATATTTACTTGGACTATTGCACGCCTGATGAAAATGAGACAATGGCCAAGAGAAAGATACGGCTGCAGAAGATAGAACGCCGATGGGCGAAGGAATGGAAGGAATACAGGTTTGTGACTCCCAAGTATGTGAAGAAATTCGCTCTGAAGCCCCCTCGCAGACGGGCCCCACTTGAGGATCATCAAGTTGCACATCCCTCAAGCCTCAAGACCATTGATGATTATCCACATGAGAAGGAAAAGCATCTGGCTAAGCTCCAGAAGCAGGAAGAAACTGCAGTGAGGAAATTCAATGAATCCTCAGCTGCTGCTACCTCCTCTGCCGCTGAGACTTCTGGTTCAGAAAGTCCTCAAATGCAGTCTGTACCATCAAAGCCAAAGGCTGCAAAGCCTCAAGAGAAGTCTGCTCAGGCTTCAGTCACAAAACCCTCAGCACCAAAACCATCAGCGCCAAAACCCTCAGTACCAATCTCCTCAGCTCCAAAATCCTCAGCACCACCACCAAAGCCTCAAGAGAAACCAATACAGAAGCAAGTCATGAAGCCTATGACCGCCAGCTCCAGCTCCTCACTCCCAGCTGCAACCAGCTCGGAGACAAAGTCTTCAACACCTCCTGCGAAGAATCAGGTATCTGCTGAATGTGCAACTCTGCCAAGCCCCAGCAAAATCATCACCGTCCCGTCTACATCAAAGGGCAGTGATGAATATGATGATCAAACACTGCAAGCCATCATCAGAAACAAGCAGGAAAGAGTAGCTCAAGCATCAGGCAGTGTCATTCCTCTGGCCATGGACCCCAAGGTCCTCCTTGACTTCATCAACATCTGGTATGAGGACCCAAACACTCCTATTGATGATTTGAAACTTCCCCCTGGCATTAGCCACATGGTGGCCACTTTCATCAATGAAGCTAAGTGGAAAGAACAGCAGGCCAAGCAGGCCAAAATTGCAAAGCTTAAAAAGGAGAAATTCCTCAAACAGAATCTCCTCAACTTGACTCCTGATGCACTGGTATCAACACAGGCAGAGCTGAAGAAATTGACTGACAAGTACTCCAAGTTGTCAGATCGTAAGAGTCTCAAGAGTAATTTCATCAAGCTGGCCACTAAAGCTGTTGATGACTACAACAAGAAGGCTGCACCCCCAGCACCAACTTCTCAGCCCTTGATTGAGGAGACAGCAGACGAATCTCCTCAGGATGAGGAAACTCCTCAAGCTGAGGAAGTACACCAAGAAAGCCGTGCAGATGCACCGGCTATTGAAGAAATCATCATGGAAGCTCCAGCAGATGAATTCGCTGCAGCTGATGAGACTGCCCCTGACCCAGCTGCTTCATCAAAGCTAGCTGATGACTCTGTTCGAGCTGGTTCCTCAATACCAGCTGAAGAATCTATAAAGAGAACCCCTTCACCAAAAGCTTCAAAGGTGAAGAAGATGACTCCGTCTGCATCAGACGTGAAGAAAACTAGGGCTGCTGAGAAGGAAGCCAAAAAGAGAAAGGCCTCCTCAGCAGAGGAAGAAACAGAGGCCAAGCGCCTCAAAGCACTTGAGGAAACTGCTGCTCTGGACCGTGTGCCACTGAATGTCGCTCCTTCTTATGAAATGGTCATCATTGATGATCCAGCGAAAAAGGCAGATGAGGAAATGAAGGATGCCGTCTCTGAGGAACACACTGACGAGGAAATTCATATAGACGACAGTCCTCAACCTTTCATTCCTCAAAAAGACACTGCTCAAGAATCAGCTGCACCAGCTGATGAAACTGCATCTGCCACCAAGCCAGCTGTGGAAGAACAAACTGAAAATTCTCAAACTGATGACATTCAACGCTCTGAGAAAAATCCTCAAGATGAGGAACAGGCTGACCCAACTCCTCCAACTAAGCAAGAAGAAGCTATTCCTCAGCCTGATGCACAGCGAGAGCAAGCCCCTCAGCCTGACGCCTAGCCAGCACCATCTCCTCAGCATGAAGTACCAGCTGCTGAAATTCCTCACCCCAAGGAAAATGCTGAGGAAAATGCACCTGACCAAGAGAATGCATTCGTCGTGCTCAACCCAGAGACTGACATTGTTGTCTCCCCTCCTGTTCCTCAGCAAAATCTTCAGCCAGTTCAACATCAGCCATTCTCCAAGCGTCCCAAGTTTCAAAAGGAAAATTTCTTTGAAGAACGCATGTACTTCATTGGAGAGAACCCCTATGACAAGCCTCAAATGAGGCATCTGAAGTTTTGGACTAGGACTCAGATGAATTACTATGCCTCTGTGCTATGTGGACGAAACAAGGTATTCCAGCACAAGCATATTCCTCATGTTGAACTTGAAGCAATACCGTGCCTGGAGCCAGTCCTCAGTGTACTCCATGATGCTGGTTTACTACCTATGTGCTCCGACATCTCTGACTGGAACAACGAGCTAATTCTTCCGTTCTATGCCACTCTTCACATATCCGGCAACCCTGAAGACATTAACACTTGGGTGTTTGATTGGATGACACAAAACACTCACTACAAGGCTCCTGCTACTGAACTCCTCCGAGAACTTCTTGTACCAATTCCCTCAAATGAGGATGTGAAGCTTTATGGTGAGCGTGAAGTCCTCATGAAGCCTTTGGCTGAAGGAAAACCTCCGAGAACAACCTTCCTCGTCCACGAGCTCAAGTACACACCCAGATCTGTTTACAGAATCCTCTGCAGTGTGCTCGCGCCGATCAAAGGCCATGATGATGAAGAAGATGTTGTAGGCCTCATGAAGAATATCCTCTTCAACATCATTCATGGTATTCCTATCAACATCCATGATTTCTTCTTGAGGACTTTGGCCGACAATGTTGTGTGTCCTTTTGACCACAAGATATATGCCCCATGGATCATGAGATTCATCAGGACAAGGACAGGCATCAACTTTCTCGCTGAATGCCAAAACCATGTTGGTTATATGCCTCCTATCCGGGTCAACAAGAAGACTTTCGAGCCCATTGAAGGAAAAGGAACATCCGTGATTGAAGAAGGCAGTAGCCCCCTTGATGGCCAGTTCAGAGAGCCAGAAGCTTATTCTTCATGGGATGATACTGAGACTCGTCCGGCAAGCCCCATTCCTCCTCGCGTGATGAATACAAGAGAGCTCCTCCTCAGTCTTCACCAAAAGGTGGATCGCAATCACAAGTGGGTCAAACGCCAGTTTGGCGCCATTGTGAAAACCCTCACTGAAACACAGAACTCTGTGAAGCTCAACCATCATTATCTGCATGAGGTTTTTGATCGCACCTGGGCTACACTTGCACATCTGAAGACTCAGACTGAGCTTGAAGAAATGGACTTTGAGCGAGACTTTGAATGGTCGTGGCCTCCCAAGAAGAAGTTCAGGCCTATTCCAGTTCTAGACCTTGAAGACAGCTCCTTTTCTTCATTCCGCACTGCTGAAACTGATGAAGAACAACTCGACACTGCTACCGGTCCAAGGAAGAAGACTACTCCCAAGAAGCATCACGACTCTTCCTCAACCGCCAAGAAGTGAAGTCTTCACGGGTGTTAGTTCTCAGTTTGTCCCTTTTTGTCACTTGATGACAAAGGGGGAGAAACTTGACTGTTAGTCTTCAAGCGGGATATTTTTGGGGCTTATGAACTATATTTAAGTTAGAAACTCTTGGCTCTTCTGAAGTTTTATGTAATGAGTTGTAACTTAAGCCCGATGGTACTCTGACGCTTTTGAACGTTTTTCTTCGCATGCTTATTCCTCAAGTTCTAATGCACGCATGCTGGAATTCGTCAGATACCATTTGTCATCATGCATTTTCATTTTCTTCATATGATATGTTACATGTATGCATGATTTACAAGACTCAGGGGGAGATCTCCATGATATAAATCATCAATGTGCGTTTGTTGTGAAAAGCAAAATCCTCAAGATATGCACATCTTCAGGGGGAGTCTCTCTGAATCTTGATTTCAAATTCCTCAAATGAATATTTACACTTCATATTTTTGATCCCTGTTGAAGACTTAACCTAATTGTCATCAACCACCAAAAAGGGGGAGATTGTAAGTGCATCTAGTGCCCCTTAGTGATTTTGGTGGTTTGAAGACTTATAGGTTAAGTATCTAATGTGTTTATGAGTGTACACAGGATCTATAAGTCATTGAGGAGTTTGAGATATTTGAAGAATATCGACCCGTAAAAATATATATCTTCGGTTGAAGAAATTGGTCTGAAGCTGAAGAAATGAATCGCGAGGAATCTACGATGAAATTGATATTCCTCATGAAGATACTGAAATTGAGGAATCCGGTGTATCCTGAAGAAAACCACTCTGAAGAATTTGAAGCATGAAGATTTACACTTTCTGTTTTATTTTCTTCGCATTTGAGTAATAGGAACACCGTACTATTAAAGGGGGTCGAAGTTACACTTTGGAATGAATTTCCTCATGATGCTCAACCCAAGCCTAATCCTACCAAAAGCCTCAAGTAAGGAATACGAGTGACATGAGGACTCCCACAATTGAGGGTTCCAACCGTTTCGATAGCCACGCAAAGTCATTGGTCTTATCCACTCCAACAATCATATTATTTAAGGGCATTAGTGTCAAATCATGTCGGGATGCTCCCAGGCTATAAATAGCCACCCCCCACAACCATTAGCTGGTTGGCTGCTCCGTTAGAAACTGACACTTGTCATAAGAGCAACCCAATTTCTCAGAGTCTTCGAGAGTAATTCATCAGTGAGGAAATACACCATACACCGAAACCACAAACCAAACCTAGTGATTGAGCATCACTGAAGAAGTTGTTCCTGTGTGGGACTGAAGCCTTTTACCTTTGAGGACCATGCATCCTCCAGACGGTTAGGCGTCATGGTCTAGAGCTTTCCAGCAGTCAATTGTGGATCGCCGGGCGACCAAGTTTGTGAGGGTTTGGAAGTCTGCCCTGAAGACTTACCACGAGTATTGGGCGAGGACTGTGTGTCCTTAGATCAAGGAGAACACGGTAGGGACTGTGTGTCCCGGGACTGTGTGTCCTTTGGTTTCAATACCAAGCCGCTCCAAACCAGATGTACGACTGTCACATCAGTTGGAATTGGGTCATCAACGAGTGTCTTCACTGAGAAACGAGTTCTAATTCCTCAACTCCTTACTTTCCTCGTATTATGTGTTGATGACTTTCACTGCGCCTGTTTGAAGAATTTGCTGAAGACTTTCTCTGAATTTCCTCAACCTCAAATTCTTCACGTCAGTTAATCCTCATCTGTATTCTGCGTGCCTGCTCACAGTGCAATCGGTTTTCACATTCTTCACTCTAAAACTGTTGTTGTGAAACTTTGCACTTCTGATCCTTTAGTGTTTCCGCTGTAAGTTAGTCATCGGTGAGGAATTTCCTCAAAAGGAATTTCCTCAGTGATGAAATTCTAAAAATCTCCTATTCACCCCCCTCTAGTCGATATAACGCACTTTCAATTACTACCATTAATTAAAGTGGCGATGATGTTATTTAAGCTCATTCTTTTAGTAGTCTCTAAGTTCAAAGGACCTTCCTGTCCTAAAGTTGAGGTATTAGCATCACCATTAATAGGTCCATTGAGACTAGGGATGTGATGGGTGCTAAAAGTTTTGAGATCCTCAACAACTTGTATAGTAGCAAGGGTAGCGTGTGTAGGAAGGCTCTTAATCCTATCTTCCTCTTCTTGAGATACAACCACTTCGGGTTTGGCCGCCATTGGATTTATCAAAGTGGCCTGGGTGTGAGACATATTGGAAACTTGGGTCTCCGTGGTGGTGAGTCTAGTCTGGAGATTGGAAATCTCACTATTCAGGCTCTCAAGTTGTCTTCCAATGTTTTGCAAAATACAAGAATGCTCATCTAATTGTCTAGAGAAGGCCTTGTTTTGTTCATATTAGGTGTCCATATAATTCATTGTAGCCTTCTCTATCTCTAAAAGTTTTTCATAACTAGGCATTCTTCTATCATTAGGAGTGTAACTATAGGTCTTGCTCTTCCCATAGTTGTTGAATGGAACAGTCTAGGATTGCTACCAAAATTACTCCTATAAGCATTATTATTAAATTTGTTCCTAGACATAAAATTAACATCAACTTGCTCTCTTTCTTGAGCAACCAAAGAATTTAAAGGAACATCATGAGGATCAATAGGAGCTTGCTTAGTAAGTAAAGTCATGATCATGTGAACCTTATCATTAACGGAGGATATCTCCTCAACAGAGTTTACCTTCCTACCTGTTGGAGCTCTCTCGGTGTGCCATTGAGAATAATTTGTCACCATCTCGTCCAATAGCTTAGTGGCAGCACCAAGTGTAGTTGACATAAAGGTTCCTCACGCGGCCGAGTCCAACAAATTCCGCGAGGTAAAGTTCAATCCTGCATAGAAAGTTTGGATAACGATCCAAGTAGTCAAACCATGTGTTGGGAAATTCTTAACAAGAGATTTCATTCGTTCCCAAGTTTGGGAAACGTGTTCATTATCCAGCTGCCTAAAATTCATAATGTTACTTCTTAACTGGATAATCTTAGCAGGCGGGTAATACTTCCCAATAAAAGCATCTTTGCACTTATCCCAAGAATCTATGCTATTCCTAGGCAAAGATTGAAGCCACACTTTAGCTCCTCCTCTCAAGGAGAAAGGAAAAGGCTTAAGTTTAACAATATCACCATCTACTTCTTTGTACATTTGCATATCACAAAGCTCAACAAAATTATTCAAGTGCAAAGCAACATCATCTCCAGCACCAGAGAATTGATCTTACATAACATGGTTCAGTAAAGCATGTTTAATCCCATAGGAGGTCGCCTCAGTGGCGGGAGCAGCATTAGGAGTGCAGATAAAGTCATTGTTGTTGTGACTAGTGAAGTCACACAACTTAGTGTTCTTAGTGGAACCCATAGCAGCAACAACAAGAAAGAACAAAGCAACTAATTTTTTTGTGGTTTTTGGTATAAGACTCTAAGAGAAAAACTAGAAAGCAAACTAACAAGACTAAAAAGCAAAGGTAAAAGATAATGTGCAACTCCCCTATCTTGAAGACTGGAGTCCCCGGCAACGGCGCCAGAAATTTGCTTGATGACGAGTTGATGTATATACTTCTCGCCCTTTGTTGGTTACCCCAAGTGTAAGGTGGAGATGTAGTCAGCAGCAGATTTCCCTTACACAAGGACTGTAAGGTTTATCGAACCAGGAGGACTCCAAGGATCAACAAGTAGGTGTCCGCTGCTCTGGCGCTAGAAGAAGACGTGGACCTGTACACATAACAAATATCTTTGCTCCCAACGAGTTCAGAGAGGTTGTCAATCTCTCCGTCCTTGTAGTTTGCAAAGGATCAAAACACAAGCGGGAATAGCGATAGTGATTGCAACAGAAAAGTAAATAAAAGCAGTAAATGATGGAGGTGTAAACAATGGTGGAAATATGGCCAAGAGTCACATGATGTTCACTAGTGATGTCTCTCTCCCAAAAGACGATAAAGAACTATGATGGGTAAACAAATTACAGCTGGGCAATTGACAGAATTATAAACGCACCGCAATGCTAATAATGCTACTAGAAAGTTAGAGGCTCAAAAGTAATGGGCAGTACGCCAAGACAAGTAGACCATTTATCCATCAGCATCTACTCTCTAATAATCCACCTTGAGATATCTATCCAGAACATCTCGCTGGTATTAAGTTGCGAGCCCCACCCAAAGTGTAAACTCAAAGCAACGGACAACTGCATTAACTAAATTTGCATAAGGTAAACAATCCTTGCAACTGTGGTCACAAGCATCATTGTTTTCTCCCTGGTGGCAACATCACATCCCCTAGTCTCATGTTTCTGTCACTCAAGCTAGACATCAGGGGGCATGAACCCACAATCATGCATAACACTCCCTCTTGGAGTCACAATCTACTACTTGAGCAAAGCAATAAAAAGCAACGGACAACATGCATGAATTACTCAAGAACATAATATAAAACGAGAACCAAATATATAACTCATCACAATCTGAACATAATCTCATAATACATCGGATCCCAACAAACTCATCATAGCAATAGGTAGATTACATAGATGCCTTGATCATGTAGGGCAGCTCACAAGGGCTAAGCATTGACGCACAAGATTGGAGAGAAGACATCACATAGCTACTGGTCATGGACCCATGGTCCAAGGAGGACTACTGATGGCACGTCCGGGAAGCGTCCATGGTGGTGGAGAAGCTCTCGGAGGTCAATCCTCCCTCCGGCAGGGTACCTGGAAGAGGTCTTCTCACGCTCCCGATCTCTGAAGCGTTGCATCGGCGGAACGGTGGAGAAATTCGCGATTCTGGATATGATGATAGGGTTTTCCGTCCGAGGGGTAAATATAGGCCAAAGGAGGGCGCCAGGGGGTGTGTCGTGGTTTTTTCATGGCAGATATCCTCATGAAAGGACTCAGTGAAGGAGCCATCACACCTTGGTGGCGACTCAAAGGGGGTGAGCGGAAGCGAGACTCAGATTTACCCAGGTTCGACCCCTCGTGTGGAGGTAAAAGCCTACGTCCTACTTGTGTATATTGATGGTGGATTAGATTACAAGGAGGGTGTAACTCGCCTGACCCAGCTCTCGATGATTTCTAAGTTGATCTATTTGTCCCAGAGACTCGCCTTTATATACAAATCGAGGCCCGAGGGTTTACAAAGTCCTGGCCATGTTAGAAATCGTGGCCTTCCTTATCTCTAAGTTGTCGTGTACCTCAAGCCAAGGAAAACTCCTTGGCGGCTTATCTTCTTTGTCATTCTTCAACCGCCATCCGGCTCATGGGCCATGACGGCCTTCTTACAAGATCTCCCAACATGCCCCAAGCTCAAACCAAGGCTTATGTTGGTCATGTATGTATGAGTCGCCACTTTCCTGACCCGACCCATTAGGGTGGGTCATACCGCAGGTAATATCCCCAACATTAGGCCCCAGTTTGACTTGAATTTATTCATGGCAACAAATCTTATCTCCTCTTGTTGGTGACTCATCTCACTCCCATCTTTCCTTTAATGAATGATAAGCCGCGAGCTTCCTCAAATTGCTTAAGTCGCCAGGTCATTTGTTGACGACGTCACCTTTTCCGATATTCCAGGAATTCTAATGACATCATTCCCAACGGATCTTTTCCGTCCTTATCTTATCATCTCGAAAATTTAGGCGCCATCATCTCCAGGTTTTAATGTGTCGCCTTGATTCCCGCGCCTACCGTTTGTTGTCTTACCTTGGGCCTTTAAATAGCCACGGGGGAGTGGGAGGGCAACGCCACCTACCCCCACTCCTTTCTTTCGATCGCATTGTCTTCTCTAGCCGCATCTCGACCATCCCATCACGGTTGAAGCTCCGTCACTGGTCATCGCCGTCCAGCAGCTTCCCGAGCTAGTGTAGGGTGCGGCCGCCATCGCGGTTCTTCTTCAATCCTCGCCCGGCATCTCCTTCTTCCTTTAGGTAAATCTCCTCCCCCCATTAGGAGTAGATCCAAACCTTCGCACTTCTTAGGTGAGCGTCAGAACTCCATGAATACCACTTCCCCTTGCTTCTTATCCTATCTGGATGTGGTATTGTAGACCCACATGCGAAATGATAGTCAGAGTAGTTCCCGTTGTGTTTCCTATCAATCCGTAGTTCACATATCTACGCACCATTTTTCATAGTGTTGTTGGGCGTTCCATGGCGTTCGATCCTTCGGCCAGCGTTTATTTCCCCCATTGGAAAACGCCCCTAGATCCGTAAATTATTCTTGTTGTTAGAAACATGTTTGTCTTCCGATCAGGAATATCCCTAAGGAAACCCTTTTTAGAACCATAACTCGTCTCCTTACGCCATGGAGAATTAGAATATCCCTGTAGATACACCGTAGATCATTCTGGCTGGCGAGTTGTAATACCCTTGTAGATACACCTTAGATTATTTAGCCGGCAAGTCGCCATTCCACAGTTCTTGTCAACCCGCCCTGCTCTTTTCCTTTTGTATTTATGAGCACTATCTCGAAATGCAACTGGCTGCCAACAAAAGTTAATGATGCCTATCTTGACAATTTTGTGAAAATGGGTAATTTAGCTCCCAAGGAAGTTATTGGGTGGTGGACTGCCTTCGGAGAAACAATTCCCCAACCCGCCGAAGGAGAGGTAGTCGTGTTTGCTGATCACTTGGAGCGAGGTTTCAAGCCGCGTGGCTCAAAGTTTTTTAGAGATGCCCTGCATTTCTTCCAACTCAATCCTCAAGACTTGGGACCAAATTCCATTCGTAATATCTGCCAGTTTCAAGTTTTTTGTGAAGCTTATCTGCAAATAGAGCCCACCGTGCTATTGTTCCGGAAATTTTTCTATCTGAACCGCCAAACAGAATTTGCCCATGGAACTAGCTTAGAACTGGGGGGAGTCAACATTCAGCGGCGCCGTGAATGCAGGTTTCCAGCAGTCACTTTGCCCAGTCATCCCAAAGGTGGGAAAACTCTTGGTTTTACTGCCGCGACACTTCTCCACCCAATGAGAACCCTCTGCCGGGCTTCAGGGAGGATCACCTACCTATGGACTTTGAGTTGCCTGAGAAGTTGACTGAAGAGGAAGAAGCCACACTCGTTCCTATCTTTGCAAAGCTGAGGGCCCTTACCACCAACGGTCTTACCGGCATCGACTTGATCCGCTGTTGGGTAGAATGGAGGATTCTGCCCTTAAGCCACTGGAATGGTTTGATGTGTAAGTATGATGGCAACTTGAACCACCCCCAATGCTATTTCAATGTGAGGCTCTCAGAAGAAGACATTGTCAGTATCATACAGACGCTATGTGGCGAGCCTATTGAAAATTTCTCCCAAATTGGGCTTAAACCTTTTCCATCACCAACCCGGCTCCAGAGGTAAACAACCTGACTCCAAAACGTAATTCTTTCATATACTCATCTATATTTCTAGTCCTGAACCTTCCACCATATTTAATCAGAGGAGTTCGGCGTTCTGGACCCGGAGAACCAAGACTATCGTCAAGAAGACAACCAAACCTCCCTCCAAGACGAAGAAGAAGAAGAGCAAAGACAAAACTGCAACCAAAGAGTCATCTGTCGTTGGCGAGTCTCGTGCTGTTGAAGAGCAGTCAGAGGTAAAATCCCTAATTTTTATTGCTTCATTTTGACTTGTACTTATGCTTTACCGCCTGTTGTTTATAGGATGATGACTATGAGAGCCAGGATGAAGATGCCGAGGTAATTTCCGTTTCTTCCGACTCAACTTCTTCCCTCCCCAAGCCGGCCAGGCGAATTTGTAAGAAAGTTCCCATGTCTCACCCGGATGCTCATCTGGACCCCAATTTCCTTTTGAAGAAGGCGAGTTACACACCTAAACGCCAGACTCGAAGCCATTCTGGAGACCTAGTGTCCGACTTACCTGAAAGAGCAACTGGTCGAAAATGACAAAGCGAGGTATAACTTTATGAGTATCTTTTCCTTCTTGTGTAAGATATCCTCGTAATTTATTCAATCCTTGAATTCTTGTTCATCAGGTTTCACCTCCTTCGTCTGGCGACTCAGCAATGTCGACTCTCCCCCGGTGATTCGTGTTCAGGGGTAAGTTTCTTTACTAACACATTCTTTCAATCATCAAATCCCTTTGTTAAATATTGGTACCTATGTTTCTCAGAGCACAAGCAAAGAAGAGGAAAACAGGCGACTCATCTTCAGCCCCCAAAGTGGCTGAAATGTCTAGTAAAGGCGCCTCCATCCCAGAGGCTTCAGAAGATCCAGCTGAACTCCAAGGCGATACCTTTGTTGATATTCCTGATATCCGAGTTGAGCCTTCAAGCCCTGAAAAGGAGGAAATTGAAAACGTTAACCCTCCCAGTCCAGCTAAGACGCCTGAAGATCCAGATTCAGTCATTGTTACTGGTACTGGTTACTCTAAGCCTACAACTGCGATGTTAACCAGGCATACACCAAAAGATGCCCAAACATTTGCAGAGAAGGATATCACCGAGCTGAAGCTTCCTCATTATGAAAAAAATGGAGTTTGAAGAATTGTACTCCTGTTTTGTGAGCCGCTTGGAAGCAAGCTGAGAGATGGAGAAAAGCCTGGCCAACTTGATGCGAGTCAAACATGAGGTATGACATTTTTATTTTTGTGAATATATCCTCCCATTAGCCCTCGAAAAGGGCAGGTCATCCATGATGAATCGTACTTTTGCATCATTTCAGCAATGTGTAGCCCCCAAGTGCCGGGTCATCTTTTGAAAGATGAGCCAGGACTTCGAATATAAAATTTCTTCAACCTGTAGCCCCCAAGGGCCGGGTCATCTATTGAAAGATGAGTCGGGTCTTTGAATATAAAATTTCTTCAACCTATAACCCCCAAGGGCCAGGTCATCTTTTGAAAGATGAGCCGGGTCTTTGAATATAAAATTTCTTCAACCTGTAGCCCCAAGAGTCGTCTCATATTTTGAAAGAGGAGCCGGGTCTTTTGAATATAAAATTTCTTCAACGTGTAACCCCCAAGGGCCGGGTCATCTTTCGAAAGATGACCCGAGTCTTCTGAACATAAAATTTCTTCAACCTGTAGCCCCCAAGGACCGGGTCATCTTTTGAAAGATGACCCGGGTCTTCAATGAAGGTATGACTTGAAAAGAATCATACATTAGCCCCCAAGTGTGAGGGATGTTGCTTGCAATTTTCCTAAAACTTGCTTCCCCAAATTTTGTTTTGCAGGAATCCTTGACTCGGGCCGACTCAATCTTGTCCGGTTTAAAAGAAAGCTTAGCCAAACAACAAGATGCTCGAGCTAAGTCTGAAGAGAAATTTTGCCTGGCCCTTGCTCACATGGAGAAGATGAAAGCTGAACACCAGAAGTTTGAAGAGAAAGCCCATGCTGAGCAAGCCGCCATCTTGAAGCGGGCGGAACAAGCCGAAGAAAATCTAAAAGCTACTCTTCAAGAACTCGCCAGCTTAAAACATCATATCTCCAACATGACCCAAGCTATCTTTGGTAAGGGTCAATTCCCTTCATCTGAAAAGAGGTGCAAAGCATATTGCAAATGCTAATTATCTCATTTTGTCCTTCGTAGGTCCGCGAGCCGCCACCCTGCAGAATAACTGCATTCTGAAGCTAAAGGCGATTTATACTTTCACGGAGCAATTATACACGGGAGGCATTATGACTATGAAGGCCGTGATGGGCAACAGGGAGCCCATAAAATCCATCAAGCACATGCTGCGTTGTCTGTCAACATTGCCGTCTCAGGTAGAATAATTAAAGAGGTCAGCCGCCCGTAAAGGAGCACTGACCACCCTAAGCCGGTGTCTGGCCTATGCTCCTGAACTTAAGCCAGAGGAAGTGGGTGCTGGCTTTCCAGAGTTAAAAGACGATGCGTCGGAGTTCACCGAGGAGGACTACCATCGTTGCGTGAAAGAGTCTCACTCCGCGGCGACTCAACTAGCAGCCAGCCTGGACTTAGGTAAATATCAGGTGGCTTATGATGAAAGCAACAAAAAGGTGACTCCTCCTTCATATGAAATCACCAGCCCGACTCCACGACGCCGTAATAATCCCGTTGACTTTGACGTTGATCTGTCCGCCATCTTGAGTGATGAAGACGAGTTCGTCGCCTTGACCAATTGCAATTGGAAACTGGGCGAAGGAAGGGTGAACCGGAGGCGGCTTGAACTGACTGATCATGAGATCGATTCTCCAAAAATATTTTGATCCCTTTCTGACCGGTACATGATGCCCAGTATGGCTTGGTGAGCCATGTAATAGTCTTAGGCTTCAGGAAAACAGTATGATAACTGTACCTTGCGATTTGTGTTTGGAATTTGCATCTTTCATTAATATGAATCGCCTTGACCAAATGCTTTGTCATATCTTGAGAAAAAAAGTCCTTTGCCCTGTTTATCAAAGAAAAAAATAAGCCGGCTCAGTGAGTTGCGACGGGTTGTAAACAATAAGCCGGCTCAGTGAGTTGCGACGGGTTATAGAAATTTTATGAAACCTTTGGGCGATGCCACAAAGATAGTCATAAAGTTCGTCGGCTCGATGAGTTACGACGGGATAGGATGAGTTTGCAAAACTCTAGTGCTACCCCAAGAAGGCTTTTGCAATAGCCTTTAACTGTTTAGACCGGCTGATCAGGTGGAAGTCAAGCTTTAGTGAAGCAGGTTCAGTGAACCCATGGTTTGTCTATTTTCCATATGTCGACTTTCGCGAGTACCTTTCATGTTTTAACCAAGGCAAGTTCAGGGTCCAAAAAGTGGATTGACTCGCCAAGAGTACAAGGGACCATAGGGCGAGTCGTCAAACACACATTCCAGTATAACCATTGTAATGTGTTAATTTTTCGCTAGCCAAGAGGGTATTCAGGCTGAACTCAGTGAGTGGAAGCCCCCAAGTGACCTATGATTATGGAAAAGCCAGACATAGGATTGCAGAAGCGTATACACTCTTACTGCAAAAACAACTTGGAAGCTAGTAGCCCCCAAGTAAGCCGGCTTAATTCTCAAAACCATATAAGGTGCCCATGTTTGAACCGTGCAACGTGGCAACTTTGGTCCTCTTTGGCGTATCAACATCCAGGTTTGAAACAAGCGTGACATGGCGACTTATGCTCTTTGATGCTGATAGCGTCCATGCTTGGACGACTTGTAGAAGAATAAATACTCACGCTTTCAAGAAGCTGAAATGGCAAAGGACCCCGAAGTTCGTGGGCGCCGGCTTTATTGCTTTATAAATAAAATAAAGGATTACAAATTCGAAATTGTAAACATAGGTAAGGAGCCAGTGGCTCTAAGTATAGTATGGCTGCAAGTGGGCGATGTTCCGTGGGCGAGTTGTCTGAACCTCTGTCGTTGACCTATCCGGGTGAAGATCCACCAAGTAATATGAATCGTTACGGAGATTCTTGCTAATGACTGATACATCTCCAACGTATCTATATTTTTGATGGTTTCATGCTATTATCTTGTCAAACTTTGGATGTTTTGCATGCTTTTTATTTATTTTTTGGGACTAACTTATTAACTCAGTGCCAAGTGCAAGTTCCTGTTTTTTCCATCTTTTTGACCCCTTTCACAGGAGATTTTGAAACGGAGTCCAAACGGAAGAAAATCCCCGAAACGATTTTTTTTGGAACGGAAGAAGATCGGAGAACTTGGGAGACAATCTAGAGGAGCTCCAGGGGCCCCACAAGCCCCCACCCCGCGGCCAGGGGGGCGCCATCCAGGCTTGTGGGCCCCCTGGAGGTCCACTGACCTAGGTCTTGTGCCTATATATTCCCAAATATTCCCAAAAAATCAAGAGATCATCGCAATCGCTTTTCCGCTGTCGCAAGCTTCTGTCTCTGCAAGATCCCATCTGGGGCACGTCCTGGTGCCCTGCCGTAGGGGGGATTCGGATACGGAGGGCTTCTCCATCAACACCATGACCTCTCCGATGATGCGTGAGTAGATCACCATAGACCTACGAGTCCATAGCTAGTAACTAGATGGCTTCTTCTCTCTCTTGGATCTTCAATACAAAGTTCTCCATGATCTTCATGGAGATCTATCCGATGTAATCTTCTTTTGCGGTGTGTTTGTCGAGATCCGATGAATTGTGGATTTATGATCAGATTATCTATGAATATTATTTGAGTTTCTTCTGATCTCTCTTATGCATGATTTCATATCCTTGTAATTCTGTTTGAGTTGTGGGTTTTGTTTGGCCAACTAGATCTATGATTCTTGCAATGGGAGAAGTGCTTGGTTTTGGGTTCATACCATGCGGTGACCTCACCCATTGACAGAAGGGGTAGCGAGGCACGCATCATGTAGTTGCCATCAAGGGTAAAAATATGGGGTTTTCATCATTGGTTTGAGATTATCTCTCTACATCATGTCATCTTGCTTAAAGCGTTACTCTGTTCGTCATGAACTCAATACACTAGATGCATGCTGGATAGTGGTCGATGTGTGGAGTAATAGTAGTAGATGCAGAAAGTATCGGTCTACTTGTCTCGGACGTGATGCCTATATGCCTGATCATTCCCTTAGATATCATCATGACTTTGCGCGGTTCTATCAATTGCTCGACAGTAATTTGTTCACCCACCATGATATTTTCTATTATGAGAGAAGCCTCTAGTGAACACTATGGCCCCAGGGTCTACTCCACACCATATTTTCAGCCTTACACTTTCTACTTCGTTGCACTTTCCGCCTTCAGATCTCACTTTGCAAACAATCTTGAAGGGATTGACAACCCCTTTGAAGCGTTGGGTGCAAGCTTGTTTGTGTTTGCACAGGTACTCTGGAGTTGACGAGGCCCTCCTTCTAGATCGATACCTTGGTTCTCAATGTGAGGGAAATACTTACTGCTCCTGTGCTGCATCACCCTTTCCTCTTCAAGGGAAAAACCAACGCAAAACAGAGAAGTAACAAGGAGAATTCCTAAGTGCCAGGGAAGGACTTTTGTTGCCGTAGCAATGACAAACGGTCCTTCCCATGGAGGGGATAGATTATGCATACCAGTATGATTTTGAATCAATCAGAGCACTAAGTCTCCCTCTTGAAAAGATCGACTCTTGACTCGGCGGCTGTGATATCGTCGCAAGTCTTGTTGATAAATCACCGAACGTGACGTGGACAAATCACGCTCCTCCTCCAAGGCGTCCAACGAATCTTGACGTGCTAACTCGTTGTCTTGCTCCACATAAGCAGCGACTCATGGTGAATCGTGTCTGATGTCACTTGGCAATACTGCCTCTACCCCATAGACCAGGAAAAAGGGAGTAAAACCCGTAGATCGATTTGGGGTGGTTCTGATGCTCCATAAAACTGAAGGCAGTTCGCCAACCCAACATCCCAGGGTACGTTCTAGACGTACCATAAGCCGGGGCCTGATTCCTCATAGTATTTCTTGATTTGCCCTCCCTGCGTGTCCATCGGACTGAGGGTGAGCAACTGCAGAAATGTCAAGCCGGATGTGTTCCCTTGTGCAAAACTCTTGCATAGCACCTTTCGATAAGTTAGTACCATTATCAGTAATGATACTATGAGGATGCCCAAAGCGGAAAATCAAATTCTTCAGGAACTTGACGGTCGTGTCTGCATCACAGCTACTAACCGGTTCTGCTTCAACCCACTTGGTAAACTTGTCAACCGCCACCAACAGGTGAGTCTTTTATTGGAAGACATTTTGAAAGTACCAACCATGTCCAGCCCCTAGACCGGCCATGTGATTGGGATCATCCGTAATTCCTCGGCCGACACATGCATCTAACGCCCAAATTTTTGGCAACCATCACATCGACGAACTATATCCTCAGCATCCACATGAGCCGTCAGCTAGTAAAACCCATGGCTAAAGGCTTTGGATACCAGGGAGCGTGACCCGGCATGATGACCATAGTCGCCTGCATGAATCTCGTGAAGAATCGCACACCCTTCCTCAGAAGAGACACACCTTTAAAATACTCCAGAAGTGCTTCGCTTGTGCAACTCGCCATCATGTATGACCATGGACTTGCATCGACGGACGATCTGGCGGGCCAACAACTCATCAGCAGGTAACTCGCCTCGTGCCAGATACGCCATGTAGGGGATTTCCCAATCCGGGGTAGCACAGAGAGCCGCCACAAGTTGAGACTCTGGATCACGGACTGCCAAGTCTTCCTCTGAAGGCAGCCTTACTGATGGGTTATGCTATACATCCAAAAAGACATTAGGGGGAACCGGCTTACGCTGTGAACCGAGGCGTGAAAGAGCATCCGCCGCCTCATTAAGTCAACAATCAATGTGATCCACCTGATAGCCATGAAAATGACCCTCCACGTCCGACACGGCTTGCCTATAAGCCGCCATTAAGGGATCTCTAGAATCCCACATGCGAGAAACATGCTGTGCCACTAGATCTGAGTCACCCAAACATCTGACCCGACTAAGATTCATATCTTTGGCGAGTCGCAACCCATGGAGCAGAGCTTCATATTCTGCCGCATTGTTGGTACATGGGAACATGACTCGAAGGACATATCAAAACTTGTCACCCTGAGGCGAAGTCAACACCATGCCAGCCCCCGAGCCTTCCAGTTGCCTAGACCCGTCAAAATGGATGGTCCAATATGTGTGATCAGGTCTGTCTTCTGGAATCTGCAACTCGGTCCAATCGTTGATGAAATCCACTAGTGCTTGAGACTTAATGGCTATGCGAGGGGTATATCGCACGTGGTGAGGTCCTAGCTCAATGGTCCACTTGGCAATCCATCCAGTCGCTTCTCGATTCTCTATAATATCATCGAGGGGGGCTGAACTAACCCCCATGATATGATTCTCTTGAAAGTAGTGTTTCAACTTCCGACTCGCCATAAACACCCCAAAGACCAGCTTCTGCCAATGCGGATAGCGCTGTTTGGAGAGGGTTAGGACTTCGCTGATAAAGTAGACTGGTCATTGAACCGGGTATTCCTTCCCTTCTTCTCTGCGCTCGGCGACTACTGCCACGCTTACCGCTTTAGAATTGTCCGCGATGTACAAGAGCATAGGCTCCTTGTCAGTTGGGGCAGCCAGTACGGGTGTCTTAGCTAATTGTTGTTTCAGGGCCTCAAAGGCTTCGTTGGCTTCATCCGTCCAAACCAAACGATCAATTTTCTTGAGCAGCTGATAATGAGGGATGGCTTTCTCCCCAAGGCAACTTATGAAACGGCTTAGAGCCGCGATGCGACCCACCATGCGCTGAACTTGATTGATATTGGTCGGCTTGCCTAGCGAAGTGATCGCCTCAATTTTATCCGGGTTAGCTTTGATGCCTCGTTCTGACACCAGAAAACCCAATAGCTTTCCTCCGGGAACACCAAAAACACATTTGGTAAGGTTAAGTTTCATCTGGTAGACACGCAAATTGTCAAAAGTCTCCCTGTCCTCCAAAAGTGATTCCTTCCTCTGGGATCTGACCACGATATCGTGAACGTAGGCATGAACATTGCGTTCGATCTAGCTGTGGAGGCAATTCTGGATGCAACATTGATAAGTCGCCCCCGCGCTCTTGAGCCTGAACAGCATCGACACGTAACAAAAGGCTCCAAAGGCGGTTATGAAGGATGTTTTCTCCTGGTCCGCCACATCCATCTTGATCTGGTGGTATCCTAAGTAAGCATCTAGAAAGCATAACCGCTCGCAACCCGCCGTAGAGTCAATGATTTGATCACTGCGGGGAAGGGCGAAAGGATCCTTTGGGCAGGCCCTGTTGAGGTCGTTGTAGTCGATGCACATGCGGAAAGTGCCATTCTTCTTTAACACCAAGACAGGGTTTGCCAACCATTCAGGATGGAAAACCTCAACAATGAACCCAACGGCCAAAAGCCGGGCGACTTCCTCCCCAATTTCCTTACGTCGTTCTTCATCAAACCGGCGAAGATACTGTCGAACCGGCTTTATGTTAGGGTCAATATTTAGATGGTGCTCAGTGAATTCTCTCGGCACACCTGGCATGTCTGAAGGTTTCCATGCAAAGATGTCCCGATTCTCACAGATGAATTCGATGAGCGTGCTTTCCTATTTGGCATCCAGACCCGTCCCAATGGTGAACTGCTTGGTTGAGTCGCCAGGCGTGAAGTCTACCACCTTTGTGTCATCCGTCGGCTTAAACTTGAGGGGAGGCTCTGAGTCGACTGTGGGTCTCTTGAGTGGTGTCATATCTGTCGGGTCAACAATGGCTTGGTGAAACTTGAGTTCCTCGGCTGCGCAAGCCGACTCGGCATAAGCCACGTCTCCTTCCTCGCATTCTAGGGCTATCTTCCTGTCCCCATTGGTCGTAATAGTCCTCTTAGGGCCGGGCATTTTGAGCTTGAGGTAAACGTAACATGGGCAGGCCATGAATCGAGCATAATCTGGTCTTTCGAACAACGCGTGATAAGGGCTCTTATAATTAGACTCCATGCCGAAAGCTACGTTATGTTTGATTCACCCAACAGGGTATGCCGACTTACCCGGAACAATACCGTGGAAGGCCGTGGAAGATGGCATCAAGTCTTCTTCTGAGAAATTCATTCGCCGAAAGGTATCGAAGTATAAGATGTTAATGCTGTTGCCACCATCCATAAAGACCTTGGAAAGGGTGTAACCTCCGACCTGGGGAGCCACGACCAAAGCCAAGTCGCTGGAATTATCAACCCGGGGTGGGTGATCTTCCCTACTCTAGATAATGGGCTGTTCAGACCAATTGAGGTACCTAGGGAGCGCCAGCTCAACCACGCTAAAGGATCTGTGTTTCACCTTTTGCTCCCGTTTGCAAGTGCTGGTGGTGAACACGTGATATTGCCCGCTGTTCAACTGCTTAGGATTATTCTGAAAGCAGCCACTGTCATCCTGTTGCTGGGGATCACCTTGTGGGGGCGGTTGCTGAAACACACCTTGTGTGTTGTACCGCTGATGATTGTGAACTTGGTACTACCCGACGTTAGACTATGACCCGCCCTGCGGGCCCGGGTTAGGGAACCCACCGAACGGGCTTCGGTGTGGCCCGGGCATGCCGAACTGTTCCTGACGTCCACCTTGGTCACCTCCTTGACCTTTCTTGAGTGCCTTAGCTCGGAATTCCTGCATCACATAGCAATCCTCCCAATAGTGGGTAGACGGCCCTTCGGCAGTGGTGTGCTGTGGGGAGGGGCCTTTGAGCATCTCATGATAGTTGTGTGGTTTCTTCCCGCTGAAGCCCCTTTTCTTCTGACGTTGGTTTCCATTGCCAGCGTTAGTATTAGCGACGAAGTCCGTGACGCCTTCCTGCTATCTCTTTTTTACTTTGTCCCGCATGGTTGTGGTTGCTCCGCCCTTGGAATTGGGAGTGGCCATTTGACGACTCGCCTCTCCTGGCGGTGCTAACCTTGTCGTCGTCTTCCCCGGGGTCTTTAGTGTCGTCTGACTCGGCGTACCTGGTCAAGGTGTCCATCAACTCGCCCATGTCCTGCACCTTACGCTTGAGCCGCCCGAGCTTCAGCACCACAGGCTCGTAATGACAATTTTTCTCCAGAATTAGCACTGCGTGAGCCGCCGAGATGTCGTCTGATGAATGGATGACCTCTGCAACCCGGCGTGTCTAGTAATGGGCCGACTCATCCGGGTGTTGGACGCAGAGTTGCAGGTCAACAATGGTCATCGGGCGTTTACAGGTTCCTCGGAAATTTTTGATGAAACATTCCTTCAACTCGGCCCAGGTGTTGATGGAATTGGGCGGCAGGTTTTTCAACCATGTGCGCACCATTCCCTCGAGCATCATGGTGAAATACTTAGCGCAGGCCGTCTCGTTCACGTCGAGCATATCCATTGCAAGCTCGTAACTTTCGATCCACGATCCTGGCTCGAGATCTTGTGTGTAATTGGGTACCTTTCTCAGTCCTTTGAAATCTTTTGGCATACTCTCATTGCGGAGGGCGGGCGTTAGACAGGGCACCCTAACGTGCCTAACGCCTGTATCGGCCAACGCGGGAGGAGGCTGGGTGTAAGCTGGATAGCCTTGACCCGCCGCAGCTGTCGTCTCCATCAGTCGGGCGGCTCGCGCTGCATCCACAAGATCTTGAGCCCGTGTATTGGGCATCCCGGGCAGGTTGGTCCGCGGGAGGCACCGTTGCTCCCTGGTTATCGCAGGTAGGTCATCAGGGCGACTCCTGGTGTGACTCGCCCGGGCATGGAGTGTAGCCGGTCGCGGCTATGTGAATATTGCACATGTTGTACCACCGCCGTTTTAGCATCTCGATGGCGTTTCTCGCCTCCACTTCAGCCGGGGAGTTTCCGTAAATCGGAAGAGACTCTAGGTGGCGGGTTGCCGCCAACACATTATCCACGGGGTTCGAGAAGTGACCGTGTGGTGTGTGGAAACGGGGCGCACGAGCCTCTGTTGGCTGAGGCGACTGCGGGTTAGGCAGCGGCCGAGCCGGATCGTCTCCTGGAGCGGCCTGCCAAGGTCGATCAGGTCCCGTACCGGGGGTATGTGGACTGTCGAAGAGGCGAGTCGGGTTTAGATCAGCCGGGAGGCGGCCATGATGTCTCCTCTGGTGGATCGCATCTGAGGCACGCTGTTGTCTCTCAAGCCGCCAGCCTTCAATATTCAAACGCTCCGTCTCCGCGGTGATCTGGGCCTGCTGGGTTGCCACCCTGGCGGCTTCCGCTTCCATGTCCCGTGAATCTTGGCCATCTCCTCCCTCAGCTTCGCCAGTTCGGCGTTGATTGTTTCCTGGTTCTCTGTTGTCACAGCGATCACCATGAGTTTGGTTGTCTCTGCTGCTAGGTCTACCATGGCCTGAGCCGGAGCTTTTGACGACCCGCATGGCTCGTTGTTACCCGTCGGGTTTGGCTGAGGCGGTGCTGCCACTGCCATGTAGATGGAGACTTGTCGATGTGGTCCTGCAAAGTCCTCCGAATTTGCCGCTTGCGGTAACCCTCCAAGTTGTCCCTCATAGAGAGGGTAGATTGAATGTGTGTCGCCCATAGATGACTCGTCGTCTGAGTTGACGGGGGTGATCTCCTGGACTACCGGCATGTCCGGCAGGTCGGTTCCCTGCATAAAACCAACGAAGGCGTGGCATCCCCTGACCTGATGTTTGGTGGGATGGGCGTACCGGGCCAGCTCGATGATGTCGGTGAAGGTGTCCGGCTTAGGTACGGGCGCCCCAAACTTGCTGATGAAGACGTGGATCTTGCCGAAGGGGACCCTGTATCTAGATTTGATTGAATCGGTTTAAGGCCCCCAATGCAAGTTGTCGATGTAGTATTTTCCACGACGGCTTTTCGTCATGATGCCGATCGCGTAGGCTCCTGACCTTGGAAGGTCTCCCTTTGAGAACTCAACTCCACCATGCGCATGCCCCATGGTAGGCACCAACTGTTCTGGTTTTGTCACGGCAGATGTCCTCGTGAAAGGACTTAGTGAAGGATCCATCGCACCTTGGTGGCGACTCAAAGTGGGTGAGCGGAAGCGAGACTCAGATTTACCCAGGTTCGGCCCCTCGTGTCGAGGTAAAAGCCTACGTCCTGCTTGTGTATATTGATGGTGGATTCGATTACAAGGAGGGCGTAACTCGCCTGACCTAGCTCTCAATGATTTCTAACTTGATCTATTTGTCCCAGAGACTCGCCTTTATATACAGGCCGAGGCCCCAGGGTTTACAAAGTCCTGGCCACGTTACAAATCGTGGCCTTCCTTATCTCTAAGTCGTCTTGTACCTCAAGCCAACGAAAACTCCTTGGCGGCTTATCTTCTTTGTCATTCTTGAACCGCCAGCCGACTCATGGGCCGTGGCGGCCTTCTTACAAGATCTCCCAACACGCCCAGGCTCAAACCAAGGCTTATGTTGGTCATGTATGTATGAGTCACCACTTTCCTGACTCGGCCCATTAGGGCGGGTCATACCGCAGGTAATATCCTCAATAGGGTGGACCCTCCACCCAAGCGGCCTGGTGGCGCGGCCAGGAGGGGGGCCGCGCAGGGTGGTCGCCTGGGCAGGGCTGGCTCCCCTCTGGCCCACCTTGATGCTTCGTGAAGCTTCCCTCACACTGATTTTTATATATTTTTCTCGGGATTTTTGGGGCTCTGAAAATTGGGGTAAAGTCCCTACAATTAAAAGACATCAGCAGACAGAAACTGGCACTGGGTGCACTGAGTTAGTAGGTTAGTCCAAATATGTGTAAAAAGGTGTAAAATTGTAGGAAAACATATAACAATGTCACCCAAAAAAGCATGGAACAAACAGAAATTATAGATACGTTTTTGACATATCAACCACGCATCTCGGAGTTGGAATATACGCTTTGATGAGATGCTCAAAGTTTTTGGGTTTATACAAGGTTTATGAGAAACTTGTATTTCCAAAGAGGTGAGTGGGAGCACTATATAATTTCTGATAAGTATATGTGGTTGACATATTGTTGATTGGAAATGATGTAGAATTTCTAGAAAGCATATAGGGTTGTTTGAAAAGTGTTTATCAAAGGAAAACCTGGATTGAGCTACATGAACATTGAGCATCAAGATCTATAAAGATAGATCAAAATGCTTGATAGTACTTTCAATGAATACATACCATGATAAAGATTTTGAAGGAGTTCAAAAATAGATCGGCAAAGAAAGAGTTCTTGGCTGTGTTATGAGGTGTGAATATTGAGTAAGACTTAAAATCTGACCACGACAGAAGAAGGATGAAGGTCGTCCCCTATGCATTAGCCGTTGGCTCTATAGTATGCTATGCTGTGTACTGCACCTGAAGTGTGCCTTCCATGAGTCAGTCAAGGGGTACAAGAGTGATCCAGGAATGAATCACTGGATAGCGGTCAAAGTTATCCTTAGTTACTAGTGGACTAAGTAATTTTTTCTCGATTATGGAGGTGGTAAAAGAGTTTGTCGTAAAGGATTACGACGATGCAAACTTTGTCACTAATTCGGATGACTCTAAGTCGTCAACCGGATTCGTATAGTGGAGCAGTCATTTGGAATGTTTCCAAATGGCGCGTGATAGCTGATCTATAGGATGGCATAGATATTTGTAAAGCACTCACGGATCTGAAAGGTTTAGACCCATTGACTAAGACTTCTCTCACAAGCAAGACATGATCAAGCCCCAGAACTGTATAGGTGTTAGATTCATTGCAATCACATAGTGATGTGAACTAGATTATTGACTCTAGTGCAAGTGGGAGACTGTTGGAAATATGCCCTAGAGGCAATAATAAACTGGTTATTATTATATTTCCTTGTTCATGATAATTGTCTATTGTTCATGCTACAATTGTATTAACCGGAAACCGTAATACATGTGTGAATACATAGACCACAACATATCCCTAGTGAGCCTCTAGTTGGATAGCTCGTTGATCAATAGATGGTCATGGTTTCCTGATCATGTGTGGGGACCCCAACTTACGGGTCGAGATCGCCGAATGAACGTGTTCAGTGATCCCAGAGATCAATGCTGACCGAACACACAGAAACTAAATAACAAGAGTCTTACATCCATATATACCGTTTCATACAATAAATGACCATTGCGGTCAAGTCTTACGTATATAGGCCTTGAGGGCCAACACACCAAACTCGACCAATAGTGGGAATATTGGTCGAAAGCGTGAACCCATGCCATCGGTCTTAACCTACAGGCATTCTGACTGGGAAGCGTCCTAGCTCGCAGGAACATCACCAAGTTACTCTTCACCATATCCCGTTCTCTCATACCTGGCCAGTGAAATAACCAGTGGCAAGTGTCGTGGGTATAAGTCTGACAGTAGATGTGTAGGGTACGAAAGGATGGGCAGAGCCTTAGCTACAGCTAGGTTGTATGAGTTCAGGCCCCTCTATGGTGGAGGTAAAAGCCCTACGTCTCAGTGCTCTTGGGAGCTTAATGTCGAGTGTAATATAGAGTACAGTGAAATGCCAACCCCTGCACCAGTGGGGAAGGGCGGCTTATATAGAGTGCGCTGCCCTTCACAACGGTCCGGTGCATAGGGGTGGAGTAGTGGCGAATAAATGTTTACATTACGGGTAATGTATGCCTTAAATGCTAATAATGGTGTATGAAAACGTATGACCGTTGCCCTCCAGGGAGGTTACGATATACAGAGTGGAATCCAGTCGGTAAGTTTAATATGCTCCGAATGCTCGTTTCGGACTGGATGATGGGGGAATCGTCACCGACTGGATGATGGGAAGTTCTTAATTCAGTCGGAACTGGTTAAGGGCCTTGTCCCTTATGAAGGGTAGTCCTTGGGTAGGACTTATAAGGCAGGCCTATAACCCTACCCTGGGACTATAACCCCATCATTAGTCCCCGAATGGATCGGGGTTGGAACGACGAAGTGATGCTTGGAGTATGGATCCGACTGGTATGGATGCGACTTTGGCGTTGTTTGCCTCGATCCATTTTATCCTCTTGACCAGTGATTCGAGTGGATATATCCGTGAAACGAACCGTCAGAGACCGAGTGCTTCCGCGGAATCTTTCAACGTGACCAGTCAACTGACAGCGGCGGATTTTCCGGGATCCTCAAATTTCGGTTGTCGCGCGCTCAGCGGGGATGACGACATCGTCATCGAGTAGTTTCGGGGATGCCGCCTCGATTACCGCGCCTTTATCTCCTCCACTAATATCGCATCAGCCGGTCGGGGGATAAGATTTCGGGGACACCTGTTAGTGACCCAGTCGGAAGCTTACTTAAACCTCCCAAGCGAGGGTTTCTCGTTGCGCCCCCCTGTTTACTCGCACTCTCCCCGCTTCTCTGCAGCTCCTTGCGTGCTCCAAGCCTTCTCCTTCCTCTCCTCCCCTGCGGATCTGCTGCCTCCGCCATGACGAAGGGGCAGACGAGCAAGCTCGAGTCGCAGAAGAAGAAGAAGAAGGCGGCGGCTCCTGCTCAGCAGCGACAGCGGGCACTGCCGGCGGGTTGGATCCAGGGGGATTTCCTCCCCTCCACGGTGACGATGGACGACCTGCTGGAGCTGGTGGAGCAAGGCATGATTGCCAACAAGTCGGGGAGGCTGCCGGCGGAGGGCGAGACGGAGCCATCGCCGCAGGAGGGAGAGCGTGTCTTGCTGCTCAGTCACGTGTATCGGGGCTTCTCTCTGCCTCCTCATCCCTTCTTCAGAGGTATCATGAACCACTTCGGGGTGCAGCTCCGTCATTTTCCTCCCAACACGATAGCTTATCTCTCTGCGTTCGTAGTACTTTGCGAGTACTTTATCGGTTGTCCTCCCCATTGGGGGATCTTTAAGTACATCTTCTCTGCTAGATCCCAGACTGTCAAAAAACTTAGCCAGTCGGACGATAAAACTCATACCTCCAGCTCTGCGGGGGCTTAGGCTTCCAGAAGAAAAACAAAAGTAGCTACCCCGCTCTTCAATTGTCCGAGTCCGTTAGGAACTGGCAGTCGACTTGGTTCTATTGCCAGGATGTTGCTTGTCCGAATGCTGCAACTGGGCTGCCACCTTTTAGCCTAGACCGACCGGCTCCGCCCAGGTAGCTTGCGCTCACGAAGATGGAAAAGATCCAGATCCAACCTCTGGTCGAGGCGCTGATAGATGTCGTCCGCAAGGGAGTCACCGGCACGGATTTGCTGGAGACTTTTCTGGGTCGGCGCATCCAGCCTCTGCAAGTTCGACACCACGCCATGTGGCACTATGCGGGGCCTGGGGACTCCACTCGGACTCATCCCGAATGCGTGACCAGGGAAGTTGTGATGGCGTGGGTCCACAGCATCACAGGCGCCCGCGATAACCCCAGAGGAGCCCGGCGAGTGAAACCCTTCTGCGCTGACAACCCTCCTCCGAATGAGGTGAGCATATCTTGTCGAGTGCTTTCAATCCTATTAGATTCATCGCTTTTTCTTGTATCACTGTCTGACGTCTGATGTTGTCGACTGTATTTTGTGCACGCGTGGACCAACTGGTATTCTCCCGTTTCGAACGGGAATCCAGCTGAGGAAGAGGAAGGCAGCCAGGAGGGCAGCGTGGACAGCGTCGAGTATGTCTCTGACAGTGGGGAGACGGAGGAGGAGACCGAAGAGCAGGAGGGGGAAGTTGGGGAGCAGAGCTCGCCACCCCCACCACCAGAGCCTCGAACTAAGCGCCGTCACGAGCCCGTGACTCCGTCGGCTCCTCCAGCGGCCCCGAGTGCCTCGCCAGCTCCTCCAGTGGCTCCGAATGACCCGCCAGCTCCTCCCATGGCTCCGAGTGCCCAGAGCATGAAGAGGACCAGGGACACTGCTGCCGAGCCCACGGACCAACCTTCCAAGGCAGCCAAACCGAGTGGATCTAAGCCTCGGAAAGCTTTGCCTCGGATGAGGATCGTTGTTCCCGTCGCCTCAGCGTAAGTGTCTTGTTCTCCTATCTTCTTTCTGTATTTGATTGAACTCATGCTTATTGGTCGAGTGGATTTTACTCGATAGAGCTGCTACCTCCGCCACCTCTCTGCCACGCCAGGAAGACGATCCCATGGATACAGATAACGTGGCTACATCCCAGCAAGGTACGTTGAGACGACTCCGAGAGTTTGCATTATTGTTTCGCGAATTCTGTCTTTAATCTTGCCCTTTTTCTGTAATCTCATGTTGTTCAGTTGGGCTTCCTTCAGAGGTGATTCATCTGGAGGAGGATGACCAGAAGAGGTCAGGGCAAGCTTTGGCGCCTGTCCTTGAGGCTGTTCCATCTGCTGTAGGTCCCGCCACGGACGCACCGCCGACCGAGACGATGCCATCGACTGAGACGGTGTCCCTCGCGGCAGAACCGACTGGAGTGGGACTTGGGATGCCCAAGGATTCTCCTGTCGTGCCGGGTCCATCGACCGTCCAGTACGACGCCCGACACCTCCCGGAAGACCAAGTGGGAGCTGCCAAGGAGGCCATGGTGCAGGCTGAGTTGATGGTGGGTGATGCCAAGGGAGCGTACGACTCCGTCGCATCTTTGTACAAGAGAAGCTTGGAGCTCCGGGACGATATCCGAGTAAGTGCACTAGTAAGTGTTTACTTTCCTCTTGTAACCCACTAGGGGTTGAAGTGATAGACTCGGATATAGTAGTATTATTTTGTAGTGGGTTCACTCCGAGTGAACCCAGTGGGTGTAGTCCCCGAGACTTCTGTCGAGTGCTTGCACCGACAGTTGTCTTTATATATATATATTTTTTGACTTGATCGGATCAGAACTGATCTGCCCGAATGGTACCAGTGGGGGCACTCGGAATACACCCACTGGAAGTAGTCCCCGAGAGTAGTTTTACTCAGGTCGGGTAATAGTAGCCTCATAGGCTTGTTTTTGTCATGTAGCTCAATAGGGCGAACCTATTCGAGCTTCATGCCAGTGGGGTCACTCTCAGTGAACCCACTGGGTGTAGTCCCCGAGACCGCTGTCGACTGCTTGCGTCGGCAGGGGTCTGAAGAACTTTGAGCTTTTATTGTTTTCCTTGTTGAATGTGTCTGACCTTCTCTTCGCGCTGATTTGCAGAAGACTTGCGAACTGGGATCAACATATAATGCTCTGAAGGCTGAAAATATTCAGCTTGCTGCGAAATTGGAGGCAGCTGTGAATGACTTAGGTGGTGTGAAGGAGGCTCTTGCTGACCGAGAGAAGTCCTTGGAGGAGTCTCGTGAGGCGAACAAGGCGCTGGTGGCCGAAATTGAGAAAATGGGCAAACAAAGAACTGAACTGATGAGTCAGATGAAGTTGATGAACAGTCGATGTATATCGCAGGAGAAGTACGTCAGCGACTGGGCAAAGAAGATGATTGCACTGCTCGGTGGTAAGTTTTTTCCGAGTGTTTCTTGACCTTGTATGTCATTCTGCGCTTACTTTCTGCGCGTGTTGTCTTTGCAGACTTTTGTATGGACGCTGAGGCTGAAGCAGCTGACATTGAGCGGTCAGTTATTCCGAACGTTCCACTCAGCGACGAAGCCAATCGAGACATGCTCCGAGTGCACATTTGCCTTGGCAGGGTGGGACCTTTCATCGGCCGCCTGAGAGAAGTCATCGGCCGAATCGACAAGGAGCTGTGGCCCGATGACGATTCCCGGCGGGAGATAGAAGGGTTGATGACTCGGCTGGAGGACGTCCCGAACCCAGTGCAGGCGTGGAAGAAGTCTGCCGCTCATTGTGGTGCGGACGTGGCACTATCGCTGGTCCGAGTGCACTGCAAGGAAGCTCGCAAAGAGAAGCTGAAGGCGTTGCAGGTCGCCAACACGAAGAAGCTTCGATTCAAAGATTTCATGGAGACCTTCCTTGAGACCGCCAGTCGCATCGTAGACGGGATCGACCTTGACACTTTTGTGGAGCCTGCTAGTCCTGGTGCCAGTCCTGACGACGCTTGAAAAACTTTACCTCGGTATGCCGAGTGGTATCTGTATCAAACTTTGGCCACTGCGGTTGGCCATGACATTCGTGGTTCGGTGTGGATAAGCTTGATCTACACCGAGCCGACTATCATTGAACCAACTTTGAATTCGAATCGAATATGTTGCTCTTCATTCGCCAAAAAATTTTTTGACATGATTTTGACTCGTGGTTTCTGTTTGGCATTTCTTGGTGAAGCCAATGGCAAACATGCGGAGCATGTGGTTGTCAGTTCTCTTCACATCCACATGAGCCTCAACGAGGGTCTGCCAAGCCTCCGAGTGGATCTCTAGGATACACTCGAAGGAAACTTTTTACTTAGGCGATTCTTGATCGCAGCTAAGTCCTCGAGCGCGACTGTAAGGTCGCACTCGCAACGAGTTGCGACTCATGTAATTGTCAGTTGTCTTCACATCTACATGAGCCTCCATGAGGGTCTGCTAAGCCTCCGAGTGGATCTATAGGATACACTCGAAGGGAGCTTTTTACTTAGGCGATTCTTGATCGCAGCTAAGTCCCCGAGTGTGACGTTTAGTGTACACTCGGAGAGGGTTTGTACTTAGGCGATTCTGGATCGCAGCTAAGTCTCCGAGTGCGTCGTTTAGTGCACACTCGGAGAAGGTTTGTACTTAGGCGATTCTGGATCGCAGCTAAGTCCCCGAGTGCGGCGTTTAGTGCACACTCGAAGAAGGTTTGTACTTAGGCGATTCTGGATCGCAGCTAAGTCCCCGAGTGCGGCGTTTAGTGCACACCCGGAGAAGGTTTGTACTTAGGTGATTCTGGATCGCAGCTAAGTCCCTGAGTGCGGCGTTTAGTGCACACTCGGAGAAGGTTTGTCCTTAGGCAATTCTGGATCGCAACTAAGTCCTCGAGTGCGGCGTTTAGTGCACACTCGGAGAAGGTTTGTACTTAGGCGATTCTGGATCGCAGCTAAGTCCCCGAGTGCGGCGTTTAGTGCACACTCGGAGAAGGTTTGTACTTAGGCGATTCTGGATCGCAACTAAGTCCCCGAGTGCGGCGTTTAGTGCACACTCGGAGAAGGTTTGTACTTAGGCGATTCCGGATCGCAGCTAACTCCCCGAGTGCGACGTTTTAGTGCACACTCGGAGAGAGTTTGTACTTAGGCGATTCTGGATCGCAGCTAAGTCCCAGAGTGCGACGTTTAGTGCACACTCGGAGAGAGTTTGTACTTAGGCGATTCTGGATCGCAGCTAAGTCCCCGAGTGCGACGATTAGTTCACACTCGAAGAAAGTTTGTACTTAGGTGATTCTGGATCGCAGCTAAGTCCCCGAGTGTGACGATTAGTTAACACTCAGAGAAAGTTTGTACTTAGGCGATTCTGGATCGTAGCTAAGTCCCCGAGTGTGACGTTTAGTGCACACTTGGAGAAAGTTTGTACTTAGGCGATTCTGGATCGCAGCTAAGTCCCCGAGTGCGATATTTAGTGCACACACGGAGAGAGTTTGTACTCAGGCAATTCTGGATCGTAGCTAAGTCCCCGAGTGCGACGTTTAGTGCGCACTCGGAGCAAATTTTTTATTTTTTAGACCGGAGTCTGCCGACGCGGAAGAATTTTGAATTTGCAAAAAATCAATCTTCTTTGTATTACTTCAAAGATACTTGTTCTTTACATTGCCTTAGTCGGCGTTCACGTGTAGAAGCGCTTCAGAAGATCTCCGTTCCATGCTCGCGGCTCGTCCGTTTCCGTGTCGAGGTTGTAGAGTCGATATGCTCCGTTGTTCAGCACCTTGGAGATGATGAAGGGTCCTTCCCAGGCGGGAGCCAACTTGTGAGGTCTCTGCTGATCCACTCGGAGCACCAGGTCGCCTGCTTGGAATGTACGACTCCCGACGTGTCGCGCGTGGAAACGCCGCAGATCTTGTTGATAAATGGTTGAGCGAGTTAGTGCCATCTCGCGCTCCACTTTTTGAAGATCCACTCCATCTTGCCTAGCTTGCTCTACTTCGGCTTCGGAGAAGAGTCCGACTCATGGAGAGTTGTGAAGCAAGTCACTCGGAAGGACTGCCTCTGCTTCATAAACGATGAAGAACGGGGATCGCCCTGTAGATCTATTTGGAGTTGTGCGGAGGCCCCACAACACCAAAGGCAGCTCGGTGACCCATGCGACGACGGCATGTCCAACTTCCCGCAGGAGTCGAGGTTGCAACCCTTGAAGAATAAGTCCATTCGCCCACTCTGCTTGCCCGTTTGTTTGGGGATGCACCACAAACGCAAAATCCACTCGGATACCTTGGCATGTACAGAAACCCTTGAGTCTGTCCGAGTCAAAGTTTGTGCCATTGTCAGTGATTATGCTGCGTGGTACCTCGAATCTGGAGATGATGTCCCTGACAAACTTGATGGCCGTAAGGGCATCGAGCTTCTTGTTGGGCTTGGCTTCAATCCACTTGGTGAACTTGTCGACTCACACCAACAGATGTGTGAATCCCCCTTGGCCTGTCCTGAATGGACCAACTGTATCTAATCCCCATACTGCAAATGGCCAAACAAGAGGGATTGTCTAGATGTTGGCTTGTGGGACTTGTTCGAGTAGAACTGACAGCCTTCGCATCTGTCGACCATATCCTTCGCTGTTTCATTCGCCTGCAACCAGAAGAAACCAGCTCTGAATGCTTTGGCGACGATTGCTCTTGAAGAGGCATGATGGCCGCAGGTTCCCGAGTGAGTTTCTTCCAGGATTAGCTATCCCTCCTCAGGGGAGATGCATCGTTGAAGGACGCCTGAAACACTTTCCTTGTACAACTGACCATCAATGACAGTGAAAGATTTCTACCTGCGGACGATCTGCCTTGCTTGGACTTTGTCCTCCGGTAACTCTTGCCTCAGGATGTACGCAATGAACGGCACAGTCCAATCGGGCATGAGAGCAAGAATCTCCATGATCAAATCAACCACAGCGGGGACCTCGACTTCAGTCGGATCTGTCGAGCTCTTTGGTTGTACTGGTTCCTCTGTGAAAGGATCTTCTTTAACTGAGGGAAGGTGCAGGTGCTCGAGGCAGACATCACTCGGGCCTGGTCTCCGAGTGGATCCAAGTTTCGCCAATTCATCACCCGCTTGGTTTTTCAGTCGCGGAACATGGTGGAGTTCCAGACCTTCAAACTTCTTCTCGGGCTTCCTCACTGCGTTGCAGTATGAAGTCATGGTGGGGTTCCTTACATCCCACTCCTTCATTACTTGATTAACCACAAAATCTGAATCGCCATAAACCATCAGGCGACGGACGCCGAGTGTGATGGCCATGCGCAATCCATAAAGGAGAGCTTCATACTCTGCCTCGTTGTTGGAGGAATCAAAATGTATCTGCAACACGTACTTGAGTTTATCACCTTTTGGCGATATGATCACTACGCCAGCGCCGGAGCCATTCAACATCTTGGACCCATCGAAGAACATTGTCCAATGAGCCGAGTAGATGTGAGTCGGTTGCTGTTGTTCTACCGATTCTGCTATGAAGTCAGCCAGAGCTTGAGACTTTATAGCCTTCTTGGCTTCGAACTTGATGTCGCAGTATAACATCTCCATTTCCCACTTTGCCACTCGGCCGGATGCGTCTCGATTGTGGAGGATTTCCGACAACGGAGCATCAGAAACGACAGACACTGAGTGGTCTTGGAAATAATGAGCCACCTTCTTCGCAGTCATGTAGATCCCGTAAATAAGCTTTTGACAATGGGGATACCCCTGCTTGGAAGGAGTCAGGACTTCGGAGACATAATACACTGGCCACTAAACCTTGTGTGCTTTGCCTTCTTCTTCACGTTCGACTGTGAGAACAGTGCTGACGACATGATTTGTAGCCGCGATGTACAGAAGAAGGGGTTCTTTACTGAGCGGGGCAGTAAGAACCGGCCGGGTGGAAAGCAGGGCTTTGAGGTCGTCGAATACAATTTGGGCTTCGTCTGTCCACTCGAAAGTATCTGATTTCTTCATGAGTCGGTACAGAGGTAGCGCCTTCTCGCCAAGTCGACTGATAAACCTACTCAAAGCCGCTAGGCAACCTGTGAGCCTTTGAACATCGTGTATTCTGACCGGCCGCTCCATTCGGACGATGGTCCCGATGTTTTCGGGGTTGACATCGATCCCTCGTTCGGAAACGAAGAAACCGAGTAACTTTCCGCTGGGAACACCGAATGAACACTTGGCAGGGTTGAGCTTGATATCGTACCTACGAAGGTTGGCGAATGTTTCTGCCAAGTCAGTCAGCAGGTCGGAACCTTTGCGTGACTTGACTACAATATCATCCATATACGCCTCCACATTCCGACCGATCTGGTCAAGGAGGCATTTTTGGATCATGCGCATAAAAGTTGCTCCTGCATTCTTCAAACCGAATGGCATAGTGATGTAGCAGAAGCACCCAAATGGGGTGATGAAGGCTGTTTTTAATTCATCGAGGCCATACAGACGGATCTGATGATAGCCCGAGTAGGCATCAAGGAATGACAAACGCTCGCAACCCGTAGTCGAATCGACAATTTGCTCAATGCGGGGGAGCGGGAAATGGTCTTTCGGGCAGACCTTATTGAGATGCTTGAAGTCGATGCACATTCGGAGAGACTTGTCCTTCTTGGGCACCACGACAACATTGGCGAGCCACTCGGAGTGGTGTACCTCGCCAATGAAGTTGGCCGCCAACAGTTTAAACACCTCCTCTCGGATTGCTTTCCTCTTGTGCGCGGCGGACCGGCGCAGGCGCTCTCTGACGGGTCGAGCAACGGGATCCACATGCAGTCGGTGCTCAACCAACTCCCTGGGTACACCTGGCATGTCAGCGGGCTTCCATGCGAAAATGTCCCAGTTCTCACGGAGGAATTGGATGAGCTCGGCTTCCTATTTTGGATCAAGGGTGGTGGAGATGTTTGTCGGGGCAGCGGTGTCGTCTGTCGGGTGGATGCTGACCTTCTTCGTGTCTCCCGCCGACTGGAACGCAGACTCCATAGCTGGCTTCTTCGAACGCATCAACTCAGCGGGGTGACTGTCTTCTTGTACTCGTCCAGCTCGAGGATAGCCATCTACTGATCGGCGATCCTCGACCCCTGCTGCAGACACTCCTCGGCTCGCTGCCGATTGCCTGTGACAGTGATCACACCTTTGGGACCTGGCATCTTCAGCTTCAGGTACACGTAACATGGACGAGCCATGAAACGCGCATACGCCGGACGGCCCAGAATTGCGTGGTACGCACTCTGGAAATCCACCACGTCGAATGTCAGTTTTTCCTTGCGGAAGTTCTTGTCGGAGCCGAAAACAACGTCCAACGCGATCTGGCCGAGTGACTTGGCCTTTCATCCGGGGACGACTCCGTGGAACTGCATGCTGCTCTCGCTAAGTTTGGACATCGGAATGCCCATCCCCTTCAGAGTGTCAGCGTACATGATATTCAAGCCGCTGCCGCCGTCCATGAGGACTTTGCGCAGTCGGACTCCTTCCACCACCGGGTCGACGACCAGAGCCTGCCTCCCTGGGGTGGGCACGTGTGCTGGATGATCCGACTGGTCAAAGGTGATCGCAGTCTGAGACCATTTGAGGAACGTGGGGTTGGTTGGGGTGGCCATGTTCACCTCCCTGTTCACCAGCTTCAGTCGACTCTTGCTTTCCACGTCAGCAAAAATCATCAGTGTTGCATGGACTTGGGGGAACGGATCCTCCTTGTCCTCATCATCCTGTTCATTGTCCTTTTCACTCGGCTGCCCTTCGCCGAACCCTTGGATCAGGAGGTGACATTGCCGAGTGGAATGCTTTGGGAATATGGCGTTGCCTTCTTCGTCCATCTTCGTGTGGATTGGACATGGCTGATCCAGGATGTGGTTTTCGAACTGCTTCTTCTTGGGGGTGAACTGAGCCTTCCTCTTGCCCTTGAACTTGGCATTGGTAACGGCTGCGGCCTTTGCCTGTGGAGTGGACGGAGCTTTCTGCTTCTGCTTCCGAGTGCTGTTCCCATCTCCATCGGCGACTGCTTTGTGCTTGCCGCTACGAATGCGGTCCTCTTCTTCGCCATTTGCATAGCGTGCCGCTATCTCCATCATCTTGCTCATGGAGATGTTGCATGTCCGACCGAACTTCAGGTATAGATCTCTGTACCGCACGCCTGCCTTGAAGGCGCAGACTACTTGGTGCTCTGTGACATTCTCCACCGTGTGGTACAGGGTTTTCCAACGCTGGATGAAATCGCGCAGGGGTTCATTCTGCTTCTGGACATAGTGCTGGAGCTCCACGAGACCAGCAGGGCGTTTGCACGTGCCCTCGAAGGTCCTGATGAAGACTCGGGCCAGATCTGCCCAGCTGTAGATGCTTCAAGGAGCCAACTGGTTCAGCCACGCACGTGCCGAGCCGTCGAGCATCAGGGGGAGATGTTTCATGGCGACCTGGTCATCTCCACCACCGATCTGGATCGCCACTCGGTAGTCGTCCAACCACGTTTCTGGCTTGGTTTCTCATGTAAACTTGCTGATCCCCGTCGCCAATCAGAAGTTGGGAGGGATGTCAGCCGAACGGATGGCCCGACTGCAACACTCGGGGCCAGAGATGATGGTCCTGCTTCCAATCGGACGGTCTCTATCATGACCATCACGGTGTGCTCGACTCCTGTCGACCTTCCTCTGGGCGATGTACCCTCTTGCGTCGGGCCTTGGATCATAAGTGTGACCGACTGAATGCCTATCATCATGATGTCAGGGCCCATAGGGCCCACCCCGCGGAGGGGTGCGTGAACGGCGACGATCTTCGGGATTCATGGAACGGCTGCCTCCTCTGTGTCGCTGATGAGAATCGGGGCTGAAAACTGACCGATGCATGTTCGCGTGAACAGAACTGTTGTGGATCCTGTTGTGCGACTGGGAGACCGCCGAATTCTGCTGCTGTGCCGTGTGCAACAGGGCACACATCTGCTCGATCCCTCAACCAGCCTCTGAATCAGTCGGTTGGAGGGAATCGACTATCTTGGCAGCGGCAGCCAGGTTGAGGACGGGCGTGCGGAACACCTCCACGTTGGTCTGGCGAGTCCATCGACTGGCAGAACGGCGGGGCTAACGGCGAGCGCCGGAAGACTCGCCGACCTCGTGCTCGTTCCGACCAGTTTGGCGGGGACTTTCATGGGAATTGGCCATGAGAACTTCGGCCGCAGGCCCGCGACCCAAGTACTCGGAAGGCAACTCAGTCGGAACTGAGTCCAAGCACTGGGACGGCGGCGCGACCACGACCGACTCGAGGACCGCCACTTGAGAGGAAGCGTTCTGGCGCGCCTAGGCGTGTCACACCCAACGCTGGAGCTGCGGACGGCGAGACCGCTTATTGCTGCGCATGATGGGGGCGAGGATCGACATCGGAGGCGACTGCTGGAGAAGAAGGACGCCGCTGGCGCTAGCACGGAAGTGCGTAGCCCCACGACTGGGGAGCGCCTCGACGTCGAGGGGCGCATCCTGAAGCCATGCCGAATCGTTGATTATGAAGGAGAGTGCGCCGAAGAGGATCTCATGACCCATGCACAAATCTCCACCGGACGACATGATGAAAAGATGTAGTCGCAAACTCGCCGGATGTCGCTTAGACGCCTGCCCCATGGTGGGCGCCAACTGTCGTGGGTATGAGTCTGACAGTAGATGTGTAGGGTACAAAAGGATGGGCAGAGCCTTAGCTATGGCGAGGTTGTATGAGTTCAGGCCCCTCTACGGTGGAGGTAAAATCCCTACGTCTCAGTCCTCTTGGGAGCTTAATGTCGAGTGTAATATAGAGTATAGTGAAATGCCAACCCCTGCACCAGTGGGGAAGGGCGGCTTATATAGAGTGCGCTGCCCTTCACAACGGTCCGGTGCACAGGGGTGGAGTAGTGGCGAATAAATGCCTACGTTATGGGTAACGTATGCCTTAAATGCTAATAATAGTGTATGAAAACATATGACCATTGCCCTCCAGGGAGGTTACGATATACAGAGTGGAATCCAGTCGGTAAGTTTAATATGCTCCGAATGCTCGTTTCCGACTGGATGATGGGGGAATCGTCACCGACTGGATGATGGGAAGTTCTTAATTCAGTCGGAACTGATTAAGGGCCTTGTCCCTTATGAAGGGTAGTCCTTGGGTAGGACTTATAAGGCAGGCCTATGACCCTACCCTGGGACTATAACCCCATCAGCAAGCCAATGAGTACTTTGAATGTACTCGCAAACAACCTATAATATGGATAATGCAGTTGGTATGGTAACAAGTAATATGCAGTATTTGGTGGATAGCAACTTAACTGTAAATAAACATGATCATAGATGGAAGTGCAACATAAGCTAGATGGTATTTAGAAGAACAAGTTACAAATATCAACATATATGTTATAGGCTGAACACTCCGGGTTCACCGGATATGCCAAATCACCAAACTTGGTCATATCAACTCTTTCTCAGTTAACACCATTAGACACACACAAACTCGGTTTATACGGAAACGACTTGACGTAGTTTAAGCAGGATTACCCAACTATCCTTGACCGTGGACCCGACTATTAGAATAGTTTTACACTCTGCAGAGGTTTTACGTTGGACCCACGAGATCCGGGAAACTTCCATGTCATCCACGACTCGCGGTATATAACATACCCGAGGTAAGTACCCGATCAATGCCTTTCCCCTGACGATACTAGACAAAGAGGTCCACTCGATTGGTACCCAACCCACATGCTGTACGTCTTACGAGCACCGACTCTGGATAGTATAAACCATCCGGGGACCAACGGTGTGCCTGGAACACGTAAAAACGGCATAGTCGCCTTACCTGGCACGACCCCATCACGAGAGTGACTACACATCACTCCCGCCACTAGTAATGTAGCTCTTTGCTAGCACCGACTAGAGTAATCAAGAAAGCCCCGCCCCATAAAGGGGTACTCGTACATGTAAGGTTGTGACGGTCGACCCATCATAAATATATTCCCGTTTCCAAAACCACTCACACGAAAATACCCAGTGCACCACTTCAAAAGTGGCCACCTAACTCATCATCACCCTCGGGCATTAGTGGCACCCGACGGGGTTTTCATAAACCTTTGATTTATACCATCATCATGCTCATTCTATCATTATGCTGAGCTCTACTTGTCAACATGATATCAGCATGACCCTCATAGGTGGTAGGATCATGCTTCAAATACAAGTGCTCCGGAGGAGCCATCGGTAACATCACTTCAATGATTTACCGATACTTATGATCATGCTCAAAATGCAAGTGCTCCGGAGGAGCCATCGGTAACATCACTTCAATGATTTACCAAACATGGTCAAAGGGCTGCTTTCCTTTGCTCGGATAAGTCCTCGGGGTCTTCGCGGTCTTCCGATCCAACTCCGAGAACTCTGTCTACTCGTCAACTATCGTCGGAAACAATTACAGTCAGCCACACAGCAAGCAGAACAAAAGTGATATATAAAACATCAGTTTTATTTTTCTTGGACCACTCTGGTCATAAGAAAAATACCTGAAGCTGGCTAGAGGAGAGTTGGACCATCAGGGATTTTTGAATGGATGAGAGTAGGAATAGGGGATCCTTTGTGAAGCCCATAGAAAATATTCTGCTAAAAATGAGTGGAGGCACTCATTTGATAGAGCACGAATTTAGAAATATTTAGGAAGTTGTTTCACTCGATTTGGAGTTGGTATGAATATTCTAGGGAGTTTATAACATGGAATAAATAGCAAAAGGAAGCTATTTATTTATTTCAACAAAAATATGTTATACAAAAATGTTGACCAAGGTTTCAAAAATAGGGTATGATATTAGAACACTCTGGAATTTGGAATCACTCCATTTGGAGTGGAGTTGAATCCTCTAGGATTTTTGAAAGGGGCTAGAAGCATTCGAATCTATATTTTAAATATAAGTATAATATAAAAGTTGTTTGGAAAATTGTGCAAAGCACACCTCTCGTTAGATCTTAATTTTTGGGACCTGCAGAATTTTGAACCAACCAATTTGGAGTTAGGATGAAATATTTAGGGATTTGTGAAGTTCCTAATAAAATAAAAAGAAAAGCTTGCACGAGAGGGTTGCAGCCGCCCTGGGCGCTGGATAGATCTTGGGCCGGCCCAGCCACTCAGCCTCACGGGCCGGCCGACCACGTCAAAGGCGTATTCTCCAGAATATGCCTCCATACGGGGAAGGCGGTACCACGCCAAAGGCATGACCACGTATTGCCTGGGCCCGACCGGGGGAGGATGACAAGGGAGCCCCGCCTGCCAGGGGTCTTCTTCCCCCTTCGTTTGGACAGATTGGGAGCACAGGAGCGGGAGCTGGGCGACGTTGGTGCATCCTCCGGCGGCCGTATCCACCCTTGGCAGTGCCCCGGCCACCAGCACGCTCGGGGGACGAAGCCGCCATCACCGTGTGGACCCATTCCCGTAGGGAATCGGCGGGGGCGAGCGGGTTCTCTGCCGTGGCAGGGTCAACTTCAGCTGATGGGGAGGAAGGTGCCCCGTCCACCTGAGAGGAAAGAGGGAGAGTGGCGAGGAGCTGCAGTGGACTGGGGGTACTCCTGGAGTAGCTAGAAGGGGAGCACAGGAGATGGCTAGCTCTGGCTCGAGTGGACGCCGCCGAGGGATCTTCGGCTATGGTTGAGCAGGGGGAGGAGAACTTGGGAGGGAAGGGTAGGTGCTCAGGAGGTTGCTGGGAGGGAGGAGAAGCTGAGTGTGATCCAGAGAGGCTCGGGGGAGAAGAGATAAGAGAGGGGGAGGGAGAGAGAGAGCTCGGGAGCTCTCTAGAGCTTCCTGGTGCATGGATGCCACACACCCCAGAGGGAGCTTGGAAGCTAGCTGGTGCCGGGAAGTGGCTTGACTGGTCAAGGGGAAGGGCTATGACATACTGAGACCACTTGGTTGGGCTAGAAACATCCTGGAGGAAAGAGAAAAGGTGCAGAGCTCCCAAATTGCAGGCCAGGGTGGTGGTCACCACGGCCACCTGTGCCTAGAGTGATAATTTGACTAGTCAAATATGTCTTTAGCTCAGGGCATGCATGCAGGAAGGAGACTAAGGTGTTTGAAATCATCTGGGGCTGGTTAGGTGGGATTTTGACTATGATTAAGTTTGTAACAAGAAACTAGGGACTGGCAAAAGTGGTTTTCCCAGAAGGGGAATTGAGGTAAAACATTGCCTACCGGCCTTATACATGGAAGGACTACAACAATGCCAAGTTTGAGCTCACGCACAGGAGGGTAGCTAGTACTTGCTATACAAAGCTATATTTCAACCAGAAATGAACTTGCACATGTGCTGCTTATTTTCCCCACATGAGCATGCCATAACTTTGTTTGAAATGATGCCTTGGGATGCTAGGGACCCTCTAGAAAGAGGTGGGGTATTTGGCTTAAGCAGAAGTGGAACATGAAGGGTAAAAATGGTGACCCAAGGGTAAAAATGAGGAATAGTTACATGGAGTCTCTCTCCAATAATTTACGAGAGGCCATGGTAAAGCTACTAGAGGTAAAATGTAACTAGGGAAGGCCGTGGTAGAAAGTTGAGCTCAAGGGTAAAGGTGGAAGGGTCAAAGGAGCCAATTTGGTGAGTGCACACAAGGTGTTTCATGAGTGTCAGGGCAACTAGATGAACTTCAATGGATATGAAACTTAACAAGATCAAATAATAGATGAAAATAAGCCTGGACACCAAATTTGGTATTTGGTAGAGAAGGTTTCCAATGTAGACTTGGAAAACCCATGAAAGGGCCAGAAATGACTTTTTTCTTACAAAACTATTCAAATCAATTCCCACAAATCCAATATTTGGTGTGGGGGCATTATTTGAGCATTAAAGCATGCCCGAAAAGTTTTGGGGTCAATTGGAGAAACTTTATAATGTAAAATTTCCCAAACTAAGAAATCAATAGAGGGTTTTGAGAGGCTTGGGACAAGTTCTTCTATTCTCCTTGATGCACCACTTGGTGTGGATGCATTATTGGAGTATAAGAACATGTCTACCAAATGTGAGCACAATTGGAGACACTTGACAATATAGAGTTGCTCAAATTTGGATCTGGACACATAGGGTTTTAGAACATTTAGGGGAATCAAAACAACTTGGATTGAGATGAAACTTGGCAAGATAATCACATATATCATATTTGACATGCTAGAATTTTACACGAATTTATTGAGAATATTTCTTATGGAAATACTCCAAAAAGCTTGAAATAGGTAGGAAGGATTTTGAAGAGGTTTGCCCAATATTTGAACATGACCATGTGTTGAAACACATATATATGGAATATATATGTCCACTGAGTTTCCCTAAATTTTCTTAAATATTTTAAAATCAATAAAAATAACTTGCCTTCATAAGAGACCATTTCTGGCCTCACAGGAAGGCATTTAAATAAAATATAAAAATAACTTTTAAAATAATAATATTGTGGTTTTGGGAAGCCGTTTTGATAATGGGTTTTAAATAAAATAATTGGTGTAAAATAAATTCCCTAATTTTAGGACTTGTAGTACATATCTCATCTCACGGGTTCTGAAAGCTTAATTCAAAAAAATGCGTTTTGGTGAAAGTAATATTTGGTAAAAATAGTTTCTGGTCCTAAACACATGGCATGATCATTAGGCAGGAGTTTTTGGCTACATAGGTGAGTTTGGAGAGTAACATGAATTATTGAGGATCAACCACAGGCATACAAGCAAGCAAGCAAACAACAGTCACTTCAAGCATGACAAGCATTCACAAAACAAATTTAATTTCCCTGATTTTTGAAATAAGTAAATTAGTCAGGAAATCTAAACACAGGGTGTTACAAACCTTACCCCCTTAATAAAATCTCACCCTCGAGATTTCTAGGCTAGGGGTTGGAGAGATACAAAATCTTGAGTCGGAGGTAGTCTTCATGTCCCCATGTTGCTCTTGTCGGTCTTGAGGTGCTTGATGATACAGCTTGAAATGCTCCGTGTGTCCTTGCCTGACTGAGCGGGTTTTGGCAATAAGTTAGGCTTGACCGAGGGCTTGGTGCACTAGGTCCGTGCAAGGTTCTGGCTTTCAAGTGCATTCCAAGGTAGGAATACGTGGCAAGATAATGTGTCTAGGTTCTGGTCATGGGGCCGCTCAAGCCGGTTAGCGACATCTAGATGTCTCGTGTTAGAGCATACTGTCAAAGTCTTTGCGTAGCTCCCCGCTAACGGGGAAGTCCTTGACTCCTTTAAGGCAGGCAAGCTATGGTCGCGGGTGGTCTTCATCCTCGAGGGTGTTGGAGTGGTCTTCGAAGGCTTCTCGCGAAAGGGTCCGGGTAGGGTCTCGCCCATGAGTCTAACCTCGGAGACTTAGAGTCCGGAACAAGTCCTACCATCTCGGAGGGTTCACGAGGGGTTCTGGATGAGCTGGCTACCCAAGTGTATAGACCAGTCATCCACTCCTAAGGTCCGCGGCTCGGCAAGCGGGTGAATCACCTTTAGCAGGTTTTCACCTGATCCAATTAGGACTCTCGTCCTTGGTTTGGACTAAGAAGAAGTCGTCTAATTTCTCTCGCTGTCCAAAGGCTTCATCGTCTTGACTCATCGAGGATTATTAACATCGTTGATGTAGTCGGTGCAGGATCGGCGGTTGACGTCTTCTGCTTCTTTGTCATTGTCATGGTTTCCTAACCATGGAGGTTTTTCGTCTTGTCTTGGGTAGGATCGACTTCCGCTGCCTTGAGGTTGCTTCGAGAAACCCTTCTTCTCGATATAACACCTTACTCTTGAGGGGCATGGCAATCAGCGTCCTTGGGGTTCGTCCAAACAGGACTAAGGTATTCTTCCTCTTATTGGGTGAATAAGTATGTCATCCGCGTGGATAACAACATATTTGCCCCAAGCATGACATAAGCACAGCGCTCATGAGACAGGTGAGGAGAACAAGGACTTGCTATGGGTGGTCACTTGTCGAGGGGTTTGTGGTCCGACATGACCTAGTCCTTCATGCCCATGTTCATCATAGACACGATGGGTGGTGGTCGGGCGGAGTACTGGCCATATTCCAACGACTTAGAGCCGTTTTCTATGGTCGTAATTTGACCACCTTATGGCTGGGTGAAGCTTTAGGGTCTCAAGGAACTTAGGATGTGGGTGAACAGTTATCATCTTATCCTTCAGAACATTCCTTAGATGCCAATAGTCTGACCTCTAACTCTGGACAAAATCACCCTATTTCATTTAAGATACCATCTCACATAAGTCAACTCCACACCGCTTATGCTAGTCAACTCCGGGGTTGAGGGATTGACTAAACCCAAACACCACAAGTATCATACAACATACATTGCACATGTGTCCCTATGTGGGAACCTCGGGGAAACATACAAGCTGCTAAGCTCGAACTAGGATGCTACAAATCCAAATGTCCAACTAGATCATCCAATGGACAGGGTACTGCATTTCTATATTAAGGAAGCACATAGTATACCAATCCAAGATCTCGCTTCCTTCCTATGAATCCGGTCAAGTGGTCTATCAATCCGGTCAATCATCAGTGGACTCATCACTCCTACAAATCCAATATTGATGGGGTTTTACAGGATCACTTAGAGTCCTCATAATTCACATGTTCCTGCAAGGATTACGTCATAGTATATCCACCAACATTCAATCTCATGGCCAAATAATCTCTGAGGACTGCTTATACAGGTTCATAAGTTATTTCTACAACTCCAATTACTTCTACTCATTATCCACCGAGAAACATGGTGTCATCATCAGGCTAAATTCAATTTACTTTGAACCATGTGGTCTCTGTCATCATCGATACTCTATTGAGTTTACCTATTTAAATCCAAGACTCAAGTCCAATAAGAACTCTTACTCGATACTCCAAGTCATAATGGTAAAAGCATCAAATCATGCCAACTACTTGATAAAGTCAATTATACCACCAAGAATTATCGCTCGTGATCATAATCATCCTACTAAATCCAATCTTACTCCAAGAACATGTAGGTTATGCTACTATATCAACTTGTTCCACCAAGTTCACCTACCTGCATATGGGTCTTATGATCCACCAAGATAGTCTAGCTATATCCTCAAGACAACCATCATCATCACAACAACCTTAGTATAATACCATTATATCCGAGAACGGTCCTTCTTATGGCATCAGGGTCATGGTACTGGCTTAAGAATGAAGGATACTCGTTCACTGTGATCACTCGTCCCATAAAGAACCCGGTGCTAAACGGGGTTTATCGGGGCTTGATAGGTGTTCTGGTAAATCTGTGTATTAGACACGTGACCAGAAATTTGAGCCGGAAAGGTTTGTGGGGGTTAGGTTGGGGCTAGGGAGGCTTTCCAATCTCGAGGAAAAGCACAACCTCTACGGGCTGCGGGTGGTTAGGCATGGTATAGTCAATGTCTTCAGTGTCAGCTGTCCGTTGAAGTGGATCCCTCGTGCATCTTGTCTTGCTGGTCTTTAGTTGTCGAGAAGGGTGAGAGAGAGGGAGAGAGAGAGTAGCATAGAGGAGAGTGCCTAAGGGTGCTATAGTGCAAGTGTAATCAAACAAGTCTTAGAAAGTCAACTCAAACATCAAGATAAGGCACGTGATATAATCGTGTATTCGTTGCCTGGGGCAAAAGCGCGACTTATATCAAAGCACAAACAACAAAACAAGCAACACACAACATGGTTCCATCCGAACCATTTCACGGACTTGACTTCGTATAAGAGATTTACGACTCATCCTACCGTAGGGGTTCTTGGACTCGACAGTCGTGCTAGCTTCATGCTTCCGAGAGGAGTATGCTATGTCTTCTGGACCTTCTCATGGTGTTGCCACGTCTCTTCTTGTTGCTTGCCGAAGTGACTCAGGTTGAGTTGGAAGAATTCTTGATGACTTCTCGTGTGGTGAGTTGCCGACGAAGGTGGTTCTTCATGGCCGTCGTTGATAGGTCTTCTGTTGTCTTTATAACCTTGTCATTGTCTTCTTGCCTTTCAAGGCGTCGAGAGTTCCAAGTGGACGACTTTTATGCAATGACATTATCAAGGCATGATAGATCTTTGACCCATTAGTCATGTTGATCGCGATATCGACACCTAGAGAGGGGGATGAAGAGAGCCGTTTTCCTGCTCACTAAGGTGAGGCGGACCAAATGGCGACGTTCTCATCCACCGGTGGTGGTTGACACAACCTTAATGTTGACAGGGTCGCTCTATTAGTGATGCAAATAATGGTCTTGCACTTATTATGTCCTGATCATCGTAGGAGAATGTGGCATCACTCCTGAACAGTGTCGAGGGTGTCACCATCTTCGGGGCCTCGATATGCTCGTTCCTCATGGAGGTACTCCTGTTGGTGTCGTCTGGTCATAGCGTTGTCATCCTTATCCTTCAGTTCATGGGTGGTTGTTTGGAAAGGTTGCTTCCTTCCAAGTTGCCCACAAGGATTTTAAGTTATCCAGTGGTCAGAGGGCATAAGGTTGCTAGCAACCATTTGCAAGTTTTGAAAAAGTAGACGAGGAGTGTCAGATAATAAGGTGGAAGGCTAAAGTATAACCTTCATTTTCATTGAATATTTAGGAGATGCGAGAAATATATAGGATTTGCATGTACTTTTGAAGGGTTTGGAAAGCAGTTTTATACTAACTAACGTCCGTGCTAACTAAGGGCTTCCTACCATCAGGATGGCTCGGATACCAGCTTTGTGGGGACCCCGATTTATGGGTCGAGATCGCCCAATAAACGTGCTAAGTGATCCCAGAGATCAATGCTCACCGAACACACAGAAACTGAATGACAAGAGTCTTACATCCATACATACTGTTTCATACAATAAATGACCGTTGCGGTCAACTCTTATATATATAGGCCTTGAGGGCCAACACACTAAACTTGGCCAATAGCGAAAATATTGGTCGAAAGGGTGAACCCATGCCATCAGCCTTAACCTACATGCATTCTTACTGGGAAGCGTCCTAGCTCATAGGAACGTCACCAAGTTACTCTTCACCATATCCTGTTCTCTTATACCTGGTCAGTGAAATAACCAGTGACAAGCCAATGAGTACTTTGAATGTACTCGCAAACAACCCATGATATGGATAATGCAGTTGGTATGGTAACAAGTAATATGCAGTATTTGGTGGATAGCAACTTAACTGTAAATAAACATGATCATAGATGGATGTGCAACATAAGCTAGCTGGTATTTAGAATAACATGTTACATATATCAACATCTCTGTTATGGGCTGAACACTCTGGGTTCAGCCGATATGCAAAATCACCAAACTTGTTGATATCAACTCTTTCTGAGATAACACCATTAAACACACACACACACACACACACACACACACACACACACACTCTGTTTATGCCGAAATGATTGGACGTAGTTTAAACAGGATTACCCAACTGTCCTTGACCATGGACACGGCTATTCAAATAGTTTTACACTCTGCAAAAGTTGTACGCTAGACCCACGAGTTCCAGGAAACTTCCGTGTCATCCACGACTCGCGGTATATAACATACCCGAGGTAAGTACCCGATCAATGCCTTTACCCTGACGAAACTAGACAAAGAGGTCCACTCGATTGGTACCCAACCCACATGTTGTACATCTTACGAGCATCGACTCTGGACAGTAGCAACCATGCGTGGACAAACGGTGTGCCTGGAACACGTAAAAACGGCATAGTCACCCTACCTGTCACGACCCTATCACGAGAGTGACCACACATCACTCCCACCACTAGTAATATGGCTCTTTGCTAGCACCGGGCAGAGTAATCAAGAAAGCCCCGTCCCATAAAGGGGTAACGTGGTCGTACATGTAAGGTTGGGACGGCCAACACATCATAAATCTATTCCCATTTCTGAAACCACTAACACCAAAATACCTGGTGCACCACTTCACCAAGAGTGGCCACCTAACTCATCATCACCCTCAGGCATTAGTGGCACCTGACGGGGGTTTTCATAAACCTTTGATTTATACCATCATCATGCTCATGCTATCATTATGCTTAGCTCTAATTGTCAACATGATATCAGGGTGACCCTCATAGGTGGTAGGATCATGCTCAAAATGCAAGTGCTCCGGAGGAGCCATCGATAACATCACTTCGATGATTTACCGATACTTATGATCACATGCAACGGAAATATTTTCTCTACTGGCATGCAATATAACATATGCTCAAACATGTTCAAAGGGTTGCTTGCCTTTGCTCAGATAAGTCCTCGGGGTCTTCGTGGTCTTCCCATCCAACTCCGAGAACTCCGTCTACTCGTCAACTATCGTCGGAAACAATCACAGTCAGCCACACAACAAGCAGAACAAATGTGCTATATAAAACAGAAGATTTATTTTTCTTCGACCTCTCTGGTCATAAGAAAAATACCTGAAGTTTCCTAGAGGAGAGTTGGACCATGAGGTGTTTTTGAATGGATGAGAGGAGGAATAGGGGATCCTTTATGAAGCCCACAGAAAATATTCTGCTAAAAATGAGTGGAGGCACTAATTTGACAGAGCATGAATTTAGAAATATTTAGGAAGTTGTTTCACTGGATTTGGAGTTGGTATGAATATTCTAGGAAGTTTATAACATGGAATAAATAGCAAAAGGGAGCTATTTATTTATGGCAACAGAAATATGTCATACAAATATGTTGACCAAGGCTTCAAAAATAGGGTATGATATTAGAAGACCCTGGAATTTGGAATCACTCCATTTGGAGTGGATTTGAATCCTGTAGGATTATTGAAAGGGGGCTAGAAGCAATCATATCTGTATTTTCAATATAAATATAGTATAAAAGTTGTTTGAAAAAATGTGCAAAGCACACCTCAGGATAGATCTTGATTTTTGAGACGTGCAAAATTTTGAACCAACCAACTTGGAGTTATGATTAAATATTAGGGATTTCTGAAGTTCCTAATAAAATAAAAAGAAAAGCTTGCACGAGAGGGTTACAGCCGCCCTGGGCGCTGGATAGATCTTGGGCCGGCCCAGCTGCTCAGAGTCGTGGGCAGGCCGGCCACGTCGAAGGCGTATTCGCAAGAATATGCCTCCAGACGGGGAAGGCGGTACCAGGCCGAAGGCGTGGCCACTTATTGCCTGGGCCCGACCGGGGGAGGATGACAAGGTGGCCCCGCCAACCAGGGGTCTTCTTCCTCCTTCGCTTGGATAGGGAGGGAGAGCGGGAGTGGGAGCCGACCGACGCTGGTGCATCCTCCGGCGGCCGTAGCCACCCTTGGCAGTGCCCTGACCATCAGCAGGCTCGGGGGAGGAAGTCGCCGCCGCCCTATGGACCCATTCCTGCAGGGAATCCGTGTGGGCAAGCGAGATCTCTGCCGTGGCAGGGTCAGCTTCGGCTGATGGGGAGGAAGGTGCCCCGGCCACCTAAGAGGAAGGAGTGAGAGTGGGGAGGAGCTGCGGTGGACTGTGGGGGTACTCCTGGAGTAGCTAGAAGGGGGAGGAGAGGAGCTGGCTAGCTCGGGCTTGAGCGGAGGCCGCCGAGGGATCTTCGGCCATGGCTGAGCAGTAGGAGGAGGAGAGCTTGGGAGGGAAGGGGAGGTGCTCAGGAGGTTGCTGGGAGGGGGGAGAAGCTGAGTGTGAACCAGAGAGGCTCGGAGGAGAAGAGATAAGAGAGGGGAGGGAGAGAGAGCTTGGGAGCTCTCTAGAGCTTCCTCGTGCATGGATGAGACGCACCCAGAGGGAGCTTGGAAGCTAGGTGGTGCCGGGAAGTGGCTTGACTGGTCAAGGAGAAGGGTTGTGACATACTGAGACAACTTGATTTGGCTAGAAACGGCCTGGAGGAAAGAGACAAGATGCAGAGCACCCATATTGTAGGCCAGGGTGGTGTTCACCATGGCCACCTATGCCTAGAGTGATAATTTGAACAGTCAAATATGTCTTTATCTCAGGGCATGCATTCAGGAAGGACACTAAGGAGTTTGGAATCATCTGGGCTGGTTAGGTGGGGTTTTGACTGTGATTAAGTTTGCAACACGAAGTTAGGGACAAGCAAAAGTTGTTTTCCCAGAAGGGGAATGGAGGTAAAACCTTGTCTACTAGCCTTATACATGGAAGGACTACAACAATGCCAAGTTTGAGCTCAAGTAGAGGTGGGTAGCTAGTACTTGCTGTACAAAGCTATATTTCAGCGAGAAATGAACTTGTAGATGTGCTGCTCATTTCCCTACATGAGCATGCCACAACTTGGTTTGAAATGATGCCTTGGGATGCTAGGGACCCTCTGGAAAGAGCTGGGGTCTTTGGCTTAAGCAGAAGTGGAACTTGAGGGGTAAAAATGGTGACCCAAGGGTAAAAATGAGGAATAGTTACATGGAGTCTCTCTCCAATAATTTACCAGATGCCATGGCAAAGCTACTGGAGGTAAAATGTAACTAGGGAAGGCTGTGGTAGAAAGTTGAGCTCAAGGGTTAAGGTGGAAGGGGTCAAATGAGCCAATTTGGTGAGTGCACAAAAGGTGTTTGATAAGTGTTAGGGAAACTAGATGAACTTCAATGGATATGAAACTTAACAAGATCAAATAATAGATGAGAATAAGCTTGGACACCAAATTTGGGATTTGGTGGAGAAGGTTTCCAATGTAGACTTGGAAAACCCATGAAATGGGAAGAAATTGCTTTCTGCTTACAAAACTATTCAAATCAATTCCCACAAATCCAATATTTGGTGTGAGGGCATTATTTGAGCATTAAAGCATGCCCAAAAGTTTTGGGCTCAATGGGACAAACTTTATAATGTAAAGTTTCCCAAAGTCAGAAATCAACAAAGAGGATTTTGAGGGGCTTGGGATAGGTTCTTCTATTCTCCATGATGCACCACTTGGCGTGGATGCATTATTAGAGTATAAGAACATGTCTACCAAATGTGAGCACAATTCGAAACACTTGACAATGTAGAGTTGCTCAAATTTGGATCTGGACAGATACGGTTTTAGAATATTTAGGGGAATCAAAATAACTTGGATTGAGATGAAACTTGGCAAGAGCATCCCATATAGTATATTTGACATGCTAGAATTTTACAGGAATTTATTGAGAATATTTATTATGGAAATATTCCAAAAGGTTGAAATAGGTAGGAAGGGTTTTCAAGAGGTTTGCCCAATATTTGAACATGACCATGTGTTGAAACTCATATATATGGAATATATATGTCCACTGAGTTTCCCTAAATTTTCTTAAATATTTTGAAGGCAATAAAAATAACTTTCCTTCATAAGAGACCATATCTGGCCTCACAGGAAGGCATTTAAATAAAATATAAAAATAACTTTTAAAATAATAATATTGTGGTTTTGGGAAACCATTTTGATAATGGGTTTTAAATAAAATAATTTGTGTAAACTAAATTCCCTAATTTGAGGACTTGTAGTACAAATCTCATCTTAGGGGTTTTGAAATCTTAACTCAAGGAAATGCTTTTCGGTGAAGATAATATTTGGTTAAAATAGTTTCTGGTCCTAAACACATGGCATGATCATTAGGCAGGAGTTTTGGGCTAAGGAGGTGAGTCTGGAGAGTAACATGATTTATTGAGGATCAACCACAGGCATACAAGCAAGCAAGCAAACAACAATCACTTCAAGCATCACAAGCATTCACAAAAAAAATTAATTGACCCTAATTTTTGAAATAACTAAACTAGTCAGGAAAGATAAGCACATGGTGTTACATCATGGACATTGGATGTCATTGATAACGGGATCGCATCATTAGGAGAATGATGTGATGGACAAGACCCAACCCTAAGCATAGCACAAGATCGTGTAGTTCGTGTGCTAAAGCTTTTCTAATGTCAAGTATCATTTCCTTAGACCATGAGATTGTGCAACTCCCAGATATCATAGGAGTGCTTTGGGTGTATCAAATGTCACAACATAACTGGGTCATTATAAAGGTGCACTACAGGTATCTCCGAAAGTGTCTCGAGCAAGGTATATGGATACCAACGATTGAATCTCGGGCAAGTGTCATACCGGTAGACTAAGGGAATTGCATATGGGATTGAGTGAATCCTCGACATCATGGTTCGTCCGATGAGATCATCATGGAACATGGGGTAGCCAATATGGATATCCAGACCCCGTTGTTGGTTATTGGCCGGAGAGGTGTCTCGATCATGTCTGCATGTTTCCCGAACCCGTAGGGTCTACACACTAAAGGTCCGGTGACGCTAGAGTTGTTATGGGAATCGTATATGTGGTTACCGAAGGTTTTTTGGAGTCTCGGATGAGATCCTGGACGTCACGAGGAGTTCTGGAATAGTCGAGAGGTAAAGATTTATATATGGGAAGTCCAGTTTCGGTCGCGGGAATAGTTTCGGGGTTTATCGATATTGTATCGGGACCTCCTTAAGGGTACCAGGGGTCCACCAGGGGGGTCCACCTGTCCTGGAGGGCCACATGGGCTGAAAGGGGAGAGGAACCAGCCCCTGGTGGGCTGGTGCACTAAGGGGAGGAGGCCCAAGGCGCAAGGGAGGCCAAACCCTAGGCGTGGAGGCTACCTTGGGTGGGAAGCCACCCACCTAGGGCGCCCCTCCTCCTCCTAGGGCTGCCGCACCTCCTAGGGTTTCCCTAGGGGTAGCCCACCCCCTTCCCTCCCTCCTATATATAGTGGAGGATTTGGGAGGGCCGCACACACCTGATTTGATCACCCCATGGCGTAGCCCTACTTCTCCTCTTCTCCTTCTCCGTAGTCTGTTCTACCGCAGGTCGCGCGAGCCCCCAAAATAAGTGGTATTTTCTGAATTTGCTCATATGTCATGTATTGCACACAAAATTATAAATTAAACATAAGGTAAAATAAAAATCTTTCAGTAAGCAAATTATAATATAACAATCATACAAATTACTATAATTATTCAAATCACCGAATTAAAGTAATAGTTCAATATAAGAATTGTCCCAAATAATAAAATGATATAAATCACACATAAAATGAATAAAATGAATGAAGAAATGGTAGAAATTATTACCCATGCCGTTGTGAATGGTGCTCAATGAGATTCTCCTGAAGCTAATAGTGGGTGTTTGTGTCTTCAATCTACCGGTATGTGTGAAGGAATGCTTGTATGCGATCAAGGTCTCTAGCTGGCTACACATGGCTACCGACATTGTCATAGAAGAACTTGAAGTTCATGTCCCTCTCATCTTCGGTAATCATGTTGTGAAGAATCACACAACATCTCATGATGTTCTTTGGGGTTCGTTTGTCCCAAAGAGGAGCAGGACCACGAACGATGGCAAACCTTGGTTGCAAAACCCCAAAGGCTCTTTCAATATCTTTCCGGGCAGCCTCTTGTGCCTTTGCAAATTCGATGTGCTTCCTAGTTTTGGGTTTTTTGATGCTCTTCACAAATGTACACCAAGAAGGATAAATACCATCTTCAAGATAGTATACCTTTGTGTGCTCATGGAAATACACCATGTCGTTGTAAGTAGGAGCATCACCACAAATGAGACCATTGCAACACACTGATATCATTGAGAGTACCTTCTCCGGAAGAGGTGCATCGGATATGTTGGATTGTCCGCGAAGTAGTCTTGCATGAACACCTCGTTCCCAGGATGGCGGTTGCGAGGGATGCATAAATGACCTACAGTGAATCCTCGACATCTCTTTCGCTCCCAATCTTTGTGCCATCACGGCGAGCACCACAAACACCATATTCTCTCGATGGCTCTCGAGCAACGGGTCTATGTCTGAGTCATCGAACTAGTTCAAATCCTCAAGTAATAATTGCTCGCAAGGGCTCAAATCCATCTACAAAATGGTACCCAAGCTCGCATGAACGGATTTTCTTCTTCAAATCGATTGCTCAATCAAACTAGAAGAGGGCACAAATGGGCTCACCGGTGGCTGGCCGAAGGCGGCAGTGACACGGCGAATCCGGGGTGGGGCGGGCCTGGAGCAGAGACAACTCGGCGAATTCGGGGTGACAGCGACTCAGTGGTCATCAATCTGAGGCGGCGGTCACGCGACTACATGGATCTTAGGGGGCGAAGCGACATAGTGGAGTTGGGCCAGGAGTGGCCTGACGACGTGATTCTGGCGGCGGGTATGGACGAAATCGAAGGCGGCAGGCGTGCGATGATGGTGTTGGGTGGCTGAAGGATGGGAGCAGGAACAAGTGCGGGTTGAAATGTCCCTCCCCCAAACGCTTTCCCGAGATACATGACACCAACGGGGCGAGCGGGGGGGGGGGGGGGGCTGTGTATTCGCGGGATGGAAGGGCCAATTTACCATGGCCCTTCAAAAATTTAAGGGTCTGACGCGTTTACCGAGTCTGTTCGGGTCACTTTTTCAGCATCAAACCGTAAACTGGCGGTTATTTTGTAGGTCGGCGCATCATAAGGGGTCTGCTAGAGTTGATCTAAGATGATCAGGGAGTTCATGTCGTTCCTTTGTGCTGTTGGGGATGCATCACTTGGCGTAGTCGACCAATCTACCATCCAGCTTGTGATGAGGGGACATCTCTTTCGCAGCTTCTCTCATGCAGAGCAGCTAACCAGATCACTCGTGCCAATGAGCATTGCACCAACACGTGATCCGTTGTCTCAGGCTCCTACGGGCAACATGGACCATAGTGTGCATGTTAGAGCATATTTATCCATATGTGGTTTTGGTAATTGATGACAATCCCTATGGACTAATGGTTGCCTTGAGTTATAATTGAATGGTTTGTCCATAGGGACTTCTTGAAGTCCATCTGTTGGTTTCAAGGAGTTTATATGGTGACCAAGGTTGTATTCAAGGTTTTATCCAAAGGTTGTATTCAAGGTTGTATTCAAAGTTGAGCTCAATTATTACAAGCATGTCTTGACGAATAAGATTGTGTGAACATTCATGTTTACCTTCAATACATCATCTTTATGAAGATAGAAGATAATATACAAGGTTTATCAAGACTATGTGAAAAAGTGAATCATGTTGATCAATACACAAAGTATACAAGATGTACCCAGAGGGATCAAGTGATCCCATGGTATGGTAAGCATTGTCCATTAAACTTTGTGTACAAATCCATGGTCTACATGAGAGTTCTATGTGGGGTTAGGTATGTTTCCATGGTCTTGCTTCAAGAGGAAGATCACATACAACCCATGGAGGATGACATCAAGTGGTGATCGTCATCAAGATTGCGGTGTGCAACTTCAAGTGAAGCTTCACAAAGAGATCATGCTTGAAGCTTGCCATCCATTGTGGTGATAATGGACTTGTGCAGATGTGCCAAAAGGTGGCTCACCCAAAGTGGAGTATGGGGTAGCAATCTACTAGCCTTCTTCAAGACAGCGAAATCAAGAAAGGTGGTCCATCTTGGGGAGGATAAGATCGTCATCATCTAGCTCAAGTGGACTATGCACAAGGCAAAGGTTTGTCCTTGATAGGTTTTCTATTTTACCGGTCTCACGGTGTTAGTTGGGAGACCGGGTTATAGGGTCTATTGTCCTACTATGAAGGGGGGCTCTCAAGTGAATAGCTTGATCATATCATTCGTTGAGAGCTCAAATCATTGCATTCTTGGCATCGTCATTTTTCTTGGCTCATGGTTGGTTTTTCTCTATGTGGGTTCTCGAGTCTATGGTCATCTTCGTGACAAGTTCGAGTTCACTAAAAACAGAATCCATATGCATCTTCTATGATGTTTTCAATGTTGGAGTTTTCCCGGTCTTCATTCATAAAGGTTTCACATCTCTATATCATTGGCATTTTTATACTACCTCTTCTTAATTTAACCAACAATCTTGAGTTTCCTCAATTCGGAGCTCATTTGTGGAAGTTATGGAAGCTCTAGTGTTCCCTCATTCATACGTTGCCTTTGTTCTCGGCTAGACGGAACCAAGTGGTAGTACAGTGCAAGGCAGCGGTACTACGTCCGACCTGCGGTAGTACCGCTCACGAGCAGCAATACCATTGCCCAAGTACCATAGTTTGTACCGATGGCTTCGGTGTCTGGACTTTTCGTGTTGGACTGAGCGATTTCTGGTCGGTGGAATGGCACGGTAGTACCGTTCTCAAGCGGTACTACCTCCTATTACTACCGTGCTACTACTGCCCTTCTTTCTGGGCTTGGAACCCTCGGAAAACTACGAGCAGTAGTAGGGCACGGTACTACCTGTTATCTGCGGTAGTACCACTCCCACAAGCGGCAGTACCGCTTAGGCGGACTATCTTCGCTCTTACCACCTCTCTGTTTGTAGAGTTGTTGGACCGCAACCCAAGCGGTAGTACTACTTGGGCGAGCGGTGGTACCGCTCCAGCGACATTACCGCCTCGTGGCCTCATGTCTTTGCCCTTTGCGGCTCGCATAGCCACCCATGAGTGGTACTACCGCTTGTGTGCGGGATGATGGGGTAAGAGTTAGATTTTTTCCCTCCTATAAAGGGGGGTCTTCTTCCCCAATGGACCATACCTATTGAGCTTGTGTTTGCCGCCCGTTGCTGACCTTCTTCGATCTTGCTAACTCTAAATCCCTCCAATGATTTTCTTCTAGTTCTTGAGGGAAAAGAGAGAGGTGATCTAGATCCATGTTTCCACCAATCACTTTCTCCTCTATGTGAGGGGAACCCGTTGGATGTAGATCTTGGAGTTCTTTGTGAGCTCTTTGTTCTGCCTCTCGTATTCATCCATAGCTTTTGTTGTTGTGGTAGGATTTGAGTGTGAGGTACTTGACCACTCCGTGTGTTCTTTCCATTGCATTAGTTGCACCGGCTTGAGTTCTCCATGGTGATACGTGGAAGTGAAGTTTGAGAAGTATATTACTCTTGGGTGTTTGGGCACCCTAGAGCTTGTGCCTCTTGGGCGCCCTAGATGGTTGGTGGTGCCTCGGAGCTCAATCATTATGGTGTAAAGCTCCTGGCAAGGGTCGGGGGATATTGGATTCATGGGGAACAGGAAACACATGGACGATATTTACCGAGGTTCGTGCCCTCTCGGAGAGGTAAAACCCTACGTCCTGCTTGATTACATTGATGTGTGTATGACAACTACAGAGTCGATCTACCACGAGATCAGATGAAGTAAACCCTTGATGAGTAGGATAATAATTCTCTGCCCTACGAACTAAACCCTATGGTTTATATAGACACGCGGGGTACCAAGGGTTACACATGGCCGATTGCCATCAGGGAATAAACATGCCCATTATACCATCTTGACTTGGAGGACACACCAAGGCTTTGGAGGTTTCCTTCATGAACATGGAGTTGTTTTATAGCTCTGCCTTCCATAGGGCGGCCCACATGTCCGGCCCATAAGAGATAGACCGACAGCCCGAGGACCCCTTAGTCCCGGACTCCCTTAGTCACCCGAGAACTAGCCTCCAATATCGGGGTTGGTGTGCCAGAAGTCTCCAGTTTTCCGGGCAAGTTCTTCTCTCCTTCTATGTTCGTCTAACACACTAATTCAGCCACCGACGTGTTCGTGATTGTCGAAGCGCCGCGAGGCCCACAATATTGACTTTCTTTTTCAAGGTTAATGGCACCCCTCGATTCTCATGCATCGATGGGAGGTGGGCAGTCCAGAAATCTTTTACATAAATGCTCCTCACGGGTCAAAGGAAAAACGCCTATTAAATAGGCTCGACGTGCCACTCGCAACACACCCAAATCCCAACCATCGAAGGATAAAAAATTAGGGAACCCGAAGACATGGCAAGCGTCCCAAAATCCTCTTCTCGCCCTCAAGGCCCCCTCCTAGGCGACTAGGCAAGCTATTCAGTCTCCCTGTCTCCAATTGAGCGCCCTTGAAGCACAAGGGCACATTCCTGCTTTGGATCTAGCGCCCACCCGCCCTAGATTAACTTCCGCCAATGACGAGGCCTTTGCAGAAAACTTCCCACCTCCTAGGAAGGAAGAGATTGTATGCTTCGTACCCTTCCTCATACGAGACTTTGGCTTCCCCATTGTCGGTATCAAAACCAGAAGATCTCGGATAAGGGTACCAAATTGTGGATCTTGGATTGATGGGTAACATGAGACAAAGGAGACGATGTGTACCCAGGTTCGGGCCCTCTTAATAGAGTTAAAACCCTACGTCATGCTCTTGTTTATATTGATGATGGCATATCAAGTAGAGAGTTGATCTACCTCAAGATCATAAGTTGTGGTCTAAACCCTAGGAATAACGATCTTAATCTATCCTATGAACTAAATCCCTCTCATATATATATACCAGGGGTACTGGGGTTACACAATGTCAGTTACATCAAAGAGAAAACATGTCGATTACCAATGCTCATGGGGTGCACGCGAAGTCTTCGGAAGAGTCTGTCTTGGATACAACATCGCCACATCTGTTAGGATTCCAATAATAATAATAGGACGACCCAGGAGTCCGGCCCAAGGAAATAGGTAAGTGACCCGAGGACCCCTTAGTCTCGAACTCCCTCGGTAGCCCGTGAACTGGCCTCCAATGCCATAGTCTTGACTCCCAGCTGCTTCGTGCGTCCAAAGTCTCCTACTTGCGGGGCGAGTTCTCCCCTTTTTATATTCAGCCTGTAATAGGTAATAGTTCGGTCACCGATGACATCCCTGTTTCCAAACAAATATATATATATATATATATATATATATATATTCTTGAAGATATAATTTATCCTCCTAGGCTGGCAGTTCGATAGCGAACAACATTTTTCCTGACAACCTTTTTAACGAAAGGTTGTGGATGGTCAAGACCAATGACCTGTTACGGAAATGTAATTCGAGGCAGTTTTCATTGACACGTTCCATCAACATGGAGATTGCGTCCCTCTTTTCAAGGGATATGGTTCATGATTTGGGTTATCCCACACACACATAATCGCACGGTTTATCGGGAAATGGTGAATTTTAACTTGCATTACAAGGGCTCTTGGAATTTCAGTAGCTTATAAAAAGGAAACCGCCACCATAGCCTCCTTACGCTTTCCAGACCTCACATGGCCATTGCCTTTACCACTCCTTAGGGCTCCATCTTCCAAGCGCCATCTTTTCCCCAATCCCCTCGAACCCCTTCCCTAGTTCATCCATGGCTGGCTCGGGCTCGAAAGGCAACTGGGAGGCCTCCTATGTCACTGTGAAAATGACATCTTTGAGTTGAAGAGTGTCGGCTATTTTTTGGCAAACATCGTCCACCATGTTCCGAAGAAGGGCCACATAATCCCTAAGCCTAAAGAAGGCGAGAGGGTGGTTTTTATCCCCAACTTTCTTCGGGGACTTGGCTTCCCTCTCCACCCCTTTGTTCGGGGCATAATGTTTTATCATGGGTTAGATTTCCATGATCTTCCCCTAAATTCCTTTTTGCATATTTCGGCCCTCATCATAGTATGTGAGGCCTTTCTGCAGGTCCAACCCCACTTCGTCTTATGGTTGAAAGTCCTAAACATCAAGTGAAGATAGTTAATAGTGAGCAGGCCAACTACGAGGGAGCAATGGTTAGCAAACTTCCCCTAGTTCAATGGCTGACCGGTTCCTTCATAGACACCGTCAAGGTCTGGCAACAGGAATGATTTTACATCACTAAGACACGTGACGCGAGGTGGGCAACACCCCCCGGATTTAGATCTAGACCCCCATCCGATTAGTGTCATGGGCGAAGAAGTCGCTCGATTGTGGGGAAATCAGAGGTGGAGGCACTGCAAAGGTCCATCTCCATCTTGTTGAAGAACAATATCGAGCTGACCAACGTAGTTCAAGTCACGCTATGTCGTCGCCTCCCCCCTGTCAACGTCGGGTTGCTCCGATGTGGGAATACAGCCCGGGCGACCAGACTGCTGTGTGGATCTTTTGTCGCATCATCCACGAGAAGTTGTGGAAGGTGATATTCAAGCAACAGAAGACTTGGCCGGCCGAAGAGGAGGACATCGGCATCAATGTTACTAACCCTCTTGGACCGGCAAAATTATATTATGTGTTCGGTTTTCCCCTTTTAACAAGGCTCTTATCTATCTTTCGCAGATCTGGCTGGAAAAGTCCCAGCAGATCAACTGTCCGGCGCCCTTGCCCGAGGGCCCCAGGCCGACTTTATTGACATCCATGCTGGTCGAGAAGCTGGACACGACACCGATGGAGAAGGAAGAAAAGAAGAAGGAGAAGAGGAATGCCTGGGAGGGTCTTCGTTTAAAAGGACCTCTGGACACCAGGTCCAAAGACACACTTGCTCCCTCTCATCTGGAGGGAGAAGATGAATAAGGTGGGTAGGAGAGCGGCTCCTCCCATACGAAAAAAGGGCGCAACCAAAGACGCCAAGGGAGATTTAGCTCCCAAAGCCGGAAAGAGGCAATGCAAGGACAAAGTGGTCCTATTTTATGATGTTCCGGACTCCATCGAGGAATCCAAGGACTTTGGGAGGGTTCCTCAAATGAACCTAAGGGTGAAGCCTCGAGCGATAAGGTATGAGTGTGAAAACCCGAATACCCTTCCGTAATGAGACTTTCCTATTAATGATAAGCATACTTTCCGTATTGTAGCCCGCCGCGCGATTTTCCCACCAATCAAGTTTCGAAGGGGGACTCCTTACCGGCCAACCTGGTGGAGAGCGGGACCGCCTCACACAACATGCCTCCCCCAGTTATCGAGGAGATCGGGGAGGTAGTGCCTCGATAGACCCCCCCCCCCCCCGAAACCAGAAACTAGGGTAGTACGATGACCAGTAGTATGAATCCCTCGTGGAAAGAAAAGAGTGAGAGCCGGGATAATCCTGGACTTCTTCGAGGACAATTGCATAGACCTCTCAACCTCCAGAACCATCCGCACCAGCTTCTCCAAGAGGAGAAGAGCAACGCTGCACCCAGAGTTGTCCACAACATAGCAGCCCCAAACTGGGTGGCCGTCCATGATGGTAGACGGTCTAAATGACTCTTCCATCCCTGAGGAATGTCACACTCTAATAAGTGTGGTTCCACAAAGTATTTGATACGTTGATAACCAATTAAAGGAGGCTTTCGATGGCCGCTTCAAGGTAATTCACAATCTATTTTTTTTAAAAAGTAGTTGTAATTCGTGGGTTTATAAGCAATCCCCATATTCAATAGTCCCCGAGCCCTGTGTGGGTTTGAAAAAACTCATGCGGGGGTCAAATTTGTGTAGGAAACACACATACAATTTGTCTTAAAAATGAGTCGTAGCCCCCAAGACTGTGGTAGGATGATGGAAGGAACTTAGCAAAAGATTCAAAAAATCCGATAACTTGGGTGTCTGAGACGTATTTATGTGAGCCTCATCTTTGGCAGCATCCCCCAACTCCGTGGAATTGGCGGAAATGAATCGGAAGCTTAAGAGATCCGAGGAAGAACTCGACCTACTTAACAAGCGGTTCGAGAACGCACAAAGTCAATCCGAACTGGACCATTATTTCTCATCAAGGTGAGGTATTGTTACTTGCATCCTTAAGTTAGAATGTTTTAATGATGACTGTAGTCACCATCTCGGAGGTCGAGAAGCTCAAGGCCAAGCTATACAAGGCGAAGCAAGAAGCTGCCAAACAGAAGGCGGCAGCCGAACAGGGAGATGTCAAACTGTTGATGATGAGGTCTGTCAGTGACAAGCACGAGGCTAGGGTCACTGAAGTGCAGCAAGAACTCAAGGATACCTTCACCAAATGTGAGGTCCTTGAGCAGAAAAATATGGAACATGCTTCCGAGTTGTCCTCTCCAACCGAAGCGCTTCAGGAGGCGCGAAAGGAGGCACATAGCCATTAGAAGGAGATCCACCAAATCAAGCAAATTGTGGATGGTAAGTGATACTTACTGAAGTGTGTCTTTGGTGGAGAAAAAATTCACTGCTTACCGGAGTGTGGCATTCTAGAGGCGTGTTTGCGTACCTCCCAAAGAGTGTGGCCGATGGTTCAAGGAATTATGCGTTCGAGGAGGGGGATACTGAGCAAAGGATGTTCTGGGCGCAATTCCAAGCCCCTGAGCAACCTCTCCTTGTCTCCGATCAGCTGAAACAGCTGATGGAGCTACATGGAAGGTAGAGCCAACCATGAAGGATCTCTGCATCAGGCTATCGCCTACATAGCCGCTGCCGAGCAACTACTTTGGTCTAGTGCAGAAACTAATCATCGTTGCGCCCTAGATTGACGTCCTGAGTCGCTTCGTCTGCATGGAGGGAGCTCGTATGGCAATCGCGAGGACCATGATGCACTAACCGAAGTTGAAGCCCACCTAGATGGCCATCTCACCTCCGCCGCCTGGAAAGGAGCATAAGCGCCCCAAGCTATATTTCCCCAACGTCATGGAGGGTGCTCGACCAATAGAGGTCTAGTGCTCCAAGGATGTAATCATTGAATGAAAACTATCCTATATGAACGCTTGAACCCCTAAGGAATATAATCATTTTTGCTTTTCATGGTACACCATGTCTTACTTTGTTTAATTTGACTCATGTGCGGCCGTTTTAACATGAAAGTATCCAGTCGTCCACTTCAGCCCCCTGGTAGATGCTATCAGGGGTGTTTTCAACTTCTACACTATTAACCTTAGACAACGTCTTGGTGCCCGGAGGAGATAGTGCGGAAGGAAACAAGGCAATCAGACTATGTGGCTTTAATTCTTTCACTTAACCATAGGAGCTTGACTACGAGAACTAGTTACGAGCCCCCTTGTAGTTTGTAATGTTTGGACATACCGAGGATAAAAACCATTATCACTTGGTTTGTATAACTTCACACCCCCCGCATAACACGGTGAACCTTCATCGGCTCTTAGTTTAATACTTGGCAGTGGATGCTAGATCAGTTTTCACTTATTATGACAGTCAGTTTTCAGCTTTCCCCACTCAGGTACTTGAACAATCAAGCTAGAAGTACAATCATAATGGTTCTCCCTTTACCCTTTTAGCTGAACAAGCGAAACATAAAGGGGTAAGCACGGGAGCCGGGCAACCCAGCTATTGACCCAAGACATAATTTGGAATTGATGCATATAACACAATATCCAAGACGTTGAACACACATGACAAATGGTGGTGTTGGAATGATGATTATGGCGAGGCTGATAGACAAGCCCCCGGTAGATTAGCCAATCACATCGACAATACGTATTGAACAAGCATTCTGTTGTGAAAGAGGGGAAAATAGGTAAAGAAGCTTGTACAATATAAATGATAACCATGGGATCACAAAGAGTGATCTTTCTTTCCGATGAAATCATATAATATAATAGGATTTGCTCAAGCAACTATTATGGGTACTACAAAAATAAATTTACAGAGGAAAGGTTTACACGGGGTCTCTTGCGGATGGCTTGATGTCCTTCATGGTGCCCTGCTGCATGTCTGCACCTTTGCTCTCCATGAAGTACTCCTTTACGAGAGGGAATGATGGGCAAACATACCTTTGATAGAGACGGTCGTGAGAGGTCGCTGAGATGTGTTTAGCTTGACGCTGAATAGGACCTTAATGATACCTGATTTTTTCCAAAGACGTGTAATGACCATAGTTCGGTCTAGCCGGGTACTTGGTCCCATGTATTCATTCCCCACAACTGCACAGGGTATTTTAAGCAAAGAAATGTGCCTTTGGGGCACGTATTTTATGGGTAGCAAGCTCCTGGTGTGGGGAGTGTATCCCTATTTATTTAGAGCGTGAGAAGGATCCGGGAACTGTGGAGGGACACGATCTTGTTTGTTTTCCCCTCATTCCTTAATGGTGAGCTGGGACATTGGAGTCTTATTGTCGACCTATACATCGGCTGTCGGAGCCGTGGTATGTTCCTCGGTTTGGAGGGATCACTCAGTGTTACCATTGATGTTAATAACACCCTTGGATCCGGGCATCTTCATCTTCAGGTATGCATAATGGGGAATGGCATTAAAGCGATCAAACGTTGTACATCCGAGGAGTGCATGATAGCCGTTGTCAAAAGGGACAATGTCGAAGATCAAGTCTTTGTTGCAGAAGTTGTAGGGAAAACCGAACACTACTTCCAAAGTTATGGTAACCCAGCAGCAGGCTTCGACGCGAGGAATTATTCCTTTGAAGGTGGTGTTATTGGGATTGATCCTTGACGGATCGATACCCATTTTTCTCACTATGTGTGCGTAAATAAGATTGAGGTTGATTCCTCCGTCCATAAGGACCATAGTGAGATGGTACCCATTGATAAGGGGGTCGAGTACCAGGGCTGCCAAACCCCCGTGTCGAATACTGGTTGGGTGAACCATGCGGTCAAAAGTGATCGGAAATGCCGACGGCGGTTATACTTCGGAGCTACTGTCTCTCTGGTGTATACGTCCCGAAGTGCTTGTTTCCTCTCCTTTTTTGGCATCTGTGTGACATAGATCATTTTCACGTTTTTCACCTCAGCAGGAAATTTCTTTTGGACTCTATTGTTCGGCCTGCGAGGTTCTTCGTCGTCCTTTCTATGGGGACTCTTGTCCTGGTCCTCAGCTATATTTTTTGCTCGCCTATTTCATTACTCAACAGATACAATTGGTGTTGGGGATATACCCGGTCCATCACTTGGTGGCTCATACGTCACCTCGCTCACTGGCTCGACCTGGACGACATGGCCCAAGGCCCAGTGTTCAAGCCGACGGAAGGTGGCTCATGGAGAGGCCTGGAGGGTCGGCTCACAGAGAAGGCCCAAGAAGAGGACAGATTCCCTCACAAGGGAAGCAAGACCCAGATTAGGATCCAAGAGAGATAAGTCATAGTCCTAGTCCTCGTAGGACTATACCTGTAATCATGCCCCTTCAACTTATACAAGGAGGGCCAAGGCACACCAAGAGGGACAAGTTAAGTCTAGACAAGACAAGTCATTAGAGATAGACAAATTAGAAACCCTGGAGACTAGAGGTAGCGATTCTGCACCCTTGTAATTGAGATCATCATCATCATCAATACACACAAAGCAGGACATAGGCTTTTACCTCCATCGGAGGTGCCCAGCCTGGGTAAACCCGTGCCTCTCGATTCTGACCAACCCCTCTCAAGCCACTACCTAGTTGTGATGACCTCACACCTAGGTTCTCTCATGAGGACATCTGTCGTGAAAAAACCATGACAGTTGGTGTGAGTAGCGAGCTTATTTGGAGTGTCGTGGATCTGGCAGGGCATGTCTAGTATTTTGTCCAGTGCGGTCGGTCCATCCTGATTCCCTTATAATGTTTCTTCTATGGTCCAGACCTGGAGTTGTTGAATCCGTCATTGACTGTCGTGTCTTCAATTTGACCGTTGTTGTGTTGACGCTTGTTCTTTTGCGACGTGGCTTACCATTTCCGTCCCGCACTTCGGACATGCCGGGGTTTGTGGGAGGGTTGTTCCAACGGGCTAGCCAGTTGTTTTCGCCCGTGCAAAAGCGGGTCATAAGTGACATAAGGGCTGCCTTTCTTCTTGGCATGTCTTGCCCAAGTGTCCATTCTAGCCATTCATCCCAGATGTTGCTTCTGAAGGAGGCTAGCGCATCGGCGTTCAAACAATCGATTATTTGATTTTTCTTTGTTAGGAATCGATTCCAAAACTGCCGAAATGACTCGCCGGCTTGTTGGACGATGTGGCTGAGGCCATCGGAGCCCAGCGGCCTTACATAGGTGCCTTGAAAGTTAGCTCGGAAAGCATCTTCGAGCTCTTCCCAACTCCCAATAGAGTTTTCGGGGAGGCTATTCAACCAATGTCGTGTTGGTCCTGTGAGCTTTAATGGTAAATATTTTATAGCATGGAGGTCATCACCTCGGGCCATATGTATGTGCATAAGAAAAACTTGATCCACACGGTTTGGTCTGTTGTTCCATCATATTGCTCTATATTAACGGGATTAAACCCTTCAAGGAACTGGTGCTGCATCAACACATGTTTGAAACACATTGGGTGAGCAATGCCTCCAACTATAACACCCCAAATTTTTGCCAAAATTTTTATTTAATAAATTTGGCCTGAATTGCTTGGAATTTTTATTTCTGGGTTTTCGGTTGATTTCAAAACCTCTCTTATTCTTGGTTTTGTGAATAACTATTTTATGAGCTGGAGCTTTTTGAAAACTTTTATGTGACTTGAGTGTTGACTCAAATATTTCCCTCCACTGAATATTGCAGAGAAGGTTTCTCTATAAATATTATCTTTCAATTCTATTTATTCAAAACTGGCTTTTATTTTCCTAAGGGTCCAGTTTTGAACTGCAGCCACCTGTTAACTTCTTCTAAAAATTCCACAATAAACTTGGCAATTACCTTCTATGCTTCTGGATCAATTTTATATAAAAATATAGCCAAGTGTTTTGGAAAAGATTAAGCAATTTTTTTTAATTTCTGGTCCAATTGAAGATTTGTACTACAGCCTCTTAAATAAAGTCCCCAAAAATTTTGCAAAAATTTGTAGTAGCCAAGGGGTTCATACAAATGAGTTTTATGCAAAAACCCAGCTCAGTATTTTGGTAAAATATTGCTCATTGATATCATTTCTATTTTGGTCCAGGTAGGTGCTTTGCAGTGCAACCTCTTCATTAAAGTCTTTATTAATTCTATAAAAATTTGTAGAGGTCAAGATGTTTATATGAATGAGTTTTTTGCAAAAATATATATTGGTCTTTTGAAATATTTGAGCACCACTTCTTGTTTTCTTTTCTGGACCAGATTGGTATTTTGTACTGCAACCCCACTATTTCCTTCCCCAATGACCTTGAAATTTTTTGTGCTTATAGTCCACCCTATAGAACCCTTAATTATCAAATTTCAGCCCCATTGGAGTTGTTTTGACCCCTGTTGCATTATCATCTTGTTTCGGTCCAGAAATGGACTTTTGCTATAATTACACTATGAAGTTGTTTGGTTGCTAAATCTAACCTTGCCATCTTTGTGCCCGTCCAAGGAGACTCCTATCTGGAAATTATTGTGGCTAGCAAGTGCCTCTAGATGCCCTTGGCATTCTGTCAAACACCTGGTGTCCCTGACCAGAATTGACATGAAATTTTGTTTATGTGATGAAGTTGTACCCAAGAGTGAACCAACATGTCTAGCAATCCCCTAGTAGAGCCTTTAGCCACTATGGAATGTTGTACCACCAGGCCAAGCCCCTAGCTAGGCGTGGCAATTCGTTGAGCGCCTGGCAGGTATGCCAGAGTGCGCGGATTGCAGCCAGTAGACCCGAGCCGTCGCGTCGCAGCCCTGCCGCCCCCTCGCTATTTGAAGCAACCTTAGCATGTGGGCACACTCGCACGAGCTCCTCGTGCGCCCCTATTGCCCCTGCCGCCCCTGCAACGTCGCTACCGCTGCCGAGCCGGCCGTCGTCAAGCAGTAGTAGCAGCGCATCGATGTCATACGTCTCAAACGTATCTATAATTTTTTATGGTTTCATGCTATTATCTTGTCATCTTTGGATGTTTTATGTACCTTTTATATCTTTTTTTGGACTAACTTATTAATTCAGTGCCAAGTGCCAGTTCATGTTTTTCTGTGTTTTTGACTCTTTTAAGATCTGATTTTGGAACAGTGTCCAAACGGAATAGAAACCCCGAAATGATTTTTTCCCGAACAAAAGAAGATCAGGGGGCCTCTGGGCCAAGCCAGGTGGCCTCCAGGGAGCCCACAAGCTCCCACTCCGCCACCAGGGGGGAGGCGGCGGTGTCAGGGCTTGTGGCCTCCCTGGCCGCCCCTGACCTAGATCCTTGGCCTATATATTCCCAAAAATTCAGCAAAAAATCACGGGAGCCTCGAAAATACTTTTCCGCCGCCGCAAGATTCTGTTTCCGCGAGATCTCATCTGGAGACCGTTCCCGGCGCCCTGCCGGAGGGGACTTGGGAGTTGTAGGGCTTCTTCATCATCATCATCGCCCCTCCAATGACTCGTGAATAGTTCACTTCAAACCTACGGGTCCGTGGTTAGTACCTAGATGTCTTCTTCTCTCTCTTGGATCTTCAATACAAAGTTCTCCATGATCTTCATGGAGATCTATCCGATGTAATCTTCTTTGGCGGTGTGTTTGTCAAGATCCGATGAATTGTGGATTTGTGATCAGATTATCTATGATATATATTTGAGTGTTTGCTGATTTCTTATATGCATGATTTGATATCCTTGTAAGTCTCTCCGAGTCTTGGGTTTTGTTTGGCCAACTAGATCTATGATTCTTGCAATGGGAGAAGTGCTTGGTTTTGGGTTCTACCATGTGGTGACCTTTCCAAGTGACAGTAGGGGCAGCAAGGCACACATTAAGTAGTTGCCATCAAGGGTAAAAAGATGGGGTTTTCATCATTGGTTTGAGATTATCCCTCTACATCATGTCATCTTGCTTAAGGCGTTACTCTGTTCTTATGGACTTAATACACTAGATGCATGCTGGATAGCGGTCGACGTGTGGAGTAATAGTAGTAGATGCAGAAAGTATCGGTCTACTTGTTTTGGACGTGATGCCTATAGATATAATCATTGCCATAGATATCATCACGACTTTGCGCGATTCTATCAATTGCTCGACAGTAATTTGTTCACCCACCGTCTACTTGCTTTCATGAGAGAAGCCACTAGTAAACACTACAGCCCCCGGGTCTATTCCCATCCATCGTTTACACCTCCACTTTTACTTTGCTTTGTTACTTTGTTGCTTTAAGTTCTCACTTGACAAACAATCTATAAGGGATCGACAACCCCTTCATAGCGTTGGGAGCAAGCTTTTTGTGTTTGTGCAGGCTCTTGTGATACTCCTCCACTGGATCGATACCTTGGTTCTCAAACTGAGGGAAATACTTACCACCGCTACACTACATCACCCTTTCCGCTCCGAGGGAACACCAATTCAAGGCTCCAGGGTCATGGGGGAAATCCTTTGCATACTTGCCTAGGTAGTCCCTTAAGGCGTAGCCGCAGCAGAAGGATCAAGTCAAGTATTCTCCCGTCAACGTGCCTATTTCTAGGGCCATTGGAAGGTCTTTTGTTGCAGTAGCAGAAGTATTTCTAGCGCCGTTGCCAGGGAGGCGAAATCAAGATCTATCCAAGTAGGTCTCACAAACTCATCTCCTGCATTTACGTTTGTTGCCAGTTGCCTCTCGTTTTCCTCTCCCCCACTTCACATTTGCCGTTTTCTTTTGCCTTTGCTATTTTCCTTTGCCGGTTTTCTTGCTTGCTTGTGTGCTTGTTTGTTTTTTGAAGTCATCATGGCTGAAAACACCAAACTTTGCGACTTCTCAAGCACTAATAATAATGATTTTATTAGTACTCCAATTGCTCCCGCCACTAGTGCGGAATCATATGAAATCAACGCAGCTTTGCTAAATCTTGTTATGAAAGAGCAATTCTCTGGCCTTCCTAGTGAAGATGATGCATCCCATCTCAATACCTTCATTGAGCTTTGTGATATGCAAAAGAAAAGAGATGTGGATAATGACGTGATTAAGTTGAAACTTTTTCCTTTCTCGTTGCAAGATCGCGCAAAAACTTGGTTTTCTTCTTTGCCTAAAAAAATAGTATCGATTCTTGGGATAAGTGCAAAGATGCTTACATATCCAAGTATTTTCCACCGGCTAAGATCATCTCCTTACGTAACGATATCATGAATTTCAAGAAACTTGATCATGAACACGTTGCACAATCTTGGGAGAGGATGAAGCTTATGATTAGAAATTGTCCCGCTCATGGCTTGAGTTTGTGGATGATTATACAAATCTTCTACGTTGGCTTGAATTTCGCTTCTCGCAATATCTTGGACTCCGAACATTCATGAAAATCATGTTAGGAGACGCTACAAAACTCCTAGACAATATCATGACCAACTACTCTCAGTGGCACACTGAAAGGTCGCCTGCTAGCAAAAAGGTGCACGCTATAGAAGAGATTAACTCGCTTAGTGCTAAGATGGACGAGTTGATGAATTTTGTTGCTCTTAGAAACGCTACCGTAGATCCATGACATGCCACTATCTTCTTTGATTGAGAGTAGAAACGCTAGTTTGGACGTGAATTTTGTTGGTAGGAACAATTTTGGCAACAATAATGCTTTTAGAGGAAACTATGTTCCTAGGCCTTTTCCTAGTAACTCCTCTAACAATTATGGCAATTCCTACGGCAACACTTATGGAAATCACAACAAATTACCCTCTGATCTAGAGAGTAATATCAAAGAGTTCATTAACTCTCAAAAGATTTTCAATGCGTCCATAGAGGAGAAACTACTCAAAATAGACGATTTGGCTAAAAGCGTTGATAGGATGTCTTGTGATATTGATGCTTTGAAAGTTAGATGCGCTCCTCCCAAGGTCAACTTGGATGAAACTTTGAAAGCTATGCGTATCTCCATGAATGAGAGCAAAGAAAGAACCGCCCAAATTCGCGCTAGACATGAATGGTTTAAAAGGGTGTGTTCTAGTGATGCAAATCACAAAGATCTTAAAGTGCTTGGTGTGTCTCCTCTTGCATCTTTGTTTTGGCGTGTCAAACCTACTTATGGAGGGGCTGGATATGAATCCACTTTGGTTGAAAAACGCCCCAATGATTTGGAGTCTACCTATCTTGATGATAAAGGTGTGGAGAGTGGCGTAGAAGAAGTCAAAATTTTGGGTAGTAATGAAACTACCACTTTGGATTTCAAGGAATTCAATTATGATAATTGCTCCTAGTTTGAATGCATTTCTTTGATGCAATCCATTGCAAACTCTCCACACGCTTATAGCCAAAGCAAAGCCTTTACCGCGCATATCGTAGATGCTATGATGAAATCTTTTCAAGAGAAGCTCGAACTAGAAGTCTCTATACCTAGAAAACTTCATGATGAGTGGGAAACTACTATCAAAATCAAGATCAAAAACTATGAGTGCAATGCTTTGTGTGATTTGGGTCCTAGTGTTTCCGCGATTCCAAAGTCTTTATGTTATATTCTTGGTTTTCATGAGATTGAAGAGTGTTCTCTTAATTTCCATCTTGCGGATTCTACTGTCAAGAAACCCATGGGAAGGATTGATGATGTTCTTATTGTTGCAAATAAGAACTATGTACCCGTGGATTTCATTGTACTTGACATAGATTGCAATCCTTCATGTCCCATTATTCTTGGTAGACCTTTCCTAAGGACTATTGGTGCTATCATCGATATGAAGGAAGGGAATATTAGATTTCAATTTACTTTAAAGAAGGGCATGGATCACTTTCCTAGAAATAAAATAAGATTGCCTTATGAATCTATGATGAGGGCTACCTATGGTTTGAGCACCAAAGATGACTATACGTGATTCCATCACTTTTTGCCTAGCTAAGGGCGTTAAACAAAAGCGCTTGTTGGGAGGCAACCCAACGAATCTACCCTTTTCTTTCTGTTTTGTGTTTTCCACACTTTCATAATTCTGTTATGATTGTGTTTTTTGTGTTTCTTTTTGCGTTTGTGCCAAGCAAAACCGTCATCATTAGTCTTGGGGATGATCGTTTGGTCATGCTGGAAAAGACAGAAACTTTATGCTCACGAAAATAATTTTCGTTTTTTTTCTGTAAGAGATTTTGAGTTGATTCTTTTTGCTCCTCATTTCTACGCAAATGCTTCTGACTGTCGTAATGTTTCAGAATATTTGAAGAACAAGAGGTATACGAAATATACAGATTGCTACAGACTGGTCTGCTGTTAACAGATTCTGTTTTTGTTGTGTTGGTTGCTTATTATGATGAAACTATGGATAGTATCGGGGGGGGGGGGGGTATTATCCATGGAAGATTGAAAGTACAGGAACCCAACATCAGCACAAGTAGAATTTAAGTTTTCTACGGTACCTAAGGAAGTGGTGGTTTGCTTTCTTGTACTAATGTTATCACGAGTTTCTGTTTAAGTTTCGTGTTGTGAAGTTTTCAAGTTTTGGGTGAAGTTCTTATGGACAAAAAGATAAAGAGTGGAAAGAGCTCAAGCTTGGGAATGCCCAAGGCACCCCAAGATATTCAAGGATGCCATAAAAGCCTAAGCTTTGGGATGCCCCGGGAAGGCATCCCCTCTCTCGTCTTCAATCCATCGGTAACGTTACTTGGGGCTATATTTTTATTCACCAGATGTTATGTGTTTTTGCTTGGAGCGTCTTGTATCTTAGGAGTCTTTTATTTTTGTTGTGTCACAATCATCCTTTATGCACACCTAGAGAGAGAGAAACATGCACACACCGTGATTTTGTCTAGCTTCACTTATATCTTTCGGTAGACAATTCAGCTCACATGTGCTTCACTTATATCTTTTGAGCTAGATACTTTTGCTCTATGTGCTTCACTTATATCTTTTAGAGCGCAGCTGTGCGTGGCTTGGTAGTTGATCTATGCTTTTAAAGTAGTCTCAAAGGGGTAGTTATCCAAAGGGATACGAAAACTTCCACCTTCATGTGCATTGAATAGTTAGAGAAGTTTGATTCATCTCAATTAGTTTTGAGTTGTGGTTATGGTAATATTGAAGTCATGCTAGTAAGGTGTTGTGGATCTAGAAATACTTATGTTGAAGTTAGTGATTCCCGTAGCATGCACATATGGTGAACCGCTATGTGATGAAATCTGAGCATGATTAGTCTATTGATTGTCATCCTTTGCGTGGCGGTCGGGATCGCGTGATGGTTTATACCTACCAACCCTTCCCCTAGGAGTATGCGTTGAATCCTTTGTTTCGATTACTAATAAAACTTTTGCAACAAGTATATGAGTTCTTCATGACTAATGTTGAGTCCATGGTTAAGATGCACTTTCACCTTCCACCATCACTATCTTCTTAGTGTCGTGCAACTTTCGTCGGTGCACAAAACCCACCATTAGCCTCCCTCAAAACAGCCACCATACCTACCTACTATGGCTTTTTCAAAGTCATTCCGAGATATATTGCCATGCAACTACCACCATGACATGTGCCACCACGTCTACATTGCCTTTGCACGATCGTAAGATAGCTAGCATGATGTTTCCATTAATGTCTATGCCATGCTAGATCATTGCCACGGTTCACTACCGAAGGCATTCCATATAGAGTCATAATTGCTCTAAGTTTTGAATTGAAAGTGTGATGATCATTGTTAATGGAGCATTATCCCATGTTAGGAAATGAAAGAGGCCAAAGAAGCCCACAAAAAAAGAGGCCAAAGAGCCCACCAAAAAATGAGAGAAAAAGAGAGAAGGGACAATGGTACCACTTTTTCCACACTTGTGCATATTAAGCACCATGATCTTCATGATTGAGAGTCTCTCGTTTTGTCACCACCATATAGCTAGTGGGAAATTTTCATTATATAACTTGGCTTGTATATTCCAATGATAGGCTTCCTCAAAATTGCCTTAGGTCTTCGTGAGCAAGCAAGTTGGATGCACACCCACTAGTTTTCTTTAAGAGCTTTCACATACTCGTAGCTCTAGTGCATCATTTGTATGGCAATCCCTACTCATTCACATTGATATATATTGATGAGCATCTCCACAGCTCATTGATATGCCTAGTTAATGTGACTATCTTCTCCTTTTTGGTCTTTCAACCTCCACCACATTCCACACCATCTATAGTGTTATAGCCATGGCTCACGCTCATGTATTGCGTGAGAGTTGAAAAGGTTTGAGAAAGTAAAGGTGTGAAACAATTACTTGGCCAATACCGAGGTTGTGCATGATTTAAATTCGTTGTGCAATGATGATAGAGCATAGCCAGACTATATGCTTTTGTAGGGATAATTTTCTTTTGGCCTTGTTATTTTGAAAGTTCATGATTACCTTGCTAGTTTGCTTGAATTATTATTGTTTCCACGTCAATAGCAAACTATTGTTTTGAATCTAATGGATCTGAACATTCACATCACATAATAGGAATTACAAAGGACACCTATCCTAGGTAGCATGAAAGGATGAAACATTCATTCTTTATCACTTCCCTACTCGAGGACGAGCATGAGTTAAGCTTGGGGATGCTTGATACGTCTCAAACGTATCTATAATTTTTGATGGTTTCACGCTGTTATCTTGTCATCTTTGGATGTTTTATGTACCTTTTATATCTTTTTTGGGACTAACTTATTAATTCAGTGCCAAGTGCCAGTTCCTGTTTTTTCTGTGTTTTTGACTCTTTTCAGATCTGATTTTTGAACGGAGTCCAAACGTAATAAAAACCCCAAAATGATTTTTCCCGAACGGAAGAAGATCAGGGGGGCTCTGGGCCAAGCCAGGTGGGCTCGAGGGAGCCCACAAGCTCCCACTCCGCCACCAGGGGGAGGCGGCGGTGTCAGGGCTTGTGGCCTCCATGGCCACCCCCTGACCTAGAATCTTCGCCTATATATTCCCAAAAATTCAGCAAAAAATCTCGGGAGCCTCGAAAATACTTTTCCGCCGCCGCAAGCTTCCGTTTCCGTGAGATCTCATCTGGAGACCCTTCTCGGCGTCCTGCCGGAGGGTACTTTGGAGTTGGAGGGCTTCTTCATCATCATCATCGCCCCTCCAATGACTCGTGAGTAGTTCACTTCAGACCTACGGGTCCGTAGTTAGTAGCTAGATGGCGTCTTCTCTCTCTTGGATCTTCAATACAAAGTTCTCCATGATCTTCATGGAGATCTATCCAATGTAATCTTCTTTGGCGGTGTGTTTGTCGAGATCCGATGAATTGTGGATTTGTGATCATATTATCTATGATATGTATTTGAGTCTTTGCCGATTTCTTATATGCATGATTTGATATCCTTGTAAGTCTCTCCGAGTCTTGGGTTTTGTTTGGCCAACTAGATCTATGATTCTTGCAATGGGAGAAGTGCTTGGTTTTGGGTTCTACCATGTGGTGACCTTTCCGAGTGACAGTAGGGGCAGCAAGGCACACATTAAGTAGTTGCCATCAAGGGTAAAAAGATTGGGTTTTCATCATTGGTTTCACATTATCCCTCTACATCATGTCATCTTGCTTAAGGCGTTACTCTGTTCTTATGGACTTAATACACTAGATGCATGCTGGATAGCGGTCGACGTGTGAAGTAATATTAGTAGATGCAGAAAGTATCGGTCTACTTGCTTTGGACGCGATTGTTGGAAATAGGCCCTAGAGGCAATAATAAAATGGTTATTAGCATATTTCCTTGTTCACGATAATCGTCTATTGTTGATGCTATAATTGTATTAACAGGAAATAGAATACATGTGCGAATAAATAGATCACAATGTGTCCCTAGCAAGCCTCTAGTTGGCTAGCTCGCTAGTCAATAGATGATCATGGTTTCCTGGTCATGGGCATTAGATGTCATTGATAACGGGATCACATCATTGGTAGAATGATGTGATGGACAAGACCCAATCCTAAGCATAGCACTAGATCGTATTGTTCGTATGCTAAAGCTTTTCTAATGTCGAGTGTCTTTTCCTACGACCGTGAGATTGTGCAACTCCCGGATACCGTAGGAGTGCTTTGGGTGTATTAAACGTCACAACGTAATTGGGTGACTATAAAGGTGCACTACGGGTACCTCTGAAAGTGTCTGTTGGGTTGGTACGGATCGAGATCGGGATTTGTCACTCCGTGTGACGGAGAGGTATCTCTGGGCCCACTCGGTAGAACATCATCATGAGCTCAATGTGACTAAGGAGTTAGTCACACGATGACGTGCTACGGAATGAGTAAAGAGACTTACCGGTAACGAGATTGAACAAGGTATAGGTATACCGACGATCGAATCTCAGGCAAGTTCTATATCGACAAACAAAGGGAATTGTATACGGGATTGATTGAATCCTTGACATCGTGGTTCATCCAATGAGATCATCATGGAGCAAGTGGGAGCCACCATGGGTATCCCGACCCCGCTGATGGTTATTGGCCGGAGAGGTGTCTCGGTCATGTCTGCCTACCTCCCGAACCCGTAGGGTCTACACACATAAGGTTTGATGATTCTAGGGTTATCGAAAGTTGTTTGGATTCCCGGATGAGATGCCGGACGTCATGAGGAGCTCCGGAATGGTCCGGAGGTAAATATTGATATATAGGACGGATGGTTTTGGACACCGGAAGTGTTTCGGGCGTCGCCGGTAACGTACCGGGACCACCGGAGGTGGTCCCGGGGGTCCACCGAAAGGGGGCCACGACCCCGGGAGGCTAGATGGGCCAAGTGCGGGAGGGAACCAGCACCTAGGTGGGCTGGTGCGCCCCCACACTCAGCCCAAGGCACAGGAGGTGGAGAGGGGGGAAACCCTAGGCGCTGGTGGGCCTAAGGCCCACCTAGGTGTGCGCCACCCCCTCCCCCTGCCCTGGCCGCCGAACCTCCCATCTAGGGGGGGGGGGCTGCCGCACCACCTAGGGTGGGAACCCTAGGGGTGGCAACCCCCTCCCCTCCTCCTATATATAGTGGGGGTTTCGGGGCTGTTTGACACACAGTTTTCTCTCTCTCTCGGCACAGCCTTGCCCTTCTTTCTCCTCCTCTCTACCGGTGCTTGGCGAAGCCCTGCCGGGAGACCTCATCTCTCCATCGACACCACGCCGTCGTGCTGCTGGAGATCTTCCCCAACCTCTCCCTCCTCCTTGCTGGATCAAGGTGCGGGAGACGTCACCGGGCTGCACATGTGTTGAACGCGGAGGAGCCGTAGTTTGGCACTAGATCGGAATCACACCGCGATCTGAATCGCCGCGAGTACGACTCCATCAACCGCGTTCTAGCAACGCTTCCACTTAGAGATCTTCAAAGGTATGAAGGTGCACTCACCCCTCTCTCGTTGCTGGTCTCTCCATAGGAAGATCTGAATATGCGTAGAATTTTTTTGAATTTATGCTACATTACCCAAAAGTGGCATCCGAGCCAGGTTTTCTATGCGTAGATTCTATGCACGAGTAGAACACAAAAGGTTGTAGGCGATGATTTGTCAATTACTTGCCGCTACTAGTCTTATTATTTTCCGGCGGTATTTTGGGATGAAGCGGCCCGGACCGAAATTACACGTACGCTTACGTGAGACTGGTTCCACCGACAGACATGCACACCGTGCATAAAGGTGGCTAGCGGGTGTCTGTCTCTCCTACTCTAATCGGATTGGATTTGATGGAAAGGGTCCTTATGAAGGGTAAATAGCTTTGGCATATCATCGTTGTGGCTATCACGTAGGTAAGAAAGCGTTCTTGCTAGAAACCCAAATCAGCCACGTAAAACTTGCAACAACAATTAGAAGACGTTTAACTTGTTTTTGCAGGGTTTGACATGTGATGTGATATGGCCAAAGTTGTGATGTTGCATGTATGATGTATGAGATGATCATATTATTGTAATAGGTTTCACGACTTGCATGTCGATGAGTATGACAACTGGCAGGAGCCATAGGAGTTGTCTTAATTTATTGTATGAGATGCAACGCCATGTGCTTACTACTTTTACTTCATTGCTAACGGTTAGCTATAGTAGTAGTGATAGTAGTAGTTGGCGTGACGACTTCAGGGAGACACGATGATGTAGATCATGATGATGGAGATCATGGTGTCACGCCGGTGACGATGATGATCATGCGATGCCTGAAGATGGAGATCAAAAGAGCAAAGATGATAATGGCCATATCATGTCACTATATGATTGCATTGTGATGTTTATCATGTTTTTCATCTTATTGCTTAGAACTACGCTAGCATAATAAGATGATCCCTCTTAAAATTTCGAGAACGGATTCCCCTAAGTGTGCACCGTTGCGAAGGATCGTTGTCTCGAAGCACCACGTGATGATCGGGTGTGATAGATTCTAACGTTCGCATACAACGGGTGTAAGCCGGATTTACACACGCGAAACACCTAGGTTGACTCGACGAGCTTAGCATGTACAGACATGACCTCGAATACAAGAGACCGAAAGGTCGAACATGAGTCGTATGGTTGAATACGATCAGCATGAAGTTGCTCACCATGGTGACTAGTCCGTCTCACGTGATGATCGGACACGGGTTAGTCAACATGGATCATGTATCACTTAGATGACTAGAGGGATGTCGATTAAAGTGGGAGTTCATACTTAATTTGATTAAATGAACTTAATTGTCATGAACTTAGTCTGAAAGTTGTCTTTATAAATATTGTAGATGGCCAACATCAACCTCAATTTCAATGCATTCCTAGAGAAAAACAAGTTGAAAGATGATGGTAGCAACTATGCGGACTGGGTTCGCAACTTGAAGCTCATCCTTGAAGCATCTCAAAAGGCTTATGTCCTTGGTGCGCCGCTAGGTGACCCTCCTGCTCCCTCAGCAGCCCAGGACATTCTGAGCGTCTGGCAAACGCGGAGTGATGACTACTCTCTGGTTAGGTGTGGCATGTTATACAGTTTAGAAACGGGGCTCCAAAGGCGTTTTGAGCAACGCGGTGCATATGATATGTTCCAAGAGCTTAAGCTAGTTTTTCAAGCTCATGCCCATGTCGAGAGATATGAAGTCTCTGACAAGTTCTTTAGCTGTAAGATGGAGGAGAATAGTTCTGTCAGTGAGCACATACTCAAAATGTCTGGGTTACACGGTCGTCTGACTTCACTTGGAGTCGAACTTCCGGATGATGCTATAATTGACAGAATCATCCAGTCTCTTCCACCAAGCTACAAAGGTTTTGTGCTGAACTACAACATGCAAGGGATGGAGAAGACCATTCCCGAGTTGTACTTGATGCTCAAGTCTACAGAAGTAGAAATCAAGAAAGAGCATCAAGTGTTGATGGTCAACAAGACCACTAGTTTCAAGAAGGGCAAGGGTAAGAAGAACTTCAAGAAAGACGGCAAAGCCGTTGCCGCCCCCGGTAAGCCAGATGCCGGGAAGAAGAAAAAGAAGGGACCCAAGCCTGAGATTGAGTGCTTCTATTGCAAGGGAAAGGGTCACTCGAAGCGGAACGACCCCAAATACTTAGAGGACAAGAAGGCCGGCAACGTTAAAGGTATATGTGATATACATGTTATTGATGTGTACCTTACCAGTGCTCGTAGTAGCTCCTGGGTATTTGATACCATTGTTGTTGCTCATATTTGCAACTCAAAGCAGGAACTGCGGAATAAGCGGAGACTAGCCAAGGATGAGGTTACAATGCGCGTTAGGAATGGCTCCAAGGTCGATGTGATCGCCGTCGGCACGCTACCTCTACATCTACCGTCGGGATTAGTTTTAAACCTTAATAATTTTTATTTAGTACCAGCTTTGATCATGAATATTGTATCAGGGTCTTGCTTGATGCGAGACGCTACTCATTTAAGTCAGAGAATAATGGTTGTTCTATTTATATGAGTGATATGTTTTATGGTCATGCTCCGCTGGTGAATGGTTTATTCTTGATGAATCTCGATCGTGATGTTACGCATATCCATAGTGTGAGTACCAAAAGATGTAAAGTTGATAATGATAGTCCCACATACTTGTGGCACTGCCGCCTTGGTCATATTGTCGTTAAGCGCATGAAGAAGCTCCATACTGATGGACTATTACAGTCTCTTGACTTTGAATCATTTGACACATGTGAACCGTGCCTCATGGGCAAGATGACTAAGACTCCATTCTCAGGAATAATGGAGAGAGCAACGGACTTATTGGAAATAATACATACTGATGTGTGTGGTCCAATGAACGTTGAAGCTCGCGGTGGCTATCGTAACGTTCTCACTCTCACTGATGATTTGAGTAGGTATGGGTATATCTACTTGATGAAACACAAATCTGAGACATTTGAAAAGTTCAAGGAATTTCAGAGTGAGGTCGAGAATCAACGTGACAGAGAAATTAAGTGTCTACGATCTGATCGTGGAGGAGAATATTTGAGTCACGAGTTTGGCACACACCTAAGGAAGTGTGGAATCGTTTCACAACTGACGCCGCCTAGCACACCGCAACGCAACGGAGTGTCTGAACGTCGTAATCACACTTTATTAGATATGGTACGATCTATGATGTCTCTTACCGACTTACCGCTGTCATTTTGGGGATACACATTAGAAACTACAGCATTCACTTTAAATAGGGCACCGTCTAAATCCGTTGAGACGACACCGTATGAACTATGGTTTGGCAAGAAACCTAAGTTGTCGTTTCTTAAAGCTTGGGGCTGCGATGCTTATGTGAAGAAACTTCAACCAGAAAAGCTTGAACCCAAAGCGGAGAAATGTGTATTCATAGGATACCCTAAGGAAACTATTGGGTATACCTTCTATCTTAGATCCGAAGGTAAAACCTTTGTTGCCAAGAACGGATCCTTTCTAGAGAAAGAGTTTCTCTCAAAAGAAGTAAGTGGGAGGAAGGTAGAACTTGATGAGGTAATTACACCCCCTCTCGAACAGGAAAGTAGCGCAGCGCGGGAAGTTGTTCCTGTGGCGCCTACACCAACTGAAGTGGAAGTTAATGATAATGATCATGAAGCTTCAGATCAAGTTACTACTGAGCCGCGAAGGTCCACGAGGGTACGCTCCGCACCAGAGTGGTACGGCAACCCTGTAATGGAAATCATGTTGTTACACAACGGTGAACCTTCCAATTATGAAGAAGCGACGGCGGCCCGGATTCCAACAAATGGCTTGAAGCTATGAAATCCGAGATAGGATCCATGTATGAGAACAAAGTATGGACTTTGGTGGACTTGCCCGATGACCGGCGAGCCATAGAAAATAAATGGATCTTCAAGAAGAAGACTGATGCAAACGGTAATGTAACCATTTATAAAGCTCGACTTGTCGCAAAGGGTTTTCGACAAATTCAAGGAATTGACTACGGAGAGACTTTCTCTCCCGTAGCGAAGCTGAAATCAGTCCGAATCATGTTAGCAATTCCCGCCTTTTATGATTATGAAATTTGGCAAATGGACGTCAAAACAACGTTCCTCAACGGGAACCTTAAAGAAGAGTTGTATATGATGCAACCAGAAGGTTTTGTCGACCCTAAGGGTGCTAACAAAGTGTGCAAGCTCCAGCGCTCCATCTATGGGCTGGTGCAAGCATCTCGGAGTTGGAACACTCGCTTTAATGAGGTGATTAAAGCATTTGGGTTCATACAGGTTTACGGAGAAGCCTGTCTGTACAAGAAAGTGAGTGGGAGCTCTGTAGCTTTCCTCATACTGTATGTGGATGACATATTATTGATGGGGAATAATATAGAGATGTTGGAGAGCATAAAGGCTTATTTGAACAAGAGTTTTTCAATGAAGGACCTTGGAGAAGCTGCATACATATTAGGCATCAAGATCTATAGAGATAGATCGAGACGCCTCATAGGTCTTTCACAAAGTACATACCTTGACAAGATATTGAAGAAGTTTAATATGGAAAACTCAAAGAAAGGGTTCTTGCCAGTTTTGCAACGTATGAGATTGAGTAAGACTCAGTCGCCAATCACAGCAGCTGATAGAGAGAAGATGAGTTATGTCCCCTATGCTTCAGCCGTGGGCTCTCTTATGTATGCCATGCTGTGTACCAGACCTGATATAAACCTTGCCATAAGTTTGGTAGGGAGGTACCAAAGTGATCCCGGTATGGAACACTGGACAGCGGTCAAGAATATCCTTAAGTACCTGAAAAGGACTAAGGAAATGTTTCTCGTTTATGAAGGTGACGAAGAGCTCGTCGTAAAGGGTTACGTTGACGCTAGCTTCGACACAGATCCGGATAACTCTAAGTCATAGACCAGATAAGTATATGTTTTGAATGGTGGGGCAGTGAGCTGGTGCAGCAGCAAGCAGGAAGTCGTGGCAGCATCTACATGTGAAGCGGAGTACATAGCTGCTTCAGAAGTGGCTCATGAAGGAATTTGGATGAAGGAGCTCATCACCGACCTTCGAGTGGTTCCAAGCGCGTCGGGTCCAATGACACTCTTCTGTGATAACAGTGGGGCCATTGCCATAGCCAAGGAGCCCAGGTTTCACCGGAACACAAAGCACATCAAACGCCGCTACAACTCCATCCAGGACCATGTCCAGAGTGGAGTAATAGAGATTTGTAAAGTACACACGGATCTGAATGTTGCAGACCCGTTGACTAAACCTCTTCCACGAGCAAAACATGATCAACACCATAATGCTATGGGTGTTCGATACATCACAATGTAACTAGATTATTGACTCTAGTGCAAGTGGGAGACTGTTGGAAATATGCCCTAGAGGCAATAATAAAATGGTTATTATCATATTTCATTGTTCATGATAATCGTCTATTGTTCATGCTATAATTGTATTAACAGGAAACAGTAATACATGTGTGAATAAATAGATCACAATGTGTCCCTAGCAAGCCTCTAGTTGGCTAGCTCGTTAGTCAATAGATGATCATGGTTTCCTGGTCATGGGCATTAGATGTCATTGATAACGGGATCACATCATTGGGAGAATGATGTGATGGACAAGACCCAATCCTAAGCATAGCACTAGATCGTATTGTTCGTATGCTAAAGCTTTTCTAATGTCAAGTGTCTTTTCCTTCAACCGTGAGATTGTGCAACTTCCGGATACCGTAGGAGTGCTTTGGGTGTATCAAACATCAGAATGTAACTGGGTGACTATAAAGGTGCACTACGGGTACCTCTGAAAGTGTCTGTTGGGTTGGTACAAATCGAGATCGGGATTTGTCACTCCGCGTGACGGAGAGGTATCTCTGGGCCCACTCGATAGAACATCATCACGAGCTCAATGTGACTAAGGAGTTAGTCACACGATGACGTTCTACAGAACGAGTAAAGAGACTTACCGGTAACGAGATTGAACAAGGTATAGGTATACCGACGATCGAATCTCGGGCAAGTTCTATACCGACAGACAAAGGGAATTGTATACGAGATTGATTGAATCCTTGACATCGTGGTTCATCCGATGAGATTATCATGGAGCAAGTGGGAGCCACCATGGGTATCCAGACCCTGCTGATGGTTATTGGCCGGAGAGGTGTCTCGGTCATGTCTGCCTACCTCCTGAACCCGTAGGGTCTACACACATAAGGTTCGATGATGCTAGGGTTATAGGGAATTGTTATACGAGGTTATCGAAAGTTTTTGGGGTCCCGGATGAGATCCCAGACGACACGAGGAGCTCCGGAATGGTCCGTAGGTAAAGATTGATATATAGGACGGATGGTTTTGGACACCGGAAGTGTTTCGGGCGTCGCTGGTAACGTACCGGGACCACCGGTCCCGGGGGTCCACCGGAAGGGGGCCACGACCCCGGGAGGCTAGATGGGCCAAGTGCGGGAGGGAACCAGCCCCTAGGTGGGCTGGTGCACCCCCCACACTCAGCCCAAGGCGCAGGAGGTGGAGAGGGGGGAAGCCCTAGACGCTGGTGGGCCTAAGGCCCACCTAGGTGTGCGCCACCCCCTCCCCCTGCCCTGGCCGCCGAACCTCCCATCTGGGGGGGCTGCCGCACCACCTAGGGTGGGAACCCTAGGGGTGGCAACCCCCCTCCCCTCCTCCTATATATAGTGGGGGTTTCGGGGCTGTTTGACACACAGTTTTCTCTCTCTCTCTCGGCGCAGCCCTGCCCTTCTTTCTCCTCCTCTTTGCCGGTGCTTGGCGAAGCCCTACCGGGAGACCTCGTCTCTCCATCGACACCACGCCGTCGTGTTGCTGGAGATCTTCCCCAACCTCTCCCTCCTCCTTGCTGGATCAAGGTGCGGGAGACATCACCGGGCTGCACGTGTGTTGAACGCGGAGGTGCCGTAGTTCGGCACTAGATCGGAATCACACCGCGATGTGAATCGGCGCGAGTACGACTCCATCAACCGCGTTCTAGCAACGCTTCTGCTTAGCAATCTTGAAAGGTATGAAGATGCACTCACCCATCTCTCGTTGCTGGTCTCTCCATAGGAAGATCTGAATATGTGTAGGAAAATTTTGAATTTATGCTAAGTTACCCAACAGTGATGCCTATAGATATAATCATTGCCATAGCTATCGTCACGACTTTGCGCGGTTCTATCAATTGCTCGACAGTAATTTGTTCACCCAGCGTCTACTTGCTTTCATGAGAGAAGCCACTAGTAAACACTACGGCCCCCGGGTCTATTCACATCCATCGTTTACACCTCCGCTTTTACTTTGCTTTGTTACTGTGTTGCTTTCAGTTCTCACTTGGCAAACAATCTAAAAGGGATTGACAACCCCTTCATAGCGTTGGGAGCAAGCTTTTTGTGTTTGTGCAGGCTCTTGTGATACTCCTCCACTGGATCGACACCTTGGTTCTCAAACTGAGGGAAATACTTACCACCGCTACGCTACATCACCCTTTCCGCTTCGAGGGAACACCAACGCAAGGCTCCAAGGCCACGGGGGAAATCCTTTGCATACTTGCCTAGGAAGTCCCTTAAGGCGTAGCCGCAGCAGAAGGATCTAGTCAAGTATTCTCCCATCAACGTGCCTATTTCTGGCACCATTGGGAGGTCTTTTGTTGCAGTAGCACGATGCAGCACCGCGCAAGCCCTCCTCGAGCGCCACCTGCCCCGTGTACGACCTCCTCATGACGAGCCACTGCTTCCCCGCCATGTGGTTGCATCGAGCCGCCCCTGTGCCCTCGCCAGTAGTTGTCCCCGTCGATCTCATCCATCCCTGCTGCGGAATCGACACTCTGAGGCTATAAATAGGACCCCCGGCAGCCTCAAAGCAATGCAAGTCCTCTGTGATAGCTGTAGCCATCCCCTCTAGCTCCAATTTTGGGCCGAGACCCTTTCGTTCCCAACTTCGGTGACCTTCGGCCACCGCAGCGCCTCGGGTCGATTCAGTCTAGTTAGAGCGCCTTGCCCCTTCCTAAGCCTACCACTCGAACCCCCTGGACACCATGGAGCTGCTCCACCCCTCGCCTTGCACCTAGGGCCCCTCCTAGCATGCACCTCGTCGGAGCCGAAGATTCCTCCGCCATGGAGGAAGGGCTATTCGCTTCTGGTAGCCGCCGCAGCCCCAAGACCGTCGAATGGATGCGTCATGACCCCCTAAGCATGCCGGCGCCCTCAACTTCCTTGTTAGAGGCTCCTGTCGCCTATGAGCCTCGCCGGAGTCCCTCCTCCCTTCGGCCAGAGGAGGAAGAAGGAGACCAGAGTCGAACTTGCACGCAGGCCCCACGTGTTAGCGTCTCTGTCCCAGCCAGAGCCCGCGCTAGTGGAGACGCCTTTTGTCGAGTACACTTTCTCTCTTGCGCTAGCGCATTTTCGTCCAAAATGTTTTCTTTTCTATTTGTTTTTAAAAACAGATTTTTGACCAAATTTTGACTTGCTATAACTTTTATAGAAAACTCCAAATGAGTTGATTCCTTTTCTCACCCCTTTCAAATTCTGTCTAGTTTATTTTAGTATTTATTTGAAAACTTTCTAAGACAACTTTATGTACTATTTTTATATTGTGTGTTAATTAGCATATATTTTTAAATAGGCTTTGAAGAGGGGAGTCAAAACTTGCAAAATTTTTGTGGTGAACCCTACCTCTCTACACTTTGAAGGCAAGCATCCTGAACATACTTTTAACTTGATTAAGTGTGTTCGCTTGGTGAAAATAACATAGAGTTATGTCATATATATGGTGTTATTTCAAGTGACAACCATGCATGTGGTTCATATTCTATGAGCAAAGATTGTTGCATTATGGTACATGGACAGTGGTCACTCTTTCCTACCCTACATGCCTACCGGATGGGATTCGGTGAGACTCGGTGTGTTGTGGAGACACGACCGTGGGATTGACATCTCGTGGGTGAGAGTGGTCAGCAAGGCATGTTAGGCAGGTAGTGGCTTTGTCTGCACATGGTTTGTGCTAATCATGTAGGAAATCCTTAAACCTCCTAAGTCGACCATAGATCGAGTCTTCTCAGTATGTCTCCTTATTAGCGTGCTATCATAGCTTCCTGGATAATGGATTCGGTATAATCAGTTGCAGACCTGTTATCAGTCACACACCAGTAGAGGGGCCGGGATGAAACTATCCACGGCCGTGGTATAAGTCCAGTCATATGTTCAGGGGGCATGGGTATTTCCGGTCTGGGACCGGAAGGGAATGGACCTTCCCAGTGAGCGCACACTATAAATTTTTGATCCCATGCTAGTCGAGGTCGGAGCCTCCCCGTCTTATGGTTTTTCCTTGGCAGCGTAGTCCGGGTGAAGTCGGGCTTCGCGGAGGTAGAATGGGTGTGTGCTGGTTCTAAGTGTCCGCTTCTAAATTACCGTACGCGGGATTAGTCATGGTGACTATTGATAACCATGAACTATGGGTAAAGAGTACACCCTCTGCAGAGTCAAAACTATTCGCGTAGTCGTTTCCACGGTCAAGGACGTTGGTTGACTAGTCAAGTGTCGCTCTAAGTGTCGGTCTTCGGAGGTAGTTAAAGGACTATGAGACTAATCGGGAAATATGGTGGATGATTATAAACATTATTTTCTGTGGACTAACCCTTATGATTTTGATTGTTGAATATCCCTGGGACGGTTCTACCTCCGGGAAATTCTTTATTATTTCATATAAGCCCATTATGTGGTGTCGCTGAGACGCCCAACTGTGGCATTTTATTATTTCATATAAGCCCTTCATGTGATGTCGCTGAGACACCGGACTGTGCCTAGTTTATTATTTCATATAAGCCCTTTATGTGGTGTCACTGAGATGCCCGACTGTGGCATGTCCATCATTTCATATAAGACCTTTATGTGGTGTCGCTGAGACGCCCGGCTCTGGCATGTTTATTATTTCATATAAGCCCTTTATGTGGTGTCGCTGAGACGCCCGAGTGTGGCATGTTTATTATTTCATATAATCCCTTTATGTGGTGTCGCTGAGACGCCCGACTGTGGCATGTTTTATATTGAATCTGTTATTATTACCCTTATTGATTGCTTAATAAATTTCAATATGATTCTGATTTCACTACTAATGCTTGAGTAGTATTTTGGTTTGACGCAGTATTATGGCATCATTATGAGTGTATAATTAACACTGCAAATTATATATTTGTTTTTTGATGTTTGCGAGTACATTCAAAGTACTCACTAGCTTTTTCCTGGCTATTGTCTTAGCTAAATTTCAAGCTTGGAGAGGATATGCTTGACGATAAGCTTGGAGCATAGGCTTCAAGGACAGCAGTCGCGCGAGATAGGAATTAACCCGGACAACTGTTCCTGTGGGAAATGGAGTCCGAGAGGAGTTGGAGATCCGTGTAACGCTTCCGCCATCAACCACTAGAAACCCTTTGATGTACTCTTTAGACCACCTTGGTCTTGTACCTCAATTTGTATTTTGCTTGGACATTTGTATCAAGGAAAGGTGTGCCAGCTAACAGAATTCTTGGGGCTGGTATACTTAAGGGCCATTTGAAGGGAAATTAAAATCCCGGAAAATCCGGTCCCCACAACCTTGGTGTTAGAGCCAGGCTGACCGTTGGCTAATCCTATCTTAGCCAGGTTAATAAGCACTAGACGACCACCCATCAAACCAATGCCATAGCTACTAGTCAAACCTGCCCTAACCAGTAGCCGAATAGTGTTCGCCAACACCTTTCGGCAAAGTGGTGCCCAACCTATCAGACTAGCCCTGTGGTCAGATGCCAGTGACCACGACCATTTTGTCCTTCTCGCTATCTTGCGAGAGAAGACTTCGTTTTCCTTTCTGTAAAGGGAGCGATTGCCCCACATAGCACATCACAACCACAACTACCTCAAGATGCCAGGCCCCATTGTCCACAGTGAAACAACTGCTGCGGACCAAGGAGGTTTTGTAGCCATCCTAGCCAACCTAACCCGTCGTGCCTTTGCCATGGAAGAGCCTTCGTAGTATGTTGTGTACCAAGAGCGCACGAGTGGTGTCATTCATCACTTATGGGCCATAATACACATCTACGGCAGGAGTATCACCCAAGAGTGTCCCCATCGGTTCACCGGAAGGTCAACTACCTATGAGCCCGAAGTCATCTAGCTGACAGCTCGAGAGGCAATAGTTCAACTCCGGCACCTATCGCCAGGAGTTAACTCTCGCTCGTTCTACTAATACCCTAGCCGTGAAGGTTATGGTAGGTCGATCCAGGTCGCCGGCAGAGACCATGAGACCGACCCTGCCTTGTCGCACCATGTGCGCTACGTGAGAGCGCAAGAGGCACTGTACGACCAGGTCACCCTCGACCTGATTGTAGCTCGTGCAAAGCTGGCTCGTTTGAGGAGGAGAGAAGCGGAGCCCGAAGCCAGCAACCCAGTAGTACTGTTTGGGAGACCGATTGAGCTCCAGCAGTATGTTCCAGGTGCCGACCCAAATCATGGACCTATCTCCCCCGAGGAGCTTCGCCGCATTTTCGGGATTTCTTCCAAGGGAGCGGTTCCCACAGCACCCCCAATGGACACCACCGCTACCTCGACCTTGTAGCTCCACCCCCTTCCCCGAGCATCCGTGACGCCGTAGTTCCAGCAAACTCGATGTCCGCAAGACCCGCTCACCTAGATGTAAACGAAGTAGACTAATCCTTGACCCTGTTGTAGAGTTCTCTTGCATGTAATGTATGAGCCAGTATTTCATGAATGAGCTAACTGTTTTTGTTCCATTATTTTAAGCACTACAGGTAATCACCTATGTATGCTTTTAGGCTGCATAACTATAGTTGGACATAACCACGACAGTCTACCACAGTAAGGTGTCACATTTCGTGAACTTTTATCTATGGTCTTGACCAAACCCCGCTAGAGCGAAGCCAGCCACCGAGACCAACCCAACCTACGGCTTGTGTCCCAACCCCGCCTATATAAGGGTCACTCAGTAATCTTCCTAGCAACCCTCGCCCTGTGTACTGCCTTCACAGCCTTTTTGCCATGCTACCCCAAGGGAGTTACCTCATAACTCCGCATGCAACTCCGGGCAGTTTTGTTAAAGTATTGTGGGATTTTACCCGCAGTACCATGGGTTCTTCCTTCCCACCCAGGTACGAGCTGTTCAAATCGAGGATCACTCCCACTACCTCAAAATATTAGGTCGGTGTGCACATTTTCCCAGTAGACCATAACCAAGACCCCACGGAAATCTGCTTCAGCGGAAAATCTATTCCTACCCTAGAAATGGCCATAGAGGTTGCTGCCTACGAAGCGGTTACTCGTCTTCGATATGCAGTACCATATGCTAGTGAAAGGGTGTACTGTTATTTTCCGAGCCGTGTAGAACCCGGAGGAGCAGCATCTTTTTCAGGAACCCGTTCAGAGAGAGACCCCGTGTTGGTCAGGCTCGTGCAATATGTCGTTGCTCAAGAACGTTTGACACAACACATGATGAATTTTCTCCAGAACCTCACCATCCAGAACCCTCAAATCGCCAATGGTGAACTGATACGTCTCCAACGTATCTATAATTTTTGATGGTTCCATGCTATTATCTTGTCAACTTTGGATGCTTTGTACGCATGATTATGTTATTTTATATCTTTTTTGGGACTAACCTATTAACTCAGTGCCAAGTGCCAGTTTCTGTTTTTTCCGTGTTTTTGAACTTTTTCAGAGGAGAATATTAAATGGAGTCCAAACGGAATAAAACCTGCAAAATGATTTTTTTTCCATAACAGAAGATACGCAGGAAACTTGAGAACCAAGGCAAAGGACCTCGGAGGAGGTCACAAGCCTACCAGACCCGGCCTGGGGGGGCTAGCAGGCTTGTGGGATCCCCGTGGCTCCTCTGCCCTACCTCTTCCGCCTATAAATTCTCCAAAAATCCGAAACCACCAGAGAGAGCCAAGAAAATACTTTTCTGCCGCCGCAAACTTCTCTCTCCGCAAGATCCCATCTGGGGCACTTTCTGGTGCCCTGCCGGAGAGGGAATTCGGACACAGAGGGCTTCTTCATCAACACCATTGCCTCTCCGATGATGCGTGAGTAGTTCACCACAGACCTTCGGGTCCATAACTAGTAGCTAGATGGCTTCTTCTCTCTCTTGGATCTTCAATACAAAGTTCTCCATGATCTTCATGGAGATCTATCCGATGTAACCTTCTTTTGCAGTGTGTTTGTCGAGATCCGATGAATTGTGGATTTATGATCAGATTATCTATGAATATTATTTGAGTCTCCTCTGATCTCTTATATGCATGATTTCGTATCCTTGTAATTCTCTTCAAGTTGTGGGTTTCGTTTGTCCAACTTGATCTATAATTCTTGCAATGGGAGAAGTGCTTGGTTTTGGGTTCATACCGTGCGGTGTCCTCACCGAGTGACAGAAGGGGTAGCGAGGCACGCATCGTGTTGTTGCCATCAAGGGTAAAAAGATGTGGTTTATATCTATTGCATGAATTTATCCCTCTACATCATGTCATCTTGCTTAAGGTGTTACTCCGTTTGTTATGAACTTAATACACTAGATGCATGCTGGATAGCGGTTGATGTGTGGAGTAATAGTAGATGCAGAAAGTATCGGTCTACTTGTCTCGGACGTGATGCCTATATGTATGATCATTGCCTTAGATATCATCATAACTTTGCGCGATTCTATCACTTGCTCGACAGTAATTCGTTCACCCACCGTAATACTTTCTATCTTGAGAGAAGCCTCTAGTGAACACTATGGCCCCCGGGTCTACTTCACATCATATTTTCAGCTCTACACTTTTACTTTGTTGCACTTTCCACCTTCAGATCTCAACTTGCAATTAATCGTGAAGGGATTGACAACCCCTTTATAGCGTTGGGTGCAAGTTAGTTTGTTTTTGCGCAGGTACATTGGAGACTTGTCTTGATACTCCTACTGGATTGATACCTTGGTTCTCAAACTGAGGGAAATACTTACTGCTAGTTTGCTGCATCACCCTTTCCTCTTCAAGGGAAAAACCAACGTAAGCTCAAGAGGTAGCAACAAGAATTTCAGGCACCGTTGTCGGGGAGTATCAAGTCAAGAATAGTCTCCCTTCAACGTGCCAATTTCTGGTACCGGGGACTATTCTAAGTGAAGCTTATCCAAGTAACTATCACAAACTCATCTTTGGGGTGCTAGTTTTGCAATGTCCACTACTTGTTGCAATGATCATGATTGGGGTGATGATTTTTCTTATGATCTTGAAAAAAAAATTAGGCCTCATGATGAATATGATATTTGTACTAATATTGAAAGTGGGTTTGGACAAGTCATGACTTTAGTTGATGATAATCCCACTATTTTTGAAGAGCGTCAACTTTGCATGCATGTGGATCATGAAAAGAATATCCTATGTGATAGCTATATTGTTGAATTTGAATACAATCCCACATGTAATTGTTATGAGAGAGGAAAAAATTGTGGTAGAAACTTTCATATCACTAAATCACCTCTCGTTATGTTGAGATTGCTATTGTCTCTTTCTTCTTCCTTGCATATGGTAGTTATTGCTTGTCTTGATAATTTGTTTTCCTATAAAATGCCTATGCATAGGAAGTATGTTAGACTTATATATGTTTTTCACATGTTTCATGATGCTCTCTTCATGTCCGACTACTACTTTTTATGTGAGCATCATTGAATTATCAATGCCTAGCTAAGGGCGTTAAACAATAGCGCTTCTTGGGAGGCAACCCAATGAATTTATCTTTGCTTTTTTGCTTTCTGTTTTTTTGTGTCCACACCATCATAATTCTGTTATGATTGTGTTTTTTGTGTTTTTTTGTGTTTGTGCCAAGTAAAACCTTTATGATTAGTTTTGGTGATGGTTGTTTGATCATGCTGAAAAAGACATAAACTTTGTGCTCACGAAATTATTTTTAATTCCTATCCAGAAAGATATTTTGAGTTGATTCTTTTTGTTGCTGGTTGATATGCCAATTTCCCTAATTGTCATAATTGTTCAGAATTGTTGAGATACCAGAAGTATACGAAGTATACAGATTCCTACTCACTGGTCTGTTTTTGACAGATTCTGTTTGTGTTGTGTTGATTGCCTATTTTGATGAAACTATGGATAGTATCGGGGGGTACTAGCCATGGAGAAGTGAGAATACAGTAATCTAACATCAATCTAAATAGAAATCAAGTTTACTATAGTACCTAAAGAGTTGGTAGTTTGTTTTCTTATGCTAATGATATCATGAGTTTCTGTTTAAGTTTTGTGTTGTGAAGTTTTCAAGTTTTGGGTGATGTTCTCATGGACAATGGGATAAAGAGTGGAAAGAGCTCAAGCTTGGGGATGCCCAAGGCATCCTAAGCCAAATTCAAGGACACCAAAAAGCCTAAGCTTGGGGATGCCCCGGGAAAGCATCCCCTCTTTCGTCTTCAATCCATAGGTAACGTTACTTGGAGCTATATTTGTATTCACCACATGATATGTGTTTTGCTTGGAGCGTCGTGTATTATAGGAGTCTTTTCTTTTTGTTGTGTCACAATCATCCTTGCTTCACACCTTTTTGAGAGGGACATGCACACATCGTGAATTTGCTAGAATACTCATTGAGCTTCACTTATATCTTTTGAGTTAGGCAATTTAGCTCGCATGTGCTTCACTTATATCTTTTGAGCTAGATAACTTCGCTCTAGTGCTTCACTTAAATCTTTGTAGAGCACGGAGGTGTCATATTTTGAAGAAATAAAAACTCTCGATCTTCACTTATATCTTTTTGAGAGTGCTCTCTCTAAGTAACTTGGTAATTGGCGTGTGTTATGAAATCAGTCCTAAAAATGATGGGCAGCCAAAGAGGATATAATAAACACTTCCATATTCAAGTGCATTGATTAGTAAGAGAAGTTTGATTCCTAACAATTAAGTTTTGAGACATGGATTTGGTAATATTAGAGTTATGTTAGTAGGGTGTTGTGAATCTAGAAATACTTGTGCTGAAGTTAGTGATTCTGGTAGCATGCTCGTATGGTGAACCGTTATGTTAGGAAGTTGGAGCATAATTGATTTATTTATTGTCATCCTTTGTGTGGCGGTCGGGATCGCGTGATGGTTAACACCTACCAACCCTTCCCCTAGGAATATGCGTTTGGCACTTTGTTTCGATTACTAATAGAACTTTTGCAATAAGTATATGAGTTCTTCAAGACTAATGTGAGTCCATGGTATAGATGCACTTTCACCTTCGACCATTGCTAGTCTCTCTAGTGTTGTGCAACTTTCGCCGGTGCACAAACCCACCATATAGCTTCCTCAAAACAGCCACCATACCTACCTGTTATGGAATTTTCATAGCCATTCCGAGATATATTGCCATAACTCCCACCGTTCCGTCTCATGACTTGTGCCGTCTCTTTCATATTGCCTTTGCATGATCGTAAGATAGCTAGCGAGATGTTTCAGCGTCATACGCTAAGCTAGATCGTTGCACATCCCGGTACACTGCCGGAGGCATTTCCCATAGAGTCATCATTGTTCAAAGTATTGAGTTGTGAGTAAATAAAAGTGTGATGATCATCATTATTAGAGCATTGTCCCATGTGAGGAAATAAAAAAAAGGCCAAAGATGCCCACCCAAAAAAAATAAAAGAGCCCAAAGAGCCCAAACAAAAAAAAGAGAGAGAAAAAGAGAGAAGGGACAATGCTACTATCTTTTTCCACACTTGTGCTTCAAAATAGCACCATGTTCTTCATGGTAGAGAGTCTCGTGTTTTGACACTTCCATATACTAGTGGGAATTTTCATTATATAACTTGGCTTGTATATTCCAATGATGGGCTTCCTCAAAATTTCCCTAGGTCTTCGTGAGCAAGCAAGTTGGGTGCACACCCACTAGTTCTCATTTTGAGCTTTCACAAACTTATAGCTCTAAGTGCATCCGTTGCATGGTAATCCCTACTCATTCACATTGATATCTATTGATGGGCATCTCCATAGCCCATTAATACGCCAAGTCATTGTGACCATCTCCTCCTTTTTGCCTCACAACCTCCACCACACTCTATTCCACCTATAGTGCTATATCCAAGGCTCACGCTCATGTATTGCGTGAGAGTTGAAAAAAGTTTGAGAAAGTAAGAGTGCGAAAACAATTACTTGGCCAATACCGGGGTTGTGCATGATTTGAATTCGTTGTGTGGGGATGATGGAGCGTAGCCAGACTATATGATTTTGTAGGGATAACTTTCCTTGGCCTTGTTACTTCAAAAGTTCATGATCACTTTGCTAGTATGCTTGAAGTATTATTGTTTTCATGTCAATAGTAAAATATTGTTATGAATCTTACGGATCTGAACATTCATGCCACAAGAAAGAAGTTACAAAGGACAAATATGTTAGGTAGCATTCCACATCAAAAATTCAGTCTTTATCACTTCCCTACTCGAGGACGAGCAGGAGTTAAGCTTGGGGATGCTTGATACATCTTCAACGTATCTATAATTTTTGATGGTTCCATGCTATTATCTTGTCAACTTTGGATGTTTTGTATGCATGATTATGCTATTTTATATCTTTTTTGGGACTAACCTATTAACTCAGTGCCAAGTGCCAGTTTCTGTTTTTTCTGTGTTTTGACCTTTTTCAGAGGAGAATATTAAACGGAGTCCAAACGGAATAAAACCTGTGAAATGATTTTTTCCATAACAGAAGATACGCAGGAAACTTGAGAACCAAGGCAAAGGACCTCGGAGGAGGTCACAAGCCCACCAGGCCCGGCCTAGGGGGCAGTCCTAGCAGGATTGTGGGATCCACGTGGCTCCTCTGCCCTAATTTTTCCGCCTATAAATTCTCCAAAAATCTGAAACCACCAGAGAGAGCCACGAAAATACTTTTCCGCCGCCGCAAGCTTTTGTTTCCACAAGATCCCATTTGGGGCACGTTCTGCTTCTTCATCAACACCATTGCCTCTCCGATGATGCGTGAGTAGTTCACCACAGACCTTTGGGTCCATAGCTAGTAGCTAGATGGCTTCTTCTCTCTCTTGGATCTTCAATACAAAGTTCTCCATGATCTTCATGGAGATCTATCCGATGTAACCTTCTTTTGCGGTGTGTTTGTCGAGATCCGATGAATTGTGGATTTATGATCAGATTATCTATGAATATTATTTGAGTCTCCTTTGATCTCTTATATGCATGATTTCGTATCCTTGTAATTCTCTTCGAGTTGTGGGTTTTGTTTGGCCAACTTGATCTATAATTCTTGCAATGGGCGAGTTCTTGGTTTTGGGTTCATACCGTGCGGAGTCCTCACCCAGTGACAGAAGGGGTAGCAAGGCACGCATCCTGTTGTTGCCATCAAGGGTAAAAAGATGGGGTTTATATCTATTGCATGAATTTATCCCTCTACATCATATCATCTTTCTTAAGGCGTTATTCCGTTTGTTATGAACTTAATACACTAGATGCATGCTAGATCGCGGTCGATGTGTGGAGTAATAGTAGTAGATGCAGAAAGTATCGGTCTACTTGTCTCGGGCGTGATGCCTATATGTATTATCATTGCCTTAGATATCATCATGACTTTGCACGATTCTATCAATTGCTCGACAGTAATTCGTTCGCCCAGCGTAATACTTGCTATCATGAGAGAAGCCTCTAGTGAACATTATGGCCCCCGGGTCTACTTCACATCATATTTACAGCTCTACACTTTTACTTTGTTGCACTTTCCACCTTCAGATCTCACCTTGCAATTAATCGTGAAGGGATTGACAACCCCTTTATAGCGTTGGGTGCAAGTTTGTTTGTTTTTGCGCAGGTACATTGGAGACTTGTCTTGATAGTCCTACTGGATTGATACCTTGGTTCTCAAACTAAGGGAAATACTTATTGCTACTATGCTGCATCACCCTTTCCTCTTCAAGGGAAAAACCAATGCAAGCTCAAGAGGTAGCACGAACCCATGAGGATAAGCCGAGCAGGACGCATTTTGCGAGTCCTCCAACCCCTCGCCCCTGAAGACGAAGTGGATATTCCCCTGCCAGGAATATTTCCCCATGACCATTAGATTTTTGTTTTGCGTGCGCTGTAAACGCCTTGCTGTATCTATTAGCATAGTTATGTTTGTGTAATGAGATGATTGTGCCTTGTATTTTCCTCCCTCCGTCCCAAAATAACTGTCTCAAGCTTAGTACAATTTTATACTAGAGCTAGAACAAAGTTGAGACACTTATTTTGAGACAGAGGGAGTATATTACTGCATGCATGTGTTTTAATTTGCGTGACCACTACAAATATTTGCCTTAGACTTTTTTTCCTACAATGACCCTTGCGTAATTAATTTTCTTAAGAAAAATACTGCCGTAAATAGATCATTCAACAGGATTTTTATTCGCATGCCAGATAGCTCACAACCGCACACACTCTGCCAATGCACTAAGAGCAGAACCACACACACTGGACCCTAGCTAACTACCTCGCTAGCACCACAATTTCTCTGAAAGGAAATACACTATGAGTAGCTTATTTTCGCGAGAGTGCTACCAGCACACTGGCAGCCACCCCCGCAATTTTTGCACGCGCCTAGTCTTCGTGTTCATCGCCCTTGCGGAGAGCCGCCACTCGAGCAGCAGTGTCACGACGATCAACTTGGATCATCGCACACAGCAACGCCGAGAACCCGATCAGCGCCGCCACCCCTCCAACCAGCAGGATGATCAGCCACCCCGGGTTCTCATCCGCCTTTGGAGCCTCGCTTCTAGCACCTCCAAACAGAGAGGAGGAAGCAGGAAGGGTGAGGCTGAGAGTGAGGTAGAGGAGGGAACGAGGCGGTCGTTTTATAGCCCGAGATCGGTGCGTGATGGACGCAGTCCACCAGCGTCGCTCATCGCTCGATCGCTGGTGTTCGGAAAATAATCCACGAGCAGTGCCGACAAAGCACTAGCCCGCGACGCGAGTGCTCGCTGCGCCGGCAGCTAGTACGCCGCGCACTAGCACGGTACGGCCCTAGACGCCTACGAGCTAGACACCGCGCTTGGAGAAAGCAGCGTAAAGCGCGCGAGAGAGAGGAAAGAGGAGAGAAACAGGAAGAAGAAGAGACTGGTTCTGGGCCCTAGACTCACATGTCAGCGGGAGAGAACACTACGCACTCGGGTACGACAAGCAAACTCAGAAATTGAAAATTTTCCTTTTTTGAAAATTTTGTCGTAGCCATTTGTAGCAACACCTCGTTTTGCCAAAGCGTAGCTTTTGTCTGTATCACCAGTACCACACACTAGCTACACCAATTATTGTTTTTACTATGATCTCCTTGCTTCTGTTTAAATACCACTTGAGGTTTGTTTTTAACAAATCTCCAGGACGAGATTTTTCTTAAGGGGGGTAGAGTTTGTAACACCCCAAATTTTTGCCAAAATTTTTATTTAATAAATTTGGCCTGAATTGCTTGGAATTTTTATTTCTGGGTTTTCGGTTGATTTCAAAACCTCTCTTATTCTTGGTTTTGTGAATAACTCTTTTATGAGGTGGAGCTTTTTGAAAACTTTTATGTGACTTGAGTGTTGACTCAAATATTTTCCCTCCACTGAATTTGCAGAGAAGGTTTCTCTATAAATATTATCTTTCAATTCTATTTATTCAAAACTCGTTTTTATTTTCCTAAGGGTCTAGTTTTGAACTGCAGCCACCTGTTAACTTCTTCTAACAATTCCACAACAAACTTGGCAATTACCTTCTATGCTTCTGGATCAATTTTATATAAAAATATAGCCAAGTGTTTTGGAAAAGATTAAGCAAGTTAATTGTTTTTACTTTCTGGTCCAATTGAAGATTTGTACTACAACTCTTAAATAAAATCCCCAAAAATTCTGCAAAAAATTGTAGTAGCCAAGGGGTTCGTACAAATGAGTTTTATGCAAAAACCCAGCTGAGTATTTTGGTAAAATATTGCTCATTGATATCTTTTTTATTTTGGACCACGTAGGTGCTTTGCACTGCAACCTCTTCATTAAAGTCTTTAATAATTCTGTAAAAATTTGTAGAGTTCAAGATGTTTATATGAATGAGTTTTCTGCAAAAATATATATTGGTGTTTTGAAATATTTGAGAACCACTTCTTGTTTTCTTTTCTCGACCAGATTGGCATTTTGTACTACAACCCCACAATTCCCTTCCCCAATGACCTTGAAATTTTTTGTGCTTATAGTCCACCCTATAAAACCCTTAAGTATCAAATTTCAGCCCCATTGGAGTTGTTTTGACCCCTGTTGCATTATCATCTTGTTCCTGTCCAGAAATGGACTTTTGCTATAATTACACTATGAAGTTGTTTGTTCGCTAAATCCAACCTTCCATCTTTGTGCCCATCCAAGGATACTCTTATCTGGAAATTATTGTGGCTAGCAAGTGCCCCTAGATGCCATTGGCATTCTGTCAAATAGTTGGTGTCCGTGACCAGAATTGACATGAAATTTTGTTTATGTGGTGAAGTTGTACCCAGGAGTGAACCAGCATGTCTAGCAGTCCCCTAGTAGAGCCTTTAGCCACTCTGGAATGTTGCACCACCAAACCAAGCCCCTAGCTTGCCGTGGCAATTTGTCGAGCAACTGGCAGGCATGCCAGAGCATGCTCTAGAGCGCACGGATTGCAGCCAGTAGACCCGAGCTTCCGCATCGCAGCCCTGCCGCCCCCTCGCTATCTGAACCAACCTCAACACGTGGGCACACTCGCACGAGCTCCTCGTGTGCCCATGTTGCCCCTGCTGCCCCTGCAACGCTGTAGCCGAGCCGACCGTTGTCAAGCAGCAGTAGCAGCGCAGCGATGCAGCGCCGCCCAAGTCCTCCTCGAGCGCCACCTGCCCTGTGGACCACCTCCCCGCGACGAGCCACTGCTTCCCCGCCCTGTGGCTGCATCGAGACACCCCTGTGCCCTCGCCAGTAGTTGTCCCCGTCGATATCATCCATCCCTGCCGCGGAACCGACACTCTGAGGCTATAAATAGGACCCCCGGCAGCCTCAGAGCAACGCAAGTCCTCCCTGGTAGCCGTAGCCAGCCCCTCTAGCTCCAATTTTGGGTCGAGACGCTTTCGTTCCCATCTCCGGTGACCCTCGGCCATCGCAGCACCTCTGGTCGATTTGGTCTACTTAGAGTGCCTTCCCCCTGCCTGAGCCTGCCACTCGAACCCCCTGGACACCACGGAGCTGCCACACCCCTCGCCTTGCATGTAGGGCCCCTCCTTGCATGCACCTCGTCGGAGTCGAAGCTTCCTCCACCGTGGAGGAAGGGCTCCTCGCTTCCGGCAGCCGCCACAGCCCCAAGACCGTGGAATCGATGCGTCGTGACCCCCTGAGCACGTCGGTGCCCTCAAACCTCGCCGAAGGCTCGTGTCGCTGGTGAGCCTCGCTGCAGTCCCTCCTCCCTTCGGCCAGAGGAGGAAGAAGGAGACCAGAGTCAAACCTGCACGCGGGCCCCGTATGTCAGCATGTCTGTCCGAGCCAGAGCCCGCGCTTGTGGAGACGCCTTCTGTCGAGCACGCTTTCTCTCTTGCGCTAGCGCATTTTCGTCCATAACGTTTTCTTTCTATTTGTTTTCAAAAACAGATTTTTGACCAAACTTTGACTGGCTATAACTTTAGAAAACTCCAAATGAGTTGATTCTTTTTCTCACCCCTTTCAAATTCTGTTTAGTTTATTTTAGTATTTATTTGAAAATTTTCTAAGACAACTTTATGTGTTGTTTTTATATTGTGTGTCAATTAGCATATATTTTTAAATAGGCTTTGAAGAGAGGAGTCAAAAGTTGCAAAAGTTTTGTGGTGAACCCTACCTCTCTATAGTTTGAAGGCAAGCATCTTGAACCTACTTTTAACTTGGTTATGTGTGTTTGCTTGGTGAAAATAACATAGAGTTATGTTATATATTTGGTGTTATTTCATGTGACAACAATGCATGTGGTTAGTTTTTATGAGAAAAGATTGTTGCATTATGGTACATGGACAGTGGTCACTCTTTCCTACCCTACATGCCTACCGGATGGGATTCGGTGAGAGTCGGTGTCTTGTGGAGACACGACCGTGGGATTGACATATCATGGACGAGAGTGGTCATCAAGGCATGGTAGGCGGGTAGTGGCTCTGTCTGCACATGGTTTGTGCTAATCATGCAGGAAATACTTAAACCTCGTAAGTAGACCATAGATCGTGTCTTGTCAGTATGTCTCTTTATTTGCGTGCTACCATAGCTTCCTGAATAATGGATTCGGTATAGTCAGTTGGAGACCTATTATCAGTCACACACCAGTAGAGGGGCCGAGATAAAGGTATCCACGACCGTGGTATAAATCTAGTCATACGGTCAGGGGGCATTGGTGTTTCCAGTCTGGTACCGAAAGGGAATGGCCATTCCGAGTGAGCCCGCGGTATAAATTTTTGATCCCATGCTAGTCGAGGTCTGAGCCTCCCCGCCTTATGGTTTTGCCTTGGCAGCGTAGTCCGTGTGAAGCCAGGCTTCGCGGAGGTAGAATGGGTGTGTGCTGGTTCTGAGTGTCCGCTTCTGAATTACCGTACGCGGGATCAGTCATGATGACTATTGAAAACCGTGAACTATGGGTAAAGAGTACACCCTCTACAGAGTCAAAAATATTCGAGTAGCCGTGTCCACGGTCAAGGACGTTGGTTGACTAGTCAAGTGTCGATCTAAGTGTCGGTCTTCAGAGGTAGTTAAAGGAGTATGAGACTAATCAGGAAATATGGTGGATGATTATAAACATTATTTTCTGTGGACTAACACTTATGATTTTGATTGCTGAATATCCCTGGGACGGTTCTACCTCCTGGAAATTCTTTATTATTTCATATAACCCATTATGTGGTCTCGGTGAGACGCCTGACTGTGGCATGTTTATTATTTCATATAAGCCCTTCATGTGGTGTCGCTGAGACGCCCAACTGTGGCATGTTAATTATTTCATATAAGCCCTTTATGTGGTGTCGCTGAGACGCCCGACCGTCGCATGTCTATCTTTTCATATAAGCCCTTTATGTGGTGTCGCTGAGACGCCCACTGTGGCATGTTTATTATTCATATAATCCCTTTATGTGGTGTCGCTGAGATGCTCGACTGTGGCATGTTTTATATTTCATATAAGCCCTTTATGTATTGTCGGTGAGACGCCCGACTGTGGCATGTTTTATATTGCATCTGTTATTATTACCCTTATTGATTGCTTAATAAATTTCAATATGATTATGATTTCACAACTAATGCTTGAGTAGTATTTTGGGTTGACGCAGTATTATGGCATCATTATGAGTGTATAATTAACACTGCAAATTATATGTTTATTTCTTGATGTTTGCGAGTACATTCAAAGTACTCACTGGCTTGTCCCTAGCTATTGTCTTGGCCAGATTTCTAGCTTGGAGAGGATATTCTTGACGATAAGCTTGGAACATAGGCTTCAAGGACAGAAGTCGCGCGAGATAGGAATTAACCCAGTCAGCTATTCATGTGGGAAATGGAGTCCCAGAGGAGTTGGAGATCCCTGTAGCGCTTCCGCCATCAACCACTAGAAACCCTTTGATGTACTCTTTAGACCACCTTGGTCTTGTACCTCAATTTGTATTTTTCTTGGACATTTGTATCAAGGAAAGAAGTGCCAACTAACAGTATTCCTAGGGCTGGTGTTCTTAAGAGCCATTTGAAGGGAAATTAAAATCCCCAAAAAAATCCGGTCCCCACACTAACCTGAGCCACATCATCCGAGAGGTTCGATGAAGCCATGTTCCAAGGTGGCTCACAAAATCTATCGTTATGATTGACTCAAGCTTGGTACCCATCTCGTATAGCGGGAGTGCGTTCTGTAGACCCATAGATCGATCTTGGTCGTCCTGCTTTAGCCTTCAAGTTGTGCCGCAAGTCAGATGGGCCTCCTGTCTGTGCCAGCTCCTTCCCTCTTCTGCGAGGGTGTTCGGGTTGTTCACCGGCTTCTCTAGCCATCCTGTCCCGGCCTCGAGGGGGCGGTCTGGCTGGTCGCCCTTAGTGTGTCTGGGAAGTGTGGACTCAAAGTCCTCGTCCTCGAAATCTGGCAATAACCAGCGACGCGGGTAACTTTTGTTTTGTCCCTTCCATTCCTTGGCGAGCCCTTCTTTGGCGGCTAGGATTTGAGTCCATATGGCGTTGATAGAATCTTGTTCGTCTTTGATTTGATGTTGTTTTATCTTGAGGCTTTGAGCAGTGGATATGAGTTGCCGCTTGAATTGTTCATCATCCATCGGGTCTTCGGGGACAATGAAATCCTCATCTCCGAGACTATACTACTCTTCATAAGGGGGAGGTAGTTGCTATCCTCAGAGTTATCGAGGTTGTTGGGCTTATCCAGATCCGTGTGTCCATCTGAATCATCGAGTTTGTGTTCGGGAGCAGCGGGATCAACATGGTTCTCTGGGTCATCTGGGTGGCATTTTCATCGGTTCCCGTATTGCTTTCCTTGCCCTTACGTGCCTTATGCTTTTTGCGACGTCGGCGCCTTTGGGGGTTCATCACCATTGTTTTTAAATGGTGTGTCTTCATCTCTCCTCCCTGTGGCGCCATCATATTTAGGTGTGCCCACCATATATACATCATAGGTGCAGGTGGTAGTCCATCATCCAATTATGGGAGGAGCAGGTGTGTCGACATCTGTATATGTATCTTCGGCTTCATTCGAGGAAAAGTCCAACATATCGGTTAGATATTCATTAGTGTATATCAAGTGGGTGGTGGGTGGGAAACAAAATTCCCTATGATTGGGCTCGGAGCCGAACTAAGCATAGGTCAAGGTCGGGACGTCCGAAATTTCCATAGTTCGGATCCGGGCCAGTGTCTCATTTGACAGCGAGGGCCTGACCTAGCTAGACTAGTATCAGAGTTTTGGTGGAGTTGATCTATGGTGCGTCGCCATAGGGAGTGTGCTTGGACAAGGTTAACCCGTGGTTCCTGAACGCAAGGGTCAGATCCATGTTTGAGGCCGGATCCAAAGTAAGCACAGTACCGGACACGAAGTCGGGGAGGGGACCTGAAGTCAAGGCTTCGGGGTTTTCGGGCTCTTCAGCCGAAGCCGAGAACCCAGCAAGGACCAGATCGCCTTGGGCGTCGCCGAGATAATCTAGGTCGCCAAACTTGATTTCCTCGCTCGGGGCAAACCCGTTGATCTGGTCGTGGTGACGAGTTGCTTCGATATGTGGGACAATGCTCCCAAACATGGAGAGTTGACCTGGGACGAGTTTATCCTTGGTGCTAATGCCTTCACTGGTGACCAAGCGAGCCATCGATCCTTCCGGCGATCCTTTAGTGGAACTCTCAATGAAAGCACCAATGTCGGTGTCAAAACTGGCAGGTCTCAGGTAGGGGGTCCCGAACTATGGATCTTGGATCAATGGGTAACTGGATACAAAGAAGATGATGTTTACCCAGGTTCGACCTCCTAATAGAGGTAAAACCCTACATCATGCTCTTCTTTAGATTGATGTTGGAGTATCAAGTGCATAGTATATCTACCTCGAGATCGTATGTTTTGGGCTAAACCCTAAGAATAATGATCTTAACCTGTCCTATGGACTAAAGCCCTCCGCGTTATATAGATACCAGGCGTACTAGGGTTACACAATGTTGGTTACACCAAAGGGAAAACATGTCGATTACCACGTGGCCGTGGGGTGCACGCCAAGTCTTCAGAAGAGTTCGTCTTGGATAGCGCCTTATCTTTCCAACTTCCAGTAATAATAATAGGACGACTTAGGAGTGTGTCCCATAGAAATAGGTAAGTGGCCCGAGGACCCCTTAGTCCCAGACTTCCTCACCCATTCACCCCTTCCTAAGGGGTTTGCTAGAGTTATACGGGATCCAGCTCCATCATCTTACTCCTAGTTCCATTCTCCATATCTCGGGCTATGTTGCCCTTTGCAAGATGTTTCTGTGCTGCGAGGCCCATTTCGAATTATGGAGAAGATTTTCCTGCCTCATCCCATGCACCCGTGGAGGGACAATTTTGGAAGTTGACGGAGCTGAAGTATGGCGCATAGCCGGGACAGGGTACCCTATTGGGACCCAAAAGAAGGATCCCGAAGAGTGGACCTCAGAATGGTTTTATATTGAGGACGTCCCGGTATTTGATGCAGCTCAGAGGGGTAGGCCCGAGTACTCAGACACTCCTTGAAAGAAACGGTTTAACTGGTGACTGGAAAGCCCTTCCCTATAGAAGAGCGACGAAGTAAAGCGTGTGGCCACTTAGGTGCGGTTGTTAGCTCATAGTAATTTAACCAACATTAACATGATGGGCGCTGCTATTACTCAATGTGTCCAACCTCTTAAACAAAGGACCCATCCCTTATGGCATTACAAGGGGGCAAATGACGTGACCCACTACAAAAGGAAAGGTCCACCCAACCAGGCAGCAATGGCGGCCACACTGGCCGATCTCATTAAAGGAGAAAAGGAAGAGTTTGCCCGCCTGAGGACCACGGACGGTTCCTCGAGTTATAATCCCATCGAATGGGTAACTCCGGCTATATTTTTCATAATTCCGAATAGAACTGGAGACGTCGGATCGAGACAGTCAACTGCCCTCCTCCTCAACTGGAGAATTATTCCTACGGCGATCACCCAGGATTCCATGACGATCCACACACGTCAATCAACTTTGAGGACGGAGTCTATTACCAGGAGAGACTTGACCGCTTTGAGGTGGACCTTTTGGCCGATCACCCTGGGACACTCCCTTCCTGTGTTGTAAGTAACAAGAAGGAATCTTCCTGCAAAGGGTGCTCACCTCCCATTGTTCTGAGTATGCTGATTTCTACTCCCAAGGGCTATTGCACCATGCGCCAAACACCGGCCATAGCGGCGGCGCCCGAGTCCGCACCCAACGAGGGTTGGGCTCCCAAGCGTAGGGCGGCCACAGGAACTACCTCGACCATGGCCCAACCAAGAGGTAATATATTGAACTCATAGTTCGGTAATTGTTATAGCCGATGTGAGCATTGATAATCTTTTCCAAGATCTGTAGGAGAAGGACACTACCGCCTTCGTACGAGGACGTCAATGAGGTTCCAGTTGGTAATCCCGAACAGAGGTATTCAGCAAAGGCTGAGGTCAGTGTGGAGGTCCCCACCGCAGACCATCTTCCAGAGGATCCTGAGGAAGTCTCGGTTGCCAATTCTCAAGTCGAAAGTGTGATGAATCATGGACGGCGAAAGGATTCACTACGTCACCCTGTGTTTTTGAACATGAGTTTAACTCTCTTAATTCGGTGAACGCATATCTCGGAGCCGCCTGAGTAGGACTTGAGGGAGCCACCAACCTTATGTCGACCAGCCTATAGGTGAGTGATTGGTTTTGACAACCAAACACAAATCCTAACCCAGTAGCCCCCAAGCCTTAATTTGGTCGGGACGGCCGGTTTAAGGGTCGGAATACTGTTGTGACATGGTGTGGGCCTCGAGGGAACAAAACAAAAAATTGCTCGAGGACCTTGAGATAACCGAACACAATCGACGGCTGTGAAGGCCGAACTAGAGGAGATTACAAAATTCACCAAGGTGGCACACGGTGAGTAAAAAGTTTAACATGGAGAATTTTTTGGGGCACCTTTTCTAATGAAACATTGCCTTATAGTAGTCGAGTCCATAGGCCAGCTGTAGAAAGATTTGGATGTGGCCAGAGAATGTCAAAGGTATGCCGAATCGCACCATGAAGCCAACAATCGGGTAATTTCCTAGAGTCTTGACGAAAAGAGCGAGCTCAAGGCGGAAAACTAGTGACGGGCCAAAGAAATTGAGAGGTTAAAAACTCAACTGGGACGAACCCATGAGGAGAACCAGAGATTGACCGGTGGCATGTTTGGTGACTGAAATTTTGACTTGTATTTCCGTAAGATATGCGTATTATGCTAATGTGAGAGACATGCCATGTTTCTTGTTAGGTCTCGTGACTGGGCGCCCCGAAGAAGGGGCGAGCTTGTTCGGAGGGAACCTTTTAAAGGAATTGTCCATTGTACATGAGCGAGGTCGGAAAGCTATGAAGAGCATGGTCAAGGCACAACGGCTGACCGAGACGCCTCTGGAAGGGATGGTCGAGCTAGCCGATCGATTTAAAGGAGCTCGGTATCGCTTTGAGCTATGGAAGATAATGTCTTGTCAAGAAGGAGCATGGGAGGCATGGGCAATGGTGAAGACCCGCCTTACCAAACTCAACTCAGAGCATTTGGCTCGAGTTGGGCCGATAGAGCCAGATGGTCAAGAGGTGACACTTCATTTGGTGTATGACCAAGTGATGCCCATCGCACGTATCTTGCAAGAAGACTACACCCTGGATACCATAATAGATACTCTTGACCAGCAACCGGGTGTTTTATTCTATGTTGTTATGTATTGTACATTAAAAATACTTAGTCCATGCTATAAACATTGTCTTAACCGGCCATCGGCATCTACCGCCCCCGCCAGTGGTCGGTGAGTGTACCTTACTATGTGACATGAGGTAACAGGAAATTAATTTGGAGAACCAGGCAATCCATCCATCAGGCGCGAACAGACATAACATGCTCGGGGAGTTATGTTATATTAATGTTTAACGTAAGAAACATCTTTTGAAGAAAATAGTTCTTCCAGGGGTTCCTTTCTTCGGGTTGCCATAGGCTTTATAACCGGATACCCGCAGTATGCGGGTGATGGTTACTTCATGAAAATAAACCCGGGTTTCGATGATGATCATCGACTATTTTCACTTCCCTCGTGGCCGACCAATTGTCTTCTTAAGAATGCTCGCTTTCGGCTTCGCCTGTCTGAGGTACTGATGTCTACTATGCAACTTTATTCTTGTAGATGTTGTTGGGCCTCCAAGTGCAGTGTTTTATAGGACCGCGGCATAATTCCCTCAAGAGGGTGACCTAAGGTTTATAATTCATGGGAGGTGTAGGATGAAGATGGTCTATATCAAAAAAACCCTATAATAAAACAGAAGAAATCTCTTGTGTCTGCAACACACCTAATACAATGGCAAATTGTATAGGTGCACTAGTTCTGCGAAGAGATGGTGATACAAGTGTAGTATGGATGATAGATATAGGTTTTTGTAACCTGAAAATATAGAAATAGCAAGGTAACAAGTGTAAAACTGCGAGAGAAACATTATATAAATGCTTGAAAATAAGGCCTAGGGTTCATACTTTCACTAGCGCAATCTCTCAACAATGCTAACATAGAGTCATATGATCATCCCTCAACTTGCAACAAAGATTCACTCCAAAGTTCATAAGTACCGGATAACATAAGATAAAATATTCATAGGTAGTAGAACCACCTCAAAGTTATTCTTTTCGATCAATCTTTTGAGCTATTCATATAAGTGTCACAAACAGCCCTAGAGTTCTTACTAGAATAACACCCATGATACATATCAATCAACCCTAATGTCACCTAGATACTCCAATGACACCTCAAGTATCTGTGGGTTAATTATTCGACATGCATAAAAAAAATCAGATTCATCATACACAATCCAACACAAAGAACTTCAAAGAGTACCCCAAGATTTCTATCGGAGAACGTAGAACCAAAACATGCAATCAACCCCTATGCATAGATCCCCAAGGTAACCTAAATCCGCAAGTTGATGCCATAACATATATCAAGTGAATCTATAGAATACCCCAATTTCACTATGGGTATCCACATGCAATACATACATCAAGTGTTCTTAAATCCAATATTCAGTCCAAGATAATGAGATCTCAAAGGGAACAATTCAATTCATCACAACAGGATAACAATGGAAGAACACCGTACGATCCAACTATATTAACAAAGCACGTGATACATCAAGATCGTGACATCTCAAGAATGCGCGCGCGAGAGAGATTGAACACATAGCTACTGATACATACCCTCATCCCTAAGGGTGAACTACTCCCTCCTCGTCATGGCCTCCGCTAGGATAATAAAGATGGCCACCGAAGATGATTTCGCCTCTCTGGCAGGGTATCGGAGAGCCTCTAGGTTGGTTTTTTGTTGATACAGAGAGTTGCGACAACGGAGCGAAAGTTCTTTGTTTTTTAGGGTTCTTGTATATATAGGATTTTTTGGCGTTGGAATCACACTAAATGGAGCCACGTGGGCCCCACAAGCCATCAAGGTGCGCCCTGTTGGCTTGTGGCCCACAGGTGGCTCCCCTACAGTCGTTCTTCGCTCTAGTATTTCTTATTTTCTCCAAAAGAAATCAGAAAAAAGTTTCGAGCAATTCTGAGAACTTTTATTTTCTGCACAAAAACAACCCCATGGTAATTCTGCTGAAAACAGCGTCAGTCTGGGTTAGTTCTAAATAAATCATATAAAGTGCATCAAAACCTTATAAAAGTTATGTAAACATAGGCAAATATGGCATGAATACTTCATAAATTATCGTTACATTGGAAACGTATCATCATCCCCAAGCTTAATTCCTACTCATCCTCGAGTAGGTAAATGATAAAAGAAATAATTCATGAAGTGCGAATGCTAGCATAGTATATAAGTTTGATAAATGATAATTCCAATCACTTTTTCTGGCATCATAACCAGCAATTATTTCATAAAAATCATCATGGTTGAGTAGCGATCAATTCACATGCCATGGTTCAAACAATGTATTCTCTTGAAACTTAACAACACATGTTCTTAGTCACTAAATGCATCATCAAGTCTAAGTAAGAGCTCCACATACTCAATTATCACATAGTCTTCTATGATTACTAATACTTAAGGCATATTTTTAGAACAAACAACATCCATCGAACACAGAGAAAGATAGGGGCTTAAAGTTTTGCCTCCCAACATACTTATCATAAAGATAATTGTCAACAATCATGAATCATGATCGAATATATTTGACTAGATATATATGGTTGGATCTTTCCCCACCACATGGTGCTTGCCAACTAATAGATTGAGGTTGTAATAAGAAGTATACTCAACATGAAAAGTAAGTAACATGAAAGTAAATAGATTGTCCCTTCGATTAGGGAAGCAGGGATTTGTAGAGGTGCCAGAGCTCATTGTTTTAAAACAGAGATGAATATGTAAATTTGGGTGGTGTCCTTTTATGTCAGCATCAAAACAGAGTTTCCAGTATCTTCCATGCTAATCACATTATTGGCGGTTCCCAAACAGAATTGTAATTTTACTCCCCCTCCACCATTCAAACACATTCCATGGCTAGCCGTATCCACGGATTCCATCCAAACAATCAACTTTCTAGGGGGAGTTCTTGTTTATTTATTTTGTATTATGCAGGATTGGGCATCCTTTTTACCAGCCTCTATTGTGCAATGACAAGTAAATAAACACTCATCTTGATAATAACTCGCGTAGCATGGAAGATAATGACTGCTCCGATTGCTCCATGAGCGGTACGAGCACACAAAAAATATTTTTATTTGAAGGTTTTAGAGGTGGCACATGCAAATTTATTTGGAATGGCAGTGAAATGTCATATATGGGTAGGTATGGTGGACTCTCATGGAAGAAACTTGGCTCAAGGATTTGTATGCAAAAGAAGTATCTCTACTTAGTACGGAGTTTTAGCTAGCAAAAGGTTCTAAACAAGCACCACATGTTGGAGGATCCATAACAATATAACTTCTATGAAAACATACCTAAACATTACTATTAAGTTGTCTTTTTTTCCAACTTCAACTATTTGATCAAGTTTGAAAATAATTAATGTCGTCATTTTCTCATGACAGATGTCATGGGGTGGGTAATCGAGAGTGGTTGGCGCCGAAAGGACACCGACAGGCTCCGGGAACGCGATTGGTAACTAGCGGTGCGAGGCACACTATGTACCCAGGTTCGGGGCCCTCCGTGGGAGGTAATACTCCTAGTACTGCTGGAATGGTTGATGAACCAAGAGAACTACAATATGCTCCTTCAGCTATTCGACGGAGGAGGAAGAAGGAGCTAGCCGGCTCTAGTTCTCCCTCTCCTATACGAGTGTTTGTGTGTTACAATGGTTGACCCTCTGCATGGAGGAGGTCCAGGGGGTTTTATAGGCGAACCCCTTGGCATACAATATGGATCTATGGTACTTAGGGGGGACCCGACTGGCAGCCTCTCCGGCCTTCCAGTGGGACCCCGGCCGAGAAGTCTTCTCGCCTGCGGGGCCCGCCAGCTCCAGGCTCCCATCGGGTGCTGGGGCCCGCCGGCTGGCTGCTGGGATTGGTGTGTACCCTTCACGCACGACATGGGCCGCACTGTGGGTGTCATCTTGCGGAATCCAGCGGGGGTCAGCGGTACGGCCACCTCTACTGTAGCCACGCTGGGACAGATAATGGAGTCGGTGGAAGCATGTCGGCTCTGTGCGAAGCCGACGGGTCATAGCCGGTGCTTGTCAGCGGTACAACCGCCTCCACTGTAGCCAAACGTATTCCACTCCGTAGTACCTGAGCGCACGCAATCTTGACTTTAGTCGAGTGCATATGTCGCATCAGTCGTGTTGACGCGTCTAGTGCTCACCGCCCGGCTGGCAGGTAGCCATCGAGCTGGATGGCGAGCTGTTGTGCTCCTAGCCGGTGCGGGCTACACATCCGTCTAGGAGGAGCCGGCACACGAGGAGGCATCCGCCCCGTACTATGCCTAAACATGAAAGAGTAGGCTCGATGAGCCTACCCCGGGGTTATCCCCCCGTCAGTAGTCCCCGAAGCAGGGGAGGCTCGTCGGCTCGGCTTGCCGGACCTTGCCGTCTTGGAAGTTGCACCATCGAACCATTGAGCCTGTGGCCGGCTAGCTCGTTGGTCGGAGACGGACGACCCTGCAGTCACCCAGCGCCCGCGGGGTGCCTCGGATTCTCCGTTATTGCTTTGGTGAGTCACATGTAGAGCGTCATGGGCTGCGCCCTGACAAGCCACACGGGTGACAAGACAAGACCGGGCGGCGGGGCCCGCCCGGCCGCTTCCTCGGCCCACGCACAGAGATCTTCTGTGAATTTGGGGTGACTATTGACGCCCCCGAAACGTAATACCGCCACCATGAGGCATGGAGGGGGTGGAGATCGTGTGCAACGGATCCCCTCCCCCACTACCCCACGTGGGGTTTAAATGGGCAAGAGGGAAGGCCGAGGGAGCCATTCGCTCCTCGCCCACGCCCCTGCCACTCCGACGCCCCTCCCTTCCCATAGCGAGAGAGAGAGATGCCGGTAGTGCACTCGTTGCCGACGTTCGCCGCCATCGCTCAACGCGCCTTGTCGCCCTTCCTCGCCTTCAACACTATGTCCCGAACCACCGCCAGCACATCGAGCATGCGGAACACATCAAGTGTTTCGCCACCTCCCCAAGCTGTCGTCGGTGGAGCTCGTCGCCGCACGCGTCCCGAAGGCGGAGAATTCTCCAGCCCCGCGGGCCGCCGAGGTGGTGGTGTTCGCCGAGCATTTTGCTCGCGGGTTAGGGTTGCCGGCGAGCACCTTCTTCTTCCGCTTCTTGACGCACTTCGGCCTGCAGCTGCACCACCTTGCCGCCAACGCTGTGTTGCAGCTGGCCGCCTATGTCACCCTCTGTTAGGGATTCCTGGGGATTGAGCCGCGCTTGGATCTCTGGTGCCAACTCTTCTACTTCAAGCAGCAGTCGGTGTCAGACGGGGCCACCAGCAACAAACGGATGACCGCCTGAGGCGCGGCGCTCGTCCATCACTAGACGGGATCCATCTTGTCGAAGCTTCCTCTACAGGCGGTTCTTCTATGTGAAGAACTTCAACCCCAAGGACGACCATATCAACCTACCACCCTTCCTCCGCGTCTGGCTGCAAAGGTGGGCTGATATGCGCCTAGCTAGAGCTCTTTGAGGCGGAGGGCCTTACCACCATGGAACTTCTCGCCACCATGGTGGCGCGCCAAAATCCTATCGCTGCAGCACCGACCGCATCTTATATGCCAGATAAGCGGACGGCATGACCTGTGCCGGCTCTCGACAAAGGACATGCGGGCATCCAAAGTGGCGGAGCGGGTGAATTTGATATCCTCTGCCTTGATGGACGAGGGTGACGAATGGCATTAGGGCAAGGCCCCTTACGATTGGGAGAACCCAACCCCAAAGGTAAGCCGCACACCAGCCTAAGTTTATCTTGTCGTTTGTGTCATATTTCGGTTCCTAACGTCGGATGCCGGCTACACGGTTAGTTGTTTGACCGACTGCAGATTTATGGCCGGCCGGCCGATAATGTGAGCATGTCGGACCCCTAGGAGGTCGAGGATGTCGACGAGGTGGAGCCGCGGGAGATGGACCTTGAGGAGGTCAAAGACACGGCGCAGTCACACGGATCCGAGCCGGCTGGTGAGTTTCTCGTTTCCGGGCTGCTTGATTGGACTAATGATGATGCGAAGTCACCCAAGTTGCGTGGTGCAGCCAGTGTGGAGGATCTGGAGGAGAAAGAGGATGCCTCCATCGTGTCAAGGAGATGGCTGCGCCAAACTGCTTGCGAGGCAGTCGAAGACGATGAGGGGCCAAAGAAGAAGGGAAAGCAGTCGGTTGTTGCATGTCCGGCTCCTAGGCACGCGGCTGGTGGGCCTCTAGCTGGGGGTCGCGGAGGCAACGCGAAGAATCAACGGCTCGCACCGGCAGGGCCCTCCAGGCGGCCGGTTCCCGTCGTCATCGGGTGAGTCAACCGGACATCCTATTTCGTTTGTTTGGCTTTTTTCCTTTGTGAGGTTCCTTAGCCATCAGGAGACGACGAGTAGGGCCACCCGGATGGCGAGGAAGGAGGACGGATCTGAGAAGGATCACACTGCATGGGCCGAGGAGGATGCGGCACAAAAGGCGTTGCGTGAACAGGAGCACCGTCCATGGGAAGAGGCGGCCCGAAAGGCGGCGGCCGGCCTGGGCCACGTGGAGAAACGGGTAAACGACTCCGACCTGGAGCCGTCGTCCAAAGAGAAGCGCTCCAAGAAGAAGCACGACCCCGTGCGGTAGTGGGATGCCGATGATTAGACGCGTGTGGACGTGAGCGCGGCAGATGCCATGAAGGTGCCTGAGTCAGGGCTTGATAATGCGTCGGAGGGGCCCAAGGTGGCGCCCGAAGCGCCCGAGGCCCAGCTGGACGCCATACCAGAGGCGCCATAGGACGCGCCCGAGACCGAGGGCCCGCCGCCAAGGACGAAGACCCCGAGCGGCGGAGCTGACGTGGTGGCGAGTCGGTGTCGAAGGCGGGAGACGAGGTCCCGAGGGTTGAGGTCCCTGCCATGTAGGAGCTCCGCCAACCCGACACGCTGAAGAAGCCGGCTAGGAGTGCGCCTCCAGGGGCCGGAACCGTGGTCGTGTCGATGCGCGTTCAGGCTGCCTCCGGAGCCGACTCCAGTTCCTGGAACCAGCCGATGGAGACCTGGGATGCGGCCGGCGCGAACCTTAGAAGAGTAGCCCTCGTCGCCACGATGAGCGGGGTCCCCGCACAGATCATGGTGTTCACCCAATGACACAACCATGTGGCGCACACGGCCCAGGTGGCGCGGGAGGAGCTACTCCGCCTCGAGCAATCGGTTGGGGTAAGTTTTCCGTCCCCTTGCATTTTCTTTGGGATTTTTTCTTCCTGCTTTGCTTCAGTGGGGGCGCGCCACCACACCCACTTGGTGTAGCCCCCGAGAGTTGGGACGGCTCGGAATCAGCAGGATTGAGTCTTACTCGAGGCAAGTCATTTCTTCTTCTTCCATTGGGGGTGCGTGAGCACACCCACTGGGTGTAGCCCCCAAGAATCGGGCCGGCTGGAAATCACTCGATTCGAGTCTTACTTGCGGCTAACTCTTTTCTTCTTCTATTTGCAGGAGCATCAGGACCGCCGGGTGCTTGCACACAACACGCCGTTGAGCCAGCACAGGGGAGGCGGAGGGCTAGTTTGCTGATCTTCGGGGCCAGCTCGATCGAGCCCTCCAGGAGCGGGACGCCCTGCAAGAATAGGGCACCCGGATGCGCCAGGAGGTGGAGCTTCTCCACGCGGAGAAGAAGGACCGCGAGGCAGCCCATCAAGTAGAGTTGGAGCGGCTGGGTGCTACCCACCGCGACGCCTTGTCGTAGAAGGAAACGTCCCATACCGCAGAGCTGAAGCGGCTGGACCAGGTCCACCTCGTGGAGTTAGCAAAACTGAACTCGTCCTTGAAGAACATGGACAACCGGCTGGTGAAGGAGATCGAGGTGGCGCGGATCACGCGGGACAAGGTCTCCAGCCGGATCTAGGCGTTTGCGACCCGGGATCGCGAGCTGGAGGAAGAGGCGGGCTAAGTCGACATCCTCCTCAACAGTGAGTCCTCCTTGGCTTGATTTGCCTTCCCGGTGTTGATTCGGACTCTCTTTCTTTTCTTACGTCGTGCGCTCGTTTTTGCTCCCCAGATCTCTTTTCGGGGATGAGGGAGGCGGCGGATGCAGCCGTGGAAGCCCACCGCGAGGAGCAATGGGCCGCAGGAGTCCAGGTGAAGGCAGATGTTGGTTGGACCATGGATGGGGTGCCGAATGCCGCCAAAGCTCGCCTTCGAGACCTCGCGCGATCCATGGCCCGGCTCCAGGACGCCAGACTGGCCATGGTTCACGCTCTCTGGCTGGATGCGGTGGAGCCGGCGATGATGAGTCGGCTGTGACGGTGGCTTGAAGAGGGGAGTTCTCGGGTGAACGCCTGGCGCGCGTCGGCGACGCGAGCCGGTGTGTACATGGTGCTTCGGGTCACCAAGTCATGGTACTTCGAACTTGACTTTGGCCTGCTTGCGGTGCAACACACCATCACGGAAGCAGGGTTGGTTGCTGTCAAGGATGAACTGCTGGTGCGGGCCAGCGATGTTGCGTCGTTCGTCGCATGGGACGACTACATCCTAGCGGAAGGTTGATGGTAGTCTGCTTCTGGAGCACCATTACCGGCTGGCTCTTGACGATCCAGATGGCAGCACCGGCGAGACGGCTCTCGAGGATGCCGCCTCCAGCGGTAAAACCTACGCCGACTCTGCGACATAGGGTGATTCGGCCGCGAAGACCGGCGCGGGAGATGATCAAGCGGATGACAGAGCATCTACCTCGACTGCATGGGCGATGCCGGAGCCAAGGGTGGAGCCGCCATCGGCTAGAACTTTTCCTTTTTCTGCATTTATAGTTAATTCGCAGTTCCACCCACTGGGGGTGTGGTGTAATGAACCTTTCCATGGGCCTTTGGCACTTTTGTGTAATATATGCATGTTTCGAATGTTTGCTTCAAAAATTGTGTTTGCCGACTCGTTTTCAATCTTTTTTCCCTTGGTTTTGGCTACCCAAAACTTTGCGCTCTCCAGCTTCTGCCCCGCCAGTCCGACAGCCGGGAGCCGGTCTGTAACTGGGACATGGCTTTTGCCTTTGGGGTGTTAGTCGTGGATTTCCAGAAGCCGCAGAACACTTAGACTTAGTACGAGTCGGCAGAGGCCTGCTAAAAAAGGAACCGAAGACGGTTAGACTAGCCCTAGCCATTTACCCCTTCGTAGTCAAACTTTGAGAGTGGTAAGCCTTCCGTCCTAGGGACCCGCTAGCCGGACAGTCGGGAGCCTGTCTGTAGCTATGCAGGGTGGTAAGGGTTTTGGCTCGACACGCGTCGTGTGTTCGGCTAGGAATAGAGGAAAGGTTCGGGCCGGCCAGCGAGCCCTCAGGTCCAAGGAGTCGGACCGGGGAGCATGCTCAGAGAGCAACATTTTTGGGAAATCAAAAAGGTATGCCCCAAGCATTGGCTTGAGGCACCAGCTACATTCATTTAAGCCCAAAGGGTAGGAGATTGATACGTACACTTGTTTCTTTCTTTCTCTTAGAAGTAGAAGGGCGAAGGATTGCAGCTTTCCACGGACGCTCCGTTTCCTTGCCGGAGGCGTCTCTCTTGCGCTTCTGCCGCTTATGGGCGTCTATTAGATAGTACGCCTTACAGCGCCTTGCTGACAATGAAGGGTCCCTTCCATGGGGAGGATAGCTTGTGCTGGCCGGTTGTTCACTTGATTCTTCTAAGTACGATGTCCCCCTCGCGTAAAGAGAGGGGCCTCATCCTTTTGCTGTGGTAGTGCCTTAGCTTCTGCTGATAGATAGCCGTTCGGCTTAGGGCCAGCTCATGTGCCTCTTCGAGTAGGTATACGCCGTCTTCTCTTGCCTCTCTTGCGTCCGCCTTCGTGTATAATGTAATGCGAGGCTAGTCGAACTCAATATCCGTGAGGATGACCGCCTCAGACCTGTACACGAGGAAGAATGGTGTGAAGCCGATCAACCAGTTTGACATGGTGTGGAGGCTCCACGGTACAGTCGGCAGCTCTTCGATCCAGCAGCCGACTGACCTGATGAGTGGCGCCTGATACGTCTCATACGTATCTATAATTTTTGATGGTTTGACGTTGTTATCTTGTCATCTTTGGATATTTTATGTATCTTCTATATCTTTTTTGGGACTAACTTATTAATTCAGTGCCAAGTGCCAGTTCCTGTTTCTTCTATGTTTTTGGCTCTTTTCAGATCTGATTTTGGAACGGACTCCAAAGGGAATAAAATCCCCGAAATGATTTTTTCCCGAACGGAAGAAGATAAGGGGGCCTCTTGGCCAATCCAGGTGGGCTTCAGGGAGCCCACAAGCTCCCACTCGGCCACCAGGGGGCGGCGGTGGCACGGCTTGTGGCCTCCCTCGCCGCCCCTGACCTAGATCTTTGGCCTATATATTCCCTAAAATAAAGCAAAAAACCAGGGGAGCCTCAAAAATACTTTTCCACCGCCGCAAGCTTCTGTTTCCACGAGATCTCATCTGGAGACCCTTCCCGGTGCCCTGTCGGAGGGGCCTTTGGAGTTGGAGGGCTTCTTCATCATCATCATCGCCCCTCCAATGACTCGTGAGTAGTTCACTTCAGACCTACGGGTCCGTATTTAGTAGCTAGATGGCTTCTTCTCTCTCTTGGATCTTCAATACAAAGTTCTCCATGTACTTCATGGAGATCTATCCGATGTAATCTTCTTTGGCGGTGTGTTTGTTGAGATCCGATGAATTTTGGATTTGTGATCAGATTATCTATCATATATATTTGAGTCTTTGCTGATTTCTTATATGCATGATTTGATATCCTTGTAAGTCTCTCCGAGTCTTGGGTTTTGTTTGGCCAACTAGATCTATGATTCTTGCAATGGGAGAAGTGCTTGGTTTTGGGTTCTACCATGTGGTGACCTTTCCTAGTGACAGTAGGGGCAGCAAGGCACACATTAAGTAGTTTCCATCAAGGGTAACAAGATGGCCTTTGTCGTTGATATGAGATTGTCCGTCTACATCATGTCATCTTGCTTAAGGGGTTACTCTGTTCTTTTGGACTTAATACACTAGATGCATGCTGGATAGCGGTCGACGTGTGGAATAATAGTAGTAGATGCAGAAAGTATCGGTCTACTTGTTTTGGACTTGATGCCTATAGATATAATCATTGCCATAGATATCGTCACGACTTTGCGCGGTTCTATAAATTGCTCGACAGTAATTTGTTCACCCACCGTCTACTTGCTTTCATGAGAGAAGCCACTAGTAAACACTACGGCCCCCGGGTCTATTCACATCCATCGTTTACACCTCCGCTTTTACTTTGCTTTGTTACTTTGTTGCTTTCAGTTCTCACTTGGCGAACAATCTATAAGGGATTGACAACCCCTTCATAGCGTTGGGAGCAAGATTTTTGTGTTTGTGCAGGATCTTGTGATACTCCTCCACTGGATTGATACCTTGGTTCTCAAACTGAGGGAAATACTTACCACCGCTCTGCTACATCACCCTTTCCGCTTCGAGGGAACACCAACGCAAGGCTCCAATGCCACGGGGAAAATCCTTTGCATACTTTCCTAGGAAGTCCCTTAAGGCGTAGCCGTAGTAGAAGGATTCCTGGTGCCGTCGACATGACTATTCTTGGCGTCGTTGCAAGGGAAGCACAGCTGACATCGGAAGTATTTCTGGCATCGTTGCCGGGGAGGAGAGATCAAGATCTATCCAAGTAGGTCTCACAAACTCATCTCCTCCATTTACTTTTGTTGCCAGTTGCCTCTGTTTTCCTCTCCCCCACTTCACATTTGCCGTTTTCATTTGCCTTTCTCCTTTGCCTTTTTCGTTTGCCTTTTTGTTCACCCTTTTCTCTCGTTTGCCTTTCCATTGCTTGTGTGCTATGTGCCTTCAATATGCTTGCATCTTCGCTTGCTGAATATCTAGTGATATGGATCCTCATCCACTTGCTAATCTCTTTAAGAGACCCACTTATGTGGAACGAATTGCTAGTGAGTTGAGGGCACTTGACTATCTTTATGGAGTTTTGCTTGAGATGCGTGAATCTGAAAATCGTGATGAAGAAATTTATGAAGTGATTCACGAGGGTTCCTTGGATGAAAAGCATGATTGCAATGGTTTCACTATAAATCCTATTAGTGACAATCATGCTAAGAATATGCAAAACCCTAAGCTTGGGGATGCTAGTTTTTCTATGTCCCCTACTTGTTGCAATAATCATGATTGGGGTGATGATCTTTCTTATTATCTTGAAAATTTGTTCAAGTCTCATGATGAATATGATATTTGCAACAATGTTGAAAGTGGGATTGGACAAGTCGTGACTTTATTTGATGATAACCCCACTATTTTTGAAGAGCGTCAACTTTGCATGCATGTGGATCATGAAAAGAATATCCTATGGGATAGATATATCATTGAATTCGAATATGATCCCACATGTAATTTCTATGAGAGAGGAAAATATTGTGGTAGAAACTTTCATGTTACCAAATTACCTCTCGTTATGTTGAGATTGCTGTTGTCTCTTTCTTCTTCCTTGCATATGGCAACTATTGGTTGTCTTGACAATCTGTTTTCCTATAAAATGCCTATGCATAGGAAGTATGTTAGACTTAGATGTGATTTTAACATGCTTTATGATGCTCTCGTTGTGCTTCAATTCTTGTCTTTTGTGAGAGCATCATTCAATGCCTAGCTAAGGGTGTTAAACAAAAGCGATTGTTGGGAGGCAACCCAACGAATCTATCCTTTTTCTTTATGTTTTGTGTTTTCCACACTTTCATAATTCTGTTATGATGGTGTTTTTTTTGTTTCTTTTTTCATTTGTGCCAAGCAAAACCGTTATAATTACTCTTGGGGATGATCGTTTGGTCATGCTGGAAAAGACAGAAACTTTCTGCTCACGAAACGAATTTTCATTTGTTTTATATAAGGGCTTTTGAGTTGATTCTTTTTGCTGATGATTTCTACGAAAATTCTTCAGACTGTTGTAATTTTTCAGAATTTTTGAAGTATCATAGGTATACGAAATATACAGATTGCTACAGACTGGTCTGCTGTTAACAGATTCTGTTTTTGTTGTGTTGGTTGCTTATTTTGATGAAACTATGGATAGTATCGGGGGTATTAGCCATGGAAGATTGAAAATACAGTAACCCAACATCATAACAAGTAGAATTTAAGTTTCCTACAGTACCTAAGGAAGTGGTGGTTTGCTTTCTCTTACTAATGTTATCACGAGTTTCTGTTTAAGTTTCGTGTTGTGAAGTTTTCAAGTCTTGGGTGAAGTTCTTATGGATTAAGAGATAAAGAGTGGCAAGAGCTCAAGCTTGTGGATTCCCAAGGCACCCCAAGAGATTCAAGGATTCTGTAAAAGCCTAATCTTGGGGATGCCCCGGGAAGGCATCCCCTCTCTCGTCTTCAATCCATCGGTAACGTTACTTGGGGCTATATTTTTATTCACCACATGTTATGTGTTTTTGCTTGGAGCGTCTTGTATTGTAGGAGTCTTTTATTTTTGTTGTGTCACAATCATCCTTGCTGCAAACCTAGAGAGAGAGACATGCACTCACCGTGATTTTGTCGAGCTTCACTTATATCTTCTGGTAGAAAATTCAGCTCACATGTGCTTCACTTATATCTTTTGAGCTAGATACTTTTGCTCTATGTGCTTCACTTATATCTTTTAGAGCACAGCGGTGCGTGGCTTGGTAGTTGATCTATGCTTTGAAAGTAGTCTCAAAAGGGGTATTTATCCAAAGGGATACAAAAACTTCCACCTTCATGTGCATTGAATAGTTAGAGAAGTTTGATTCCTCTCAATTAGTTTTGAGTTGTGGTTATGGTAATACTAAAGTCATGCTAGTAAGGTGTTGTGGATCTAGAAATACTTGTGTTGAAGTTAGTGATTCCCGTAGCATGCACGTATGGTGAACCGCTGTGTGATGAAATCTGAGCATGATTAGTATATTGATTGTCATCCTTTGCGTGGCGGTCGGGATCGCGCGATGGTTTATACCTACCAACGCTTCCCCTAGGAGTATGCGTTGAATGCTTTGTTTCGATTACTAATAAAACTTTTGCAACAAGTATATGAGTTCTTCATGACTAATGTTGAGTCCATGGTTTAGATGCACTTTCACCTTCCACCATCACTATCTTCTTAGTGTCGTGCAACTTTCGTCGGTGCACAAAACCCACCATTAGCCTCCCTCAAAACAGCCACCATACCTACCTACTATGGCATTTTCAAAGTCATTCCGAGATATATTGCCATGCAACTACCACCATGACATGTGACACCATGTCTACATTGCCATTGCATGATCGTAAGATAGCTAGCATGATGTTTCCATTAATGTCTATGCCATGCTAGATCATTGTCACGGTACACTACCGAATGCATCCCATATAGAGTCATTGTTGCTCTAAGTTTTGAGTTTAAAGTGTGATGATCATCATTAATGGAGCATTGTCCCATGTGTGGAAATAAAATAGGCCAAAGAAGCCCACCAAAATAAAAAAAGAGGCCAAAGAGCCCACCAAAAAAATAAAAAAAATGAGAGAAAAAGAGAGAAGGGACAATGCTACCACTTTTTCCACACTTGTGCATATTAAGCACCATGATCTTCATGATTGAGAGTCTCTCGTTTTGTCACCACCATATAGCTAGTGAGAAATTTTCATTATATAACTTGGCTTGTATATTCCAATGATAGGCTTCCTCAAAATTGCCTTAGGTCTTCGTGAGCAAGCAAGTTGTATGCACACCCACTAGTTTTCTTTAAGAGCTTTCACTTACTCTTAGCTCTAGTGCATCATTTGTATGGCAATCCCTACTCATTCACATTGATATCTATTGATGAGCATCTCCACAGCTCATTGATATGCCTAGTTAATGTGACTATCTTCTCTTTTTTTGTCTTGCAACCTCCACCACACTCCACACCATCTATAGTGCTATAACCATGGCTCACACTCATGTATTGCGTGAGAGTTGAAAAGGTTTGAGAAAGTAAAGGTGTGAAACAATTACTTGGCCAATACCGGGGTTGTGCAAGATTTAAATTCGTTGTGCAATGATGATAGAGCATAGCCACACTATATGCTTTTGTAGGGATAACTTTCTTTTGGCCTTGTTATTTTGGAAGTTCATGATTACCTTGCTAGTTTTCTTGAATTATTATTGTTTCCACGTCAATAGCAAACTATTGTTTTGAATCTAATGGATCTGAACATTCACGTCACATAAGAGGAGTTACAAAGATCATCTATGCTAGGTAGCATGAAAGCATCAAAAATTCATTCTTTATCACTTCCCTACTCGAGGACGAGCAGGAGTTAAGCTTGGGGATGCTTGATACGTCTCAAACATATCTATAATTTTTGATGGTTTCACGTTGTTATCTTGTCATCTTTGGATGTTTTATGTATATTTTATATCTTTTTTGGGACTAACTTATTAATTCAGTGCCAAGTGCCAGTTCCTGTTTTTCTGTGTTTTTGGCTCTTTTCATATCTGATTTTGGAACGGAGTCCAAACGGAATAAAATCCCCGAAATGATTTTTTCCCGAATGGAAGAAGATCAGGGGCCTCTGGGCCAAGCCAGGTGGGCTCCAGGGAGCCCACAAGCTCCCACTCCGCCACCAGGGGGCGGCGGTGGCACGGCTTGTGGCCTCCCTCGCCGCCCCTGACCTAGATCTTTGGCCTATATATTCCCTAAAATAAAGCAAAAAACCAGGGGAGCCTCAAAAATACTTTTCCACCGCCGCAAGCTTCCGTTTCCGTGAGATCTCATCTGGAGACCCTTCTCGGTGCCCTGTCGGACGGGCCTTTGGAGTTGGTGCGCTTCTTCATCATCATCATCGCCCCTCCAATGACTCGTGAGTAGTTCACTTGAGACCTACGGGTCCGTATTTAGTAGCTAGATGGCTTCTTCTCTCTCTTGGATCTTCAATACAAAGTTCTCCATGTACTTCATGGAGATCTATCCGATGTAATCTTCTTTGGCGGTGTGTTTGTTGAGATCCGATGAATTGTGGATTTGTGATCAGATTATCTATCATATATATTTGAGTCTTTGCTGATTTCTTATATGCATGATTTGATATCCTTGTAAGTCTCTCCGAGTCTTGGGTTTTGTTTGGCCAACTAGATCTATGATTCTTGCAATGGGAGAAGTGCTTGGTTTTGGGTTCTACCATGTGGTGACCTTTCCTAGTGACAGTACGGGCAGCAAGGCACACATTAAGTAGTTCCCATCAAGGGTAACAAGATGGGCTCTGTCGTTGATATGAGATTGTCCGTCTACATCATGTCATCTTGCTTAAGGGGTTACTCTGTTCTTTTGGACTTAATACACTAGATGCATGCTGGATAGCGGTCGACGTGTGGAGTAATAGTAGTAGATGCAGAAAGTATCGGTCTACTTGTTTTGGACGTGATGCCTATAGATATAATCATTGCCATAGATATCGTCACGACTTTGTGCGGTTCTATCAATTGCTCGCCGGTAATTTGTTCACCCAACGTCTACTTGCTTTCATGAGAGAAGCGACTAGTAAACACTACGGCCCCCGGGTCTATTCACATCCATCGTTTACACCTCCGCTTTTACTTTGCTTTGTTACTTTGTTGCTTTCAGTTCTCACTTGGCGAACAATCTATAAGGTATTGACAACCCCTTCATAGCGTTGGGAGCAAGCTTTTTGTGTTTGTGCAGGATCTTGTGATACTCCTCCATTGGATTGATACCTTGGTTCTCAAACTGAGGGAAATACTTACCAACGCATCGCTCCAAGGCCACGGGGGAAATCCGTTGCATACTTTCCTAGGAAGTTCCTTAAGGTGTAGCCGTAGCAGAAGGATTCCTGGTGCCGTCGACACGACTATTCTTGGCACCGTTGCAAGGGAAGCACAGCTGACATCAGCGCCACAAGTCTTGGTTTGGTGCTGGCTAGGATCAGGCCATTTGCCCTCTCCGCCTAGCCGTTCGATTACGAGCGAGCAACCGACTCGAGGTCGAGCCGGATGCCCTCCTTTGAGTCGAAGAGCGGCATTGCTCCTTTGGCAAAGTTGATGTCGTTGTCGGTGATGATGCTATGGGGAACGTCGTAGCGGAGAGTGATGTCCTTGATGAACCGGACGGCTATGGGGTCATCCAGCTTATTGATGGGTCTCACTTTGATCCACTTGGTGAACTTGGTGATGGCCACCAGAAGATCTGTCATGCTTCCTATGGCAGTCTCTAAAGGCCCTACCATGTCGAGCCCCCAAACGGTGAAACACCATGAGAGGGGGGTGGTCTTGAGGGCTATAGCCGGCAAGTGGCTTTGTGTGCTGAAGCACTGGCATCCTTCACACTTGTCGACCAAGGCTGTTGCCTCCTCTAGGGTCGTCGGCCAGTAGAATCTAAGGCGGAACACCTTGGCCACAAGGGTTCTAGAGGCGGCATGATGCCTGCACTCGCCCTGGTGGATGTCTCTGAGGATTACCTGTCCCTTCTCTGATTCGACACAGTGTTGGAACACGACGGTTCTGCTGCGTCGAACCAGCTCGCGGTTGATGATGTCTTGGGAGGGAGACCGGCATTGGATCCGCCAGGCCTCGGCCTCATTGGGCGGGAGCTCCCCGTGAAGGATTAAGGCGAGGATGGAGTGGGCCCATGATGGTGCCAAGACGGGAGCCGACTCCGGCTCAGGCTGGGGGCCAGGGGCAACCGTAGCCCCCAGGTTTTTCGTTGGAGTCCGTGAGACGGAGCCGTCAGTCCCCGGAATTAAGGCGGCAGTCAGCTGATACGTCCCAAACGTATCTCTAATTTCTTCTTGTTCCATGATCTTTTGGGTGACATTGTTATATGTTTTGCTACACTTTTATATCATTTTACACATATTTGGACTAACCTACTACCTGAGTGCACCCAGTGCCAGTTTCTGTTTGCTGATGTCTTTTTGGCAGGACCTTTTACCCAATTTTCCGAAGCCCGAAAAAATACAGAAAAATATATATAAAAAATCAGTGACACAGAAGCTTCTGGATCACCGAAGGTGGACTAGAGGGGGGCCAGGGGCCTCCTAGGAGGCCTGCTGGCGCGGCCAAGCCCTAGGCCGTGCCAGTAGGTCGCCTGGGTGGGTCCCACCTCCTCCGGTGCCCTCCTTTGGCCTATATTTAGAGTCCTGAGAGGAAACCCTCACAGACTTTCTGGAATTGTGAATTTCTCCATCGTTCCGCCGCCGCAGCGCTTCCAACATCGGGAGCATCAGGAGACCTCTTCCCGGCACCCTGTCGGAGGGAGGATTGACCTCTGGGAGCTTCTCCACCGCCATGGATGCTTCCCGGACGTGCCGTGAGTAGTCCTCCTTGGACCATGAGACCATGACCAGTAGCTATGTGATGTCTTCTCTCCAATTTGTGCTTCAATGGTTAGTCCTTGTGAGCTTCCCTACATGATCAAGGCATCAATGTAATTCTCTTGCTATTGCTATGCTCGGTTTGTTGGGATCTGATGGATTATTATATTATGTTCAGATTGTTATGAGTTATATATTTGATTATCCATTTATATTATGTTGCTTAGTGATTCATGCATGTTCTCTGTTAATTTTATTGCTTTGGCCAAGTAGTAGATTGTAACTCCAAGAGGGAGCGTTATGCATGATTGTGGGTTCGGGTCCCTCAATGTCTAGCTTGAGTGACAGAAACATGAGACTAGGGGATGTCCTTGTTTCCACCAGGGAGAAAACAACGATGCTTGTGACCACGGTTCCAAGGATTGTTTACCTTGTGCATAGCTCGTTAATGGAGTTGTCCGTTGCTTTGAGTTTACACTTTGGGTGGGGCTCGCAACTTAATACCGGAGAGATATTCTGATAGATATCTCAAGGTGGATGATTAGTAAGTAGATGCTGATGAATAAACGGTCTACTTGCCTTCGCATGCTGCCCATTACTATTGAACCTCTAACTATCAAGGAGAATAATTAGCATTGTGGTGCGATCATAATTTTGTCAATTGCCCAACAGTGATTTGTTTACCCTAGCATAGTTGTTTGTTCTCTTCTCGGAGAGAGACATCACTAGTGAACATCATGTGACTCCAGTCCATATCACCATCATTGTTTACACCTCCATCGTTTACCGCTTTCATTTACTTTTCCGTTGCAATCACTATTACCTTCCCGCTTGTGTTTTGATCCTTTGCAAACTACAAGGTCGGAGAGATTGAGAACATCTATGTACTTGTTGGGAGCAAAGTTATTTGTTGTGTGTGCAGGTCCACGTCTTCTGCTAGCGCCACGGTGGAATACACCTATTTGTTGATCCTAGGAGTCCTCCTGGTTCGATAAACCTTACAGTCTCCGTATAAGGGAAATTTTCTACTGACTACATCTCCACCTTCCATTTGGGGTATCCAACGAGGGGCGAGAAGTATATACATCATCTTGTCATCAAGCGAATTTCTGGCACCGTTGTCGGGGACTCCAGTCTTCAAGATAGGGGAGTTGCACACTATCGTTTACCTTTGCTTTTTAGTATTGTTAGTTTGCTTTTTAGTTTTTGCTTTAGAGTCCTATACCAAAAACCAAAAAAAAATAGTTACTTTGCTTTGTTTAGTCAGTATGCCTAAATCCTTTGCCTCTAGTGTTGCACCCGAAGGAGAGATTCTCACCTTCAAACAAAGGGTTGGAGAAAGTTTGAAAGATGCTTGGTATAGAATTAAAAATTCTCAAGATAGAGCCACCAAGAAGCAATCCACCACTATTTTGCTTAGAAATTTTTACGTTGGTATTACTTCTTGGCATAGGTTTGTTCTAGACACAGCAATAGGAGGAAATTTCTTGGAAGCACCCGTTGGGGAGGCTCTTAACGTTATGGAAAATCTTGTCGGAATCCCACCTATTGTTGACATAAAGGATGATATCACTTTATCTCATGTTATGAGTAAACTTGAGAAAACGGAGCTAGAGATGCCAAGCATGAGTAAAATTAATGAAGTAGATCATAGGATTCAAGGGAACTTAAATAGACTTGATAGCTCCATGAACAAAATTTACAAAATTTTGGAGACCCTTAAATCCCATGATGTGGATCCTTCTAGGATTCATAAGATCAAGGATATTTTTGAAACTTTAGGAACTACTATACCCTCCATCAAGACTGAAAAGGTAGAAACCCCTGCAAGGAAGGGACCTAGGTTCATAAATGTACACAAGGTTCCTCTATCCAAAACAAGTATACCTATTGCTAAGGGTCTTGAAACTGTGAAGACCTTGGAAGAGATACCTCTCCTAAATAGAATTAGAAATGAAATTCCAATTGGTCTTACTACCTTTGCTTTTTCTCCTAGAAGTGTTGCCACTAAGCCTCTCTTTGATAGTACTCTTAATACTAGTTGTATTATTGAAGAGCTCTTTGATGATCTTGATGATGGTTCAATTGATACAACTTGATCTTTTTGCATTGTGCCTAGCTCAAAGGCATAAAAGAAAAAGCGATTATTGGAAGGCAACCCAATTTGTTTTTACTTTCTGTTTTAGTGGTCTTGATGTGTGTTACTACTGTAGAAACATCACTTTATCTTTATTTTTAAGCTTTGTGCCAAGTTATAACCTCCGATTGCAAGAAAGTTCAAAAATCGTGACATGCTATCCAGAAACAGATTTTGTCTGCTTGACGGAAAAATTTGCAAAAAAACACCAGATCATCTTTTTGATCTGAATTGTTTTGACAACATGCTATATATAATTGTCTTTCTGGCATCTGTTATGAGTTTTTTTATTTGAGTTGCAGAAGTGACCGAATAAATTATTAACTACGTGATGTTCTGTTTTTCACAGATTCTGCCATGTTTTATGTTTTCATTGTTTTGCGAATCCTAAGCTTGCTTTTTATTTTCAAAAACCTTTTGGCAACCATGAGAAGCAGTAGCTTTTCATGAAAATCTTTATTTCCAGCAAGTATTGAATTATTTTATTAAGGGAACTAACCACTCTAATCAGCTTATGATGAGTTCTGTATGAAGGGAGTTTTCAAGTATGCGATGGGAGAGATGATGAAAGAAGATACATGAGTGTCAAACGCTCAAGCTTGGGGATGCCCCCATGCACCCCAAGAAATATTCATGGAGACTCAAGCGTCTAAGCTTGGGGATGCCCCGTGCATCTCCTTCTCTATCAACAATCATCAGTTCGTCCATCTCCATGCTATATTTTTATCACTTCATATGATATGTGCTATGCTTGGAGCGTCCCGCTATTTGCTTTTTAGTTTGTTTTAGTTTTGCTTGATGTTCAAAAAAAGTTAGGACCTAGCCTACCTTGTTTGGGAGAGAGACACGCTCCATTCCACTCTAGAACACAACATAGCTTTTCATGCTTATCCTTTTTGTGTGTTCTTAGTTTTCATGCTTATCTTTTCATGAGCTTTTATTTAGGTTGATTTTGGAAATCTTCTGAGTTATCATGCTTATCGTGTTTAGAGAGTTGGCTTGTTGCACTGAGTTGTGTGTCTTGCATAAGTAGGTAATTGAGATTGCTATTTAAGTATAGTAGTAACTTGCAATAGTTTTGAGGTATTGATTTGAGTAATGTTTGGACTATTTGTGCCAAGAGCTTGAGCCTATTAGGGATAGGTGTCGTATTTTGGGAAATCCGTGTGTTTTTTAAAAACTAAAAATTCGTTGAGAACTTTAGCTACTAAATTGATCGCTAACCTCTAGAGGGGTTGGAATATATAGAGTACCCTCATGTTACCATGAGTCGAGGATGCACAAGGATAACCAAACCCCAAACACTCATCCTCGGGGTACTTGTCTCTTTGTGAATTTCCTAACTGGATAAAGAGTTACCGATAATAAGTGTATGAGTTCTTCGGACTAATGTGAGTATTCGATTGTTGGCACTTTTACCATCCATATTTTTCTAGCCTCTTCGGTATCGTGCATTGCCCTTCCTCACATTGAGAGTTGGTGCAAACTCCGCCGGTGCATCCAAACCCATGACATGATACGCTCTGTCATACATAAGCCTCATTATAACTTTCCTCAAAACAGCCACCATACCTACCTATTAAGGCATTTCCATAGCCTTTCCAATATACCTTGGCATGCAACATCCATCATCTCATGACTTGATCTTCATGTCATACATGCTTTTGCTTGATCATAGAGCCGCATGATAGTTGGGCCTTGCCCTCATTACTGCTACATGACGCGCTAGTATCATTGCATATACTGCTACACTGGCAGAGGCATACATTTGCATACATCATGATAGTTTTCACTTGTCTTTATGTTGAGTACTTCTTATAAAGTGCAATGACTTTTCTTTCTATACATGCAAAACATAGAGTGTTTCCCTTAAGTGTGGAAAAGATACCAAAGTGGACAAAACAAAAGATTCCAAAGAGGACAAATGAGAGATAAAAAAGAAAGAGCCAAAGAGGCCACAAAAAAATAAAAATAAAAGAGAAAAATAAATAAAAAGAGAGAAGGGGCAACACTACTATTTCGTTTGAAAGATCCACACTCGTACTCCATTACTATATTGGTACTACATAGAGATTATCATTCATGCATAACTATGTGGGGACCCTTACACTATAGAACTTGGTTTGCATATTCCAATGATGAGCCTCCTCAAATGAGCTCTAGGTCTTCATGAGCAAACAAGTTGAATGCACCCACGCTTGTTCCATTAGAGAGCTTATCCTAGCTCATATATGCATCCGTTACATGGCAATCCCTACTCCTCACATCATATATATCATTTGGCTTTCTCTCGCCTATGGTTGTCCTCATTGATGTGAGCCTTTCACAACTTTTTGTCTTCCTTCCCCATCATTATTCTATTTTCCATCCTAAGTGCCAACATATCTTGCTTACGCTCATTCATTGCATGAGTGCTCAAAAACGAAAGGGAGAGGATCATTTTGACTTGTGCCTAAAAAGTGGTCTGGGGATGAGTCAAAATAAGATTCCGAAGGAGACTAAGTGTGAGGTTTAGTAGATTGAGTTCTCAATTAAAAAATATTTTATCTCTGAACCCATCTCCCACTTCTTGTACGCAAACACCATTTGGAGACATTCGAGTCACGGAAAGCGAGAGCTCTTGCACCTTTATGTTCTTACTTTTCTAAATTAAATACTAGATATAGACTCTTTCTTGTTATTGTCTTGACTTGAATTTCATATCTCACCTGCTTTACTTTGAAGTTCTTATATGTGTGTTAGCATATCACCACAGAAATTATTGTGTTATCATTTATCTACTCGAGCACGAGCAGAAATTAAGATTGGGGATGTTGATCGTCCCAAACGTATCTATAACTTCCGCTTGTTCCATGATCTTTTGGGTGACATTGTTATATGTTTTGCTACACTTTTATATCATTTTACACATATTGGACTAACCTACTGACTGAGTGCACCCAGTGCCAGTTTCTGTCTGCTGATGCCTTTTTTGCAGGGGCTTTTACCCAATTTTTCGAAGCCCGAAAAAATCTAGAAAAAATATATAAAAAATCAACGAAACAGAAGCTTCTGGATCACCGAAAGAGGACCAGAGGGAGGCTAGGGGCCTCCCAGGCGGCCTGCTGGCGCGGCCAGACCCTAGGCCGCGCTAGGAGGTCGCGTGGGTGGGTCCCACCTCCTCCGGTGCCCTCCTTTGGCCTATATTTAGAGTCCCGAGAGGAAACCCTCGCAGACTTTCTAGAATCGCGAATCTCCATCGTTCCGCCGCCACAATACTTCCAAGATCGGGAGCATCAAGAGACCTCTTCCTGGCACCCCGCCGGAGGAAGGATTGACCTCTGGGAGATTCTCCACCGCCATGGACGCTTCCCGGACATGCCGTGAGTAGTCCTACTTGGACCATGAGTCCATGACCAGTAGCTATGTGATGTCTTCTCTCCAATCTTGTGCTTCAATGGTTAGTCCTTGTGAGCTGCCCTACATGATCAAGGCATCTATGTAATTTTCTTGCTATTGCTATGCTCGGTTTGTTGGGATCTGATGGATTATGAGATTATGTTCAGATTGTTATGAGTTATATATTTGATTATCCTTTTATATTATGTTCCTTAGTGATTCATGCATGTTCTCCGTTGCTTTTTATTGCTTTGGCCAAGTAGTAGATTGTAACTCCAAGAGGGAGCGTTATACATGATTGTGGGTTCGGGCCCCTCGATGTCTAGCTTGAGTGACAGAAACATGAGACTAGGGGATGTGCTTGTTGCCACCAGGGAGAAAACAACGGTCCTTGTGACCACGGTTGCAAGGATTATTTACCTTACGCATAGTTCGTTAATGCAGTTGTCCGTTGCTTTGAGTTTACACTTTGGGTGGGGCTCGCAACTTAATATCAGAGAGATGTTCTGATAGATATCTCAAGGTGGATGATTAGTAAGTAGATGCTAATGAATAAACGGTCTACTTGTCTTGGCGTACTGCCCATTACTATTGAACCTCTAACTATCAAGGAGCATAATTAGCATTGAAGTGCGATCATAATTCTGTCAATTGCCCAACTGTGATTTGTTTGCCCTAGCATAGTTGTTTATCATCTTTTGGGAGAGAGACATCACTAGTGAACATCATGTGACTCCGGTCTATATCACCATCATTGTTTACACCTCCATCGTTTACCGCTTTCATTTACTTTTTCGTTGCAATAACTATTACCTTCTCGCTTGTGTTTTGGTGCTTTGCAAACTACAAGGCCGGAGAGATCGACAACCTCTCTATACTCGTTGGGAGCAAAGTTATTTGGTGTGTGTGCAGGTCCACGTCTTGTGCTAGCGCCAGGGTGGAAGACACCTACTTGTTGATCCTAGGAGTCCTCCTGGTTCGATAAACCTTATAGTCTCCGTGTAAGAGAAATTTGTTGTTGACTACATCTCCACCTTCCACTTGGGGTATCCAACGAGGGGCAAGAATTATATACATAATCTCATTATCATCGGCCCGTCATCTACCTCCATGACAGCTGCGGGCTCGGAGCTGGGTGGGCTAGACGTGGGGTTCGTTGCAGCTGGTGATGCTGGCGGAGCCGGTGATGCTGTAAGAGCCGGTGGAGCTGGTGGAGCCGGCGGAGTCTCGAGACCTCGATGTCATTGGGTCAGATGGATCCGCGGGCACGAAGATCGATGTTGACTCCGGAGACAGCTTGATTGATGGCTTGTGCAGCTGCTCGAGGGAGACGCCTGTTGGGATTGCTTGTCGGGTGGAGCCGATTTTTGCCAGCGCATCCGCCGCCTCGTTGTCTTCTCGGGGGATGTGGTGGAACTCGCAACCCTCAAAAGGGCCACTAAGCTGCTTGATGAGGAAGTGGTAGCTCGCCATGTTGGCGTCCCTGGCATCCCATTCACCAGAGACCTGCTCCACCACGAGATCGGAGTCGCCGAAGCAAAGGATCTGTCGGATGCCGATTTCACTCGCGAGTTGGAGGCCATAGGCGATCACCTCGTATTCCGCCATGTTGTTGGAGGTGGCAAAGTGGATCTGGAGAGCGTACTTGAGCTGGTCCCCTTTTGGAGACGACAAGACGATGCCGGCTCCCAAGACGGTCCGCATCTTGGAGCCATCGAAGTGCATCCGCCAGTGCGTGGAGTCGGGAGGCGGCGGGAGGAGCTGGGTCTCGGCGCAGTCGACGAGGAAATCATCCACCACGTGGGACTTGATGGCAGTGCATGGCTCGCAGCGGATGTCGTGGTCGGCCATGGCGATGGCCCACTTGGCGATCCGGGCAGTGGCGTCCCGGTTGCCCATGATCTCTGAAAGTGAAGTCGTGCTCACCACCGTGATGGTCTGCTCCTGGAAGTACTGCTTCAGCTCCACCACTAGGACGACGATGGCCACACGCGTGGTTTCCCCGATGTACACGAGCATGGGCTCCTTCTCAGCCTCCGTGCCCAAGACGGACGCATAAGAGAGAGCGCACTTGAGGTCGCCGAAGGTTGCGTCCGCCTGGTCGTTCCACTGAAACTTGGTAGTCTTCTTGATCATTTGGTAGAGGGGCAGTGCCTTCTTGCCCAGTAGGCTGATGAACCGGTTGAGGAAGGCCAGGTAGCCGGTGAACTTATGTACGTCGTTGAGTCGAGCAGGCTTGGCCATGTGCTCGATAGCTTTGATCTTCTCGGGGTTGGTCTCGATGCCGCGAGGCGACACAAAGATAACCCAAGAGCCGGCCGGTTGGAACTCCAAAGACGCACTTCTCCGGATTGAGCCGGATCCTATACTCGCGCAGGTTGGAGAAGGTCTCCCGTAGATCATCGAGGAGACTGAAATGCTTCTTGGTCTTGATGACGATGTCATCAACGTAGAAGTTTATGTTCCTGTCAACCTGGGCTGGAGGCATTTCTACATGCAGCACTGGAAGGTCGCGCCTGCATTCTTGAAGCCGAAGGTCATGGCTGTGTAGCAGTAGGCTCCAAAGGGGGTGATGAAGGAGGTCTTGATCTTGTCGGCCGGATCCACCTTGATTCAGTGGTAGCCGGAGTAGGCGTCCAAGAAGGACAGCAAATCGCAGCCGGACATGGAGTCGATCACTTGATCTGTCCATGGCAGGGCGAAAGGGTCCTTTGGACATGCCTTGTTTAGACTTGTGTAGTTGATGCACATGCGCCAGGTTTTGTTTTTCTTAAGCACCCGGACTGGGTTGGCCAGCCTATCTGAGTGGCAAACTTCCATGATGAAGCCTGTTGCAAGCAGCCAGGCAATCTCTTCTCCGATGCTGCGTCGCTTCCCGTCGGCAAAGCGGAGCAAGGGTTGTTTGACTAACTTTTCATCCGGCCGCACATGAAGCTTGTGCTCGGCGTACTTCCTCGGAATACCCGGCATTTCCTTGGGGAACCATGGAAAGATATCCCGATTCTCATGGAGGAAGTCGACGAGCTCGCATTCCTATGTGGGCCGAGGTTGGAGCCGATGGTGACGCATTGTTGGGGGTTTGCCGGGTCGAGTGGTACCTGCTTAGTGTCCTTGGATGGCTTGAACGTGGCCTCACTGGCCATCTAGGACAGGGGAGTCGGCATGGCCGGCTGCCCCGTGGCCCGAGCCACGAGTCGGTCAAGCTACCTTCTCTCCTCCGTGATCACGAACGCTTCGGTCAGCTGGCTGCTATCGCGCACGCACTCGATCGACTTCTTGTAGTCGCTAGCAATGGTGATAATGCCCTTGGGCCCAGGCATCCTCATCTTGAGGTAGGCGTAATGAGGGAATGTCATGAACTTGGCGAGTGCCAGCCTTCCCAACAGTGCATGGTAGGGGCTGTCGAGGTCCACCACCTCGAACGAAATTGGCTCGCGGTGGAAGTGAGCCTTGTCGTCGAAGAGGACGTCTAGATAGATCTTGTCGGTGGGGGAGCAGGACCGCCCTGGCACGATCTGTGGAAGACAGTCCGGGTCGGCTGCAGGTCCTTCTCCTTGAGCCCCAGCTTGAGCACGGTATCGGGATAGAGGATGTTGATGCTGCTACCTATGTCGACCAGCAGCAGCGAGAACCGGCAGGTGAGTCTCTTGAAGGCGATGGTGGGATCGAGGACGAGCACGTAGCTGCCAGGGTTCAGCATCACCGCCGGATGATCCGCCGGGCTCCAAGTGACTGCTTTTCGAACCAATGCATGTATTGGAAAACCAAGGGGACCCTCGCGTTCACCTCGTGTCGGCGTTGACGTTGTGTTTTCTTGTCATCTCCCTTGCTAGTGAAGACGACATAGGCCCCATCCTGGTCAGGGAATTGGTTGCGGCATCCATTGTTGTGGGGAGCCCGAGCCAGAACCGGAACTAGCACCGGAGTTGGAGCTCGAGGAGCCGGTGGCGGGGGAGCCGGCAGGCCCTCGCCCCGGGCCAGGCGCTGTGAGAAGCTGCACTACCGGAGCGTATGGGTAGCTTGCTTCTCCCCTGTGTGCATTTTGCAGGGCGCGTCGAGCATCTGCTCGAAGGTGAGCTCGGGCTGCGAGGTGGCCTTGCCGGCCCGCTAGCGCTGGTTGCCGGCCTGAGTAGCCGGCTGCTCTTCCTCGACGGTTGTAACTTGCTTGCTCCCGTTCCGAGGATCCGGCTGGTCGGATTTGCGCTCGTTGTTGTGTTGGTCGTGGTTGTCGCCAGCCGGCAGCGTCGTGGCATGCGATTGGATGGGCTTGTCGTTCGTGCTGACCTTGATCCGCATCATGGAGTCGGTCGTGGCGTACTTGTCCACCTTGACCATGAGCGTCGCCAGTGTGGTGGGCTCGGAGCACATGAGCTTGTGCTTGAGGAGGGTGTCGTCTCGGCAGCCCTCGATGAAGTACTGGATGGCCTGCACCTCATGCACTCCCTCGCACGAGTTGTGCAACTCAGTCCAGCGTGTGATGTAGTCGCGAAGGGGATCATTGGGCTTCTAGACGCACATGGCCAGCTCGCTAGGGCGACCAGGGCGCTTGTAGGTGCGGGTGAAGTTGCGAACGAAGGCCTCCTCAAAGTCAACCCAAGTGTTGACGCTGTCGGCCGGCAGGCTGTTAAGCTAGGACCAAGCCGAGGCAATCACCATGAGAGGCACGTAGCGGACGGCTACGTGCTTGTTCACCCTGGCGATGCCGGCTGCAGTGGCATACTCGATCAGCCAGTCCTCCAGCTTGGCGGAGCCGCTGTACTTCGGAGTGTCATGGGGAAGTGTGAAGCCGGATGGAAACGACTCATCGCGGATCCGGGGGCCGAAGCACGCCAGACCGATTAGACCCTCCTCCTCCACGAGGGCCGACTCCACGAGCCTATCGAGGCTGGTGCGGGCATCGTTCTTGCTGCAGGGGACGCGCGGTCCGAGCTGGGCCGCGAGTTTGGTCCGAACGAGAGGCACAGGCGAGCATGCCTGCTCCTACCGTGCAGGCGGAGGGAGAACGAGGACCGACTGACCGCCCTCTCCTGCTGGCTAGTGGGGCCGGCTAGAGATTGTCGGTTCCTCGTTTCGGAGTTGAGAGTGCCGCCGCGGCTCCCATCGGCCTTCCGACCGGAGCCGTGAGGGGAGGAAGAGTGTTGGGCCGGCTGGCGGCCACTGGGTGCCCGGAGATCCTCGCAATCGAAGCTAGGGGATTTGGAGAAGGCGTGGATTGGGTCAAGGCGACCCTGTTGCTTGTTGGCAGCAGCGAGGAGGTCCTGGACGTGTTTCTCCTGCCACGCATGCTCCTCGCCCTCCATGGTGGCCATCTTCGCGTGCGCCACCTGGGCGGCCCGCATGTTGGCCGCAAAGGTGACGTATATAGGCAACTTGTCGCCTAGGACGTCGGTGACGACGTGGCCATGGCTGCGGAGCTCGCCATGCCGGTTGGGCCCGTCGCCAGCCAGAGTGAAGTCGTAGGTGGAATTGTGCTCATGATGCGCAGCCTCCATCCGACGCTTGGCGGCAACGAGGGTGGTACCCTCCGCAAACAGCTATTTGCGGGCTTCTTCCAGCTCGGCTGTCGGGGATATACCCCGCAGTGTAACTCGGCTTGAAGTATGACCCGCCAGGGACTTGGCGACTCACCAGCGACTCAACAGTGACCCGGCGGGCGAATCATACTTGACCCCACAGGCGACTTAGATAAATGACGAAGGCCCAAGGCTCGGCGTACACCCTGGCATAAGGCGGCTCATAGAGAGGATAGGAGGGCCGGCTCACAAGAGAAGGCCCAAGAAGAGGAGAGACTCCCTCACAAAGTAAACAAGACCCGTATTAGGATTCAAGAGAGACTAGTCATACTCCTACTCCTAGTAGGACTCTACATGTAAACCTACCCCTTCCACCTATATAAGGAGGGGTAAGGCGCCCTAAGAGGCAACAGATTCACAACTTAGGTCTAGACAAGACAAATCATGAGATGGAGAGATGAGACACCCACGAGATTAGAGGTGGCGAGTCTGCACACTTGTAATCGAGATCATCATCTTCATCAATGAAACACAAACAGGACGTAGGTTTTGACCTCCATCGGAGGGGCCGAACCTGGGTAAATCTGCGTCCCTCGATTCCTACCAACCCCTCTCAAGCCGCCACATAGCTGCGATGGCCTCACACCTAAGTTCTCTCACGAGGACATCTGTCGTGACAAAACCACGACAATTGGCGCCCACCATGGGGCAATCACACGGTGGAATTGTGTTCTTGAAGGGATATCTCCTAGGTATCGAGAAGCTTATGACCCGCCAGATCCAAAAGAGCTGGCATTGTAAGAATCTTCATCGATTTCAAATTCGTTCGTCAAGATTGTAAAAGTTTCATCATCGGCTTTAGGGGATTCATCAAAGTTGTGGATTGATGTATAAGAAAATTTCCGCTGCGGCGCTACAAGTTATGAGGAACTAGTCGTCAACCCGTGCATCCGCACGGGCTGGCTATTTTGAATCCATGGATAATGCATATCAAAAAAAAATTGTGATGTTTCTTTCCATGAAATTAGACATAAGATGCTTTTACCTTTATATGTGTATGTGTCTATTTTTTTTTGGGAACATGCACGTGTTTTTCTGTACATGCACCCTTTTTATCCTGGGGCTTGAATGCCAAGGACTCTTGCTTGTACATGCTGTTTTAATCTTTACATGTGCGTATGTGTTGTTTTTTCAATAAAACCTTTAGCAGAGTATTTCCATAGATCTTGACCCTTGAATTTTATACCTAAGGACTCTTGTTTTTTCAATAAAACTATATATATTGAATGATTATTTTAGAGAGTGTACATATTAATCCAATTAGTACTTGACAGGACTATCTGCAATTCTGTTCTTCAATAGTTAACATTGTATTTTGGATATTCTGATTGTGTTCTTGTTGGGCAACTTTTGAATTGTGAGTGTAATCAAAATATCATATATACATGAATAGATCTAATTCAAAAAAAAAATTTGTCCATTGACGCTTGACACCCATAGATCATTCTTTGAATGAGGTAAAGTGCCAACATGTAAGATGTGAAGAGTGTTAAAAAATATAGTATTATAAAGTTCTTGTCCGTAGTCTTAACGCTGACGTGGTTTTTCAGCAAATAACAAACTGGAAGGTAGAAATTCAAATGGTAAAAATACAATCGGGTTTTGAGCAGGATATTTTTCAGAATGGTATAATATTTGGTTAAACCAGAGTGAGTACACAAATGTTATTTTTTAAGCACCAAGATTCACACATTTAGGACTGGTATGTACTTTGGGAACCATTCCAAGTTCCATGCAAAACTAATTTTGAGTTTATTGGGACAATAATACCTTGTTAGCTATACCTTATTGGAGGTAATACTTCGATACATAAACATGCCATCAACTTCTTAATAATGGAAAGCTTCATTCAGAAATCGATTAGGCTATCCGTTTTTTTTAAATAACTTGCATTCATCTTTATGCACTGGAAACAATGGTTGCTTTTGTGACACGGAGGTATGAGTAATCAGGAAGATGAAAAGATGGACAACGAACAATTTATCACAAAGAAGTGACAAAATGAAAACCTTCTGAACTTTCAACTTTGTAATGACACTACCCTCATATCCTTTTCCTCAACCGTCCGGTATGGCAGAAAAAAGGACAATACTCTACAACAAAGATGAATTAACATGACACATAAATCTGAAAAATACAATTAGAATAATCAGAATGGATACTATAGTGTCCAAGTGAATTTGATCTCATTACAAACCTACCGAATATATGGAGACGACACTCACACAATATAAAATTTGGTACTTCAGTTGAAGTTGGAGAAAATCTTGAACTACACACTGCTAAATGCACCGTACAACATATCAGATAAAGTGCAAGAGAAGAACATATGTTATACACATGAGAATCCAGATGTGATAATTTTAAGAATCCATGCCAGACTTCCTCATACACCATTCCCAAATGCAAAACTGAAAATGCAATATCATGCTAAGAACTACAACTGTATGGAGATGGTTTCCAATTCCATTAAACTTAATATTTTTGCGATCTTTACGAAAACCAACCATGCAATTGCACGCATACAATACATTGTGCTTCAATAAATCTAAAAAAAAATACATAAAAATGATGATTAAGTAACTAGCTAATACCCACAAATTTACATTGTCGATGAATCCTCATAACTGAGAGCAAGCCTGCAATATGACACAAAGTGAGGATAGTACATCAAGTTCCAGTAGTATAAATCTCGGTTTTATAACTTCTCCCTCCAGTAGTATAAACCTACCTCACAGCTAGCTGCTTAATTGGAATATGGGAATATGTAGTGATTCCATCGGCTTTCTTGTTGTTGTATTTCTTGTTGATGTGAGACAGGCTGGGAGGAGTCCGAGGTAGTTCTTGATGATGGAAGAAGTACTTCAACTTACGCGCTAGAGCAAGCCTCATAGTTCAGAAGAAAATGAGAAAATCTTTATAATGAAAATTAAATGAAAATTACCAATTACAATGTAAGGGAAACCATGGTAATGTTCTTTCTCACAAATTATTATGAGATGCTTGAACTGTACGTACCTTTCCAGCCTTGTTCTCGAAATAATGAAAATGCCCTAATGACTACCGTACGTATCTACATTGCACATAGTTTGTTGGAGCCGAAGGTAGTAGTAGCAGAAGCCCCTTCATTGATTGGCTTAGAAAAATAGGTCCAGCAAAACAAAATTATGTAAATGATAAAGTCGCTGGGTTAGCCGACTTCCTAGCATGTAGTAGATCGGATGGAGGAAGACGGCCATGTGATCAAGTTGATGGTGCTCACCTGGTACAAAAAAGAATTACTTCTTTTTACCTAAGAGGCTGAGACGGACAGAGATGTATCATGCTTGTAGATCAATTAGAAAATGAATTGCGCTTTGTTTGATGCTGCATCAGATTGGCAGGACGTTCGTATAGAGAACCTGGCCGGAGTGCCGGCTGTTGCCGATGAGGCGGCGCCAAAAACTGACGGTGTGAATAATATGCAGAGACAATTACTGTTGTTGGACACCGTGGAATTAAACAATCAGGGCCATGGGAGAGGAGTTTCACGGCAGCCGCTAAAAGTCGTCGACGCTGGATCGGAGAAGACGTAGTAGAGGAGATCTTTCTCCTTTTTAGTAGAGATATAATTTTGGATCACTAAAGACGTGGTAGAGGAGATATTTTTCCTTTCTAGTAGATATATAATTTTTAAAATCAAGGCTAAAAGGAGATAAGGTTTTCTCTTCTAGAAATACAATGATATTTGGACTTTATAACCCTGATTACGTGTTGTTTTGGGCCAGGTTATGTTTTCTTGTTGGCATAGATAATGTAACAAAAATTGTAAAGGTAATGGGCTAATCTACATCTACACCGTAAAAACTCGGTCCCACCAGATAAACGGCTCGTAAAATCCAATTAACGTGAGAATTTCTAGGGAGTCTAGAATTAGTATAGCTATAGCAATAATGCTAAACCTACTAATTATTACGTGAGTTTACGTGATGACTCAGATGGAATCCAACATGGCCACGAGAGCAATAATGCTACACCTACTAATTATTACGTGAGTTTACGTGATGACTCAGATGAAATCCAACGTGGCCACGAGAGCGCCCGCGCACTGCGCGCTGAAAAAAGGGCGCAGAAAAAAAAGATAAACAGTACGTGCCGCTAATTACGCAACAGAAAGACAGCTTCGTTTTTCCCGATTTACCAGATCGCCGTTGCCTGCTTTTGATCGCCGTCGCCTGCTTTCGATCGGCGCCGCCTGTTGTCAGTCATCTAACCTGTACGAGGACGGGGAGGAGACGAGGTTCAGTTTCTGCCATCCTTCTTCAGCCTTTCTTGATCAAGTCTAGCGCTGGTGCTACGGCCGCCGTCTCGTCCATGATCAAGTTAATGCATAGATTGTGTGCTCCCGCTGTGCTACTCTTGCTCTTAGGTTCTTGTTCAATCTTACATATTTCCAAGTAGTGGTGATGCTGAAGCGGTTCGTGACTACTTTGTCAAAATGCAATCAACCAATCCAAACTTTTTTAGTGTCATGGATGTTGATGATGAATTCCGACTTAGGAATGTTTTTTGGGCTGATGCTAGAAGTAGAGCAATGTATGACTCTTTTCATGATGTCATTACTTTTGACACAACATATTTGATGGACAAATATGATATGCCTTTTGCTTGTTTTGTTGGAGTGAATCATCATGGCCAATCAGTGCTACTTGGGTGTGCTTTATTATCAAAAGAAGATACTGCACCATTTGTTTGGTTATTTCAAGCATGGCTTACATGCATGTCTAATCGTCAACCAAAGCTATTATAACTGATCAAGCAAAAGCAATTCAGAATGGTGTGAAAGAAGTTTTCACAGAAGCTCGGTACAGATGGTGCTTGTGGCACATACTGAAAAAAATACCCGAGACGTTTGGTGGCTATGATGAATATGATCGGATCAAGGTTGCCATCGGCAATGCAGTTTATGATTCATTAACAATTACAGAGTTTGAAGTTGTTTGGATGCATATGCTTGAGAAGTATAGTCTTAGTGATAATGATTGGCTGAAAGGGCTTTATGAGTATCGGCAGCGTTGGGTTCCTGCATTTGTGAAAAATGCCTTCTGGGCAGGTATGTCTACTACACAACGTAGTGAGAGTATGAATGCCTTCTTTGGGCTGAACAAATATGCACTACAACAAACCTTATGCGCACTATAAGGACTGGAGGGGGTACTACTATTTTATGTAGATTAAAATATTGAGCAGACCTACGATGCAGTTGAAAGGGGTATCATAGTCTGCGTTCGGATCATTTGTCAAATGGACGTCCGGCGCATAATTGCACATGGATCATCTGTCGTCTTAATAAATCAGGTGCTATCCGTTTTATTTATCTTATTAATATATTATAATTATTCCATGGACGGTTATTCTGCCTGTAATATTTTACTACGCAGGAGAATTACTCATAACAAAAGCGACATCATATGGCAAGTACGAAGCTGGTGTCAATCAACGCCACGGGCGACTCACTATTCGTCTCGGCCTACAAACGTCATGGGCGACTCACCCTCCGTGCCAGCTTACAATGACGCGGCCAAGACGGCTTACAATGATGCGGCCAACTCTTACATCCGCGCGACCAAGGCGACTTACAACATCACGGCCAACTCTCACGTCCATGTGATCAAAGGCGGATTACAATGACGCAACCGATTCTCGGGTCCATACAACTCTCGCATTCAACATCAACTCGCCGGTGCAGTGCTTGTCTGTACGAGCCGCCCAATAGACGGACGCAAGACGCCTCTCTCGTGGTCCGTTTTATATTAACTCACTGGTGCAGTGCTCGCCTGTACGAGCCGCCCAACAGATGGACGCAAAACACCACCCTCGCGGTCCGGTCGACATCAACATATCGGTGCAGTGCTCGCTTGGATGAGCCGTCCAACAGACACACGCAAGCCGTCGTCTGTTCTCCATATCGGTGCAGTGCTCGCCTATACGAGCCGCCCAACGGACGCATGCAAGTTGCCTCTGCGGCCCATCTCCCCCAACAACATTGGAGCAAAGGGAAAATGGCGTTCATATCTTACACGACATCATCAAAAAACGGACCGGCTCCTATTCGCGCCAGGTTGCTCAATGGATAGACGCATTGGTCAATACTATCTACTTCAACATGTCAAAAGTAACACGAGAGTTTGTCATGAAGGATCCATCCCTGATGAAGCTACAATTTGAGCCAGCCATCATTGAGCCGACAATTCAAAGCAAGCAGCAAAGAAAAAGGAAAGTGGTCCTGGACGAACCACGAGAGCCGGACAACCCGAGAATTAAGCACGGGTCCAAAATCCATCATCAACTGTCAAATCTTATGCCAGTTTATGCCACAATCAAGTATGGAGAATCTCAAGCCGCCTCCTTGAGTCGACTTAAGACTCGGGGGCTACATGGACATGGCTCGACAGACTCAACTGGGATGAATAATTCAAGAACCTCGGGTCATTACAAGGAAATTAAGACGGTCTTGGGGGCTGATGCCTCATTGACGAAATGATTTAAAGGTCGCCTAAGAAGACAAGTCGCCATGATGCGACCGGACAAACATAGGTGCCCGACCTTATTGGCGGATGATTCATAAGCCGTCCAAGCATGGACGCTATCAGTATCAAAGAGCATAAGTTCCATGCTGCACTTATTTCAAAACTGGATACTCGTAAGCCAAAGAGGACCAAAGTTGCCACGTTGCACGGTTCAAACATGGGCGCCTTATATGGTTTTGAGGATTAAGCTGACTTACTTGTGGGCTACTAGCTCCCAAGTCGTTTTGCAGTAAGAGCGTATACGCTTCTGCAATCCTATGTCTGGCTTTTCCCTAATCATAGGTCACTTGGGGGCTTCCACTCACTGAGTTCAGCCTGAATACCCTTTTGGCTAGCGAAAAATTAACGCATTACAAATGGTTATACTGGATTGTGTGTTGGACAAATCGCCCTATGGTCCCATGTACTCTTGGTGAGTCAGTCCGCTTTTGGACCCTGAACTTGCCTTGGTTAAAACATGAAAGGTACTGGCAAGAGCCAACGCATGGAAAATAGACAAACCATTGGTTCAGTGAACCTGCTTCACTGAAGCCTGACTCGCGCCTGATCAGCCGGTCTAAATAACTTGGGCTATTGCAAAAGCCTTCTTGGGGTAGCACTAGAGTTTTGCAAGCTCGTCCTATCCTGTCGCAACTCATCGAGCCGACGAATTTTATGACTATCTTTGTGGCATTGCCACAAGGTCTCATAAAAAGTTTTTATAACTCGCCGCGACTCACTGAGCCGGCTTAACCTCTTTTGGGTACCACTAGAGCCTTGAGAGGTCGTCTTACACGCCGAGACTCACTGAGCCGGCTATGGTGTAACCAACACTATTCTGTCATATACATGCATCATCTTGCATTGCATCATGCATCATACATACATATCATGTCGGTCTTCAAACCGGGTCAAAGCATAAATTCTTGCAGGTGCAAATTAATCTTTGAATAGCCAATTTGGCTGGATTTTCATCATCGTTTATCATAACCAGTGTTAAATGATTGGGGTTTTTAAACCAGCTCGGAAGAATTGACTATTGTCGAAGAGACGCCCTATCACATATAATGCCGAGTCATCTAATTGACCGGCCCTTGGATTTCTTCAACTTGTGCTCTGTAGTAAACTACAACACTTATGGATTTCTCAAACATATGGATTTCTCAAAGGATATATTTTCCGGGTTACATTGCAAACCACGGTCAAGGATTTATTTTATCACAAAGGCATCATCATCTCACAGAGTGGATATGATTTTGTTCTACAATGGAAGGCATAGTCCCGAGTCGCTGCAGGCACACAACCCGGCACTTGGGGGCTACATTATTCAAATCAAGATTACATCAAATTATGAAAGTCCCATGTCGTTGCAAGCATGCACCATGACACTTGGGGGCTAATGCAAACTGCTCTTTCAAATCATCACATCATCAATAGACCCGACTATTTCAAGGAGATAAGTCGGCCCTCGGGAGCTACATGTCGCTCTTTATTCAAGTATGGATTCAAGGAAGAATCGGCTCATCATTTCTATAATGACCCGGCCCTTGGGGGCTACACATTGCCGCTCAAGTTTACATAGTCAGATTTACAAAGTCCATGCTCAGTATTGCATAATGACACGACCCTTGGGGGCTACATCATATGATGTTTTATTTTCAAAGAAGAAGAACGTGGAAGTCACGAGTCACCGCAAGCAATTGACCCATCACTTGGGGGCTGCACTATTCAGATCATAATTTCTAAAGTCCTAGGTTGCCGCAGGCAAGACAACCCATCACTTGGGGGCTACATCACTAAGTTGTTTCACAAATCATGAGGTTCAAATTGAAGACCCGGTCCATCACACACTGATGACCCAGTCCTTGGGGGCTACAGCTAATATGGATATATCAAAAAACTGAAGAGCACATTTCATTTCGTCATGGAGGTGAAGTATAGGGAGACCGGCTCAGCATATTTTTATCTAGTTGAAGCATTTAAGGACCAGCTCAACATCACATGGATTTCTTTACCCCCAATAATTCGGTATAGTCAATTGGAGTTCAATTGTTCGACGGGGCATTACCAGTAATCATGACCTGCCATTAGCAATCATGACCCGCCATTAGCAATCATGACCCGCCATTGTCAATCATAACCCGCCGAAGCAAGAGAAGTTGGTTCAACATTGTGTGGATTTCTTATTCCCTAAATTTTCATCAAGCCAAAGCATTGGAGGCCGATTCAATGGCATATGTATTTTATTGTGGAGGACACGAACCTGCAAAATGATTGAGGACAGTTCAAAGAACAAACCCGGAATTTTCAAGGAGCCACTTCAGTAAATCAAGCCGGCCAGAGGAGCAAGCCAATCCCTTAACATATTTATTATTCTTATTTCAGAAGCTTACCATGAATAAATTCAAGCTAACCTAGGGGCTAATGTCGGGATATACCCCGCAGTGTAACCCGACTTGAAGTATGACCCGCCAAGGACTTGCCGACTCACCAGCGACTCAGCAGTGACCTGGCGGGCGACTCATACTTCACCCCACAGGCGACTTAGATAAATGACGAAGGCCCAAGGCTCGGCGTACACCCTGGAATAAGGCGGCTCATAGAGAGGCTAGGAGGGCCGGCTCACAAGAGAAGGCCCAAGAAGAGGAGAGACTCCCTCACAAAGTAAACAAGACCCGGATTAGGATTCAAGAGAGACTAGTCATATTCCTACTCCCAGTAGGACTCTACATGTAAACCTACCCCTTCCACCTATATAAGGAGGGGTAAGGCGCCCTAAGAGGCAACAGATTCACAACTTAGGTCTAGACAAGACAAATCATGAGATGGAGAGATGAGACACCCACGAGATTAGAGGTGGCGAGTCTGCACACTTGTAATCGAGATCATCATCTTCATCAATGAAACACAAGCAGGACGTAGGTTTTTACCTCCATCGGAGGGGCCGAACCTGGGTAAATCCGCGTCCCTCGATTCCTACCAACCCCTCTCAAGCCGCCACATAGCTGCGATGGCCTCACACCTAAGTTATCTCAGAGGACATCTGCCGTGGCGGCGGCTGGGTTGGCAGATGGCGCGATGGGGGTGCGTAACCCTTGCAGAGTGGCGCGAAGCGGGTCGGATGGACCCAGACGAACCGTAGGAGCACCTGTCGCGGCCTTGCCACGGCCCGAGCTAGTGCTGGAGCCGGTGACCATCACCTCCATGAGGACGGAGGAGATGATGCGTTGTGCAGGGAAGAAGACCCCGCGAACGATGGTGGATTGATATGGTCGAGTACCTCTCTAGGGTACTCATCAGGCGCATGCGCCTCGCCGAGGCACAACTTGCTGAAAAAGCACTCAAAGTGCGTCGACATCGATTGCAGCGCCGAGGCAGAGAGGCTCGTCGTCAAGACGCAGATCGCCGAAGAGGATGCTGAGGTGGCCGACATTGGCGGCGACGTCCCCACAGCGTGGCTCATCGATGGGGATAGCGGCAGAGCCTGCGAGGCAAACGGAGCCGATGGTCAGCACCGCAGAGGCTTCCGCGGGGGCAAGCTCCACGGGTGTGCTAATCATTCCAGATGCAAGGCGTCCGGTGGAGTTGGTGAGGGGTCCCGCCCGAAGCATGACTCCGACCGATGCCGTGGATGGCCCCACGATGGGCGCTAACTGTCATCGTTTTCTAACGATAGATGCCATGGGGTGGCTAATCGAGAGTGGTTGGGGCCGAAAGGACACCGACGGGCTCCGGGAATGGGATTGGTAACTAGCGGTGCGAGAAACACGATGTACCCAGGTGCGGGGCCCCCCATGGGAGGTTGATGAACCAAGAGAACTACAATGTGCTCCTTGAGCTATTCGACGGAGGAGGAAGAAGGAGCTAGCCGGCTCGAGTTCTCCCTCTCCTATATGAGTGTTCGTGCGTAAGAATGGCGGACCCTCTGCATGGAGGAGGGCTAGGGAGTTTTATAGGCGAACCCCCTGGCATATCATATGGATATATGGTACTTAGCGGAAACCGGCTCGCAGCCTCTCCGGCCTTCCACTGGGCCCCTCGGTCGAGATGTTTTCTCGCCTACGGGGCCCGCCGGCTGGAGGCTCCCATCGAGTGCTAGGGCCCGCCGGTGTGCCGCTAGGATTAGTGTGTGCCCTTCACGCACAGGTACGGGATGCACTATGGCCGTCGTCTTGCGGAATCCGATGGGGGTCAGCGGTATGGCTGCCTCCACTGTAGCCACGCCGGGACAGGTAATAGAGTGGGTGGAAGCGTGTCGGCACTATGGGAAGCCAGTGGGTCATAGCCGACGCCGGTCAGCGGTACAGCCGCCTCCACTGTAGCCATGTGTATTCCACACCGTAGTACCTGAGCTGAGGCAATCTTTCCTTTAGTCATGTGCATCTGTCGCATCTGTCCTGTTGATGCGACTGGTTCTCACCGTCCGGCTGGCGGGTAGCCGTCGAGCCGGATGGCGAGCTGTTGTGCCCCTAGCCGGTGCAGGGTGCGCGTCCAGCTACGAGGAGCTAGCACACGGGGAGGCATTCTCCCCATACTGTGCCGAAACATGATGGAGTAGGCTCGATGAGCCTACCACGGGGTTATTCTCCCGTCAATTAATGCGTATTCACAATCATAAAAGCTGTCCAAGATAATATATTTGTATGTGAAACTTCTCTTTCTTATACTAATCGTTCATGAATTGCTTGTAAGATCAATATTGTGATTGTCATACTTCAATATATTTATTTTCTAAGCCAAATGTGAAACTAGTGTTAGCAATATAGCACATTGATAATTTCATATTTATGACATTTTATTCATTCACAGTGTACTCTTAGGGTATAAGTAAAGCACAAGAGTAAACATCAAATTAGTGTCAAAAGATACAAGTGAAGATCAATGAGTAGTCAAATAATTAGGTAGCTATGTGAGGACTCTATCTCAATAAAGATTTCGAGATCTGATATTTTATTTCAAACAGCATAGGAAACAAAAATACACTCCATAGCACATGCCATGTGGATAAATAAAAATTTGGGCTCAATATAGGCTAACCGATATTTGTTTTCGGAAGAGAGGTGCGATGCGTAGCATCCCCAAGCTTAGATGCTTGACACTTATTGAAAAAATTACTTGGGGTGCCATGGGAATCCCCAAGCTTGAGCTTTCGTATATCATTCAATCCTCTGATATCCCGGTTTCACCTAAGTATCAAAAACTTCATCCATAAAAACTTGAAAAGAACTCGTGTGATAGGTTAGTACACATAGGAATAAATCAACATTTCATATACTGACAAGACAAGTTGCATAATAATTTTCAAGAATTATGTACTGTATACTATCATTTCTACAATTTATATCCACTAATATAATCCATGAAAACTCTAAGATAACTAGATAGCAAAACTATAGCAGCAATCTGTTCAAACAGAATAGTCTGTAGCAATCGATTTAAAAAACTTACTTCTATAACTCCAAAAATATGAAAATTTAGGAAATAATAAACAATTTGTATGGCAGCGGTGTGTAAAAATTTCAGAAAATTTTCACATTCTAGTAAAATCGAATAATTCAAATACTACAACAAAAGTTTCTGTTTTTGTACAACACATGGTACACATGCAATTCAATCATTCTAAAGGCAATTCTTGGAAATTTTTATTGAAAAACAAGATTATAAATAACAGAAAACAAATACTAATAAAATAAAATGATGCTCCAAGCAAAACCCATATCATGTGATGAATAAAAATATAGCTTCAAGTAAGATATACCCATAATGTTGGAGACGAAAGATGGGATGCTTCCGGGGCATCCCCAATCTTATACGCTTGAGTCTTCCTTATATATTACCATGGGGTGCCTTGGGTATCCCCAAGATTAGGTTCTTGTTGCTCCTTATTCTCCTCACATCGATATCTCACCCAAAACTTGAAAACTTCAATTGCACAAAACATAACGGAACTTCGTGAGATGGGTTACTGTAATAAAGATGGATCATTCACTTAGGTAATATCAACACAAGATAGATAATTGTTATCACATAATACCTATTGTATTATATCATTCCCATAATTTATATCACTAAATATAACCTATGGAAACACTATGCTTATTCCCATAATTCCCATACTTCCCTCACTCTAAAAATTATGAAAAATAGTAAAAATCAGGGAATTGGCATATGAATATATGTAGAAATTTCAGAATTTTTTGACAGTCGAGTACAATCAAAGAAATTCTGCACTAGACGTAAAAGTTTCTGTTTTTGTACATAATCAAACAAGAAAGTATCCACACTATCCCAAAGGCTTTACTTGGCACCTTATTGCAATAAAAGCTATAAACCATGATTAATGCAGTAGATTAATAACGTTAACACACATAAAACAAAAGGAAAAGTGTTGGATTGTTTCCCAAAAGGCACTTTTCTTTAATGCCTTTTAGCTAGGCATGATGATTTCAATGATGCTCACATAATAATAGTAATAGAAATACGCAAAAGAGAATCATGAATCACAAGTATAACCCACTTCCTATGCATAGGCAAGGCAAAACAATTTATTGCAATACCTACAAACATATGTTCCTCCCTCATAATAATTTATGCAAGCAAGAATCATCTAGCATCGCAAGGCAAAACAAGCATAACTTTGAAACTTTGAACACATAGGGAGGAAACTTGATATTATTGGAATACCTACAAACATATGTTCCTCCCTCATAATAATTTTCAGTAGCATCACGAAGGAATTCAACAATATAACTATCACATAAATCATTGTCTCATTGGTCCACAAGCATAGAAAATTTATCATTGTCCACATAAGCTATTTTCTTCTCATTCATAGTAGTGGTGGGAGCAAACTCAACAAAATAACTATCGTGTGATACTTGATTGATATAATCCAAATGAAAATTTGAATCATGATGACAAGTTTCATGGTCATCACAGTAATAATCATAGATAGCAACTTTGTTGTCATAATCAATTAGAACCTCTTCCGAAATAGTGGAATCATCACTAAATAAAGGCATGACCTCTCCAAATCCACTTTTATAATTATGAAAAGATTCAACACCCTCCAAAATAGTGGGATCATTAGTGCCTAGAGTTGCCACTCTTCCAAACCCACTTTCAGCAATATAATCATCATAAATTGGAGGCATGCTTTCATCATAATAAATTTGCTCATCAAAACTTGGAGGACTAAAAATATCATCTTCATCAAACATAGTATCCCCAAGCTTGTGGCTTTGCATCTCATTAGCATCATGGATATTTAGAGAATTCATACTAACAATATTACTATCATCATCATCATTCAAGAAATTCATATTAAGCATATTTATATATTCTTCCTCTAATAGTTGAGCATAATTTTCTGAGCATCATTTTCACGAAAGATATTATAAAAGCGAAGCAAATGAGGAAACCTAAATTCCATTTTTTGTAGTTTTTTTATAAAACCAAACTAGTGAAAATAAGAAACTAAAAGATTTAATTGCAAGATCTAAAGATATACCTTCAAGCACTCACCTCCCACGCAATAGCACAAGAAAAGATCTTGATGTCTACTACACAACTTTATTCATGTAGACGTCGTTGGGCCTCCAAGTGCAGAGTTTTGTAGGACAGCAGCAAATTTCCCTCAAGTGGATGACCTAAGGTTTCTCAATCCGTGGGAGGTGTAGTATGAAGATGGTCTCTCTCAAACAACCCTGCAATGAAATACAATAAATCTCTTTTGTCCCCAACACACCCAATAGAATGGCAAATTGTATAGGTGCACTAGTTTGGCAAAGAGATGGTGACACAAGTGTAGTATGGATGATAGATACAGGTTTTTGTAATATGAAAATATAAAAACATCAAGGTACGAAGTGTAAAAATACGAGCAAAATGTTGTATAAATGCTTGGAAATAATTCCTAGGGTTCATACTTTCACTAATGCAATCTCTCAATAATGCAAAAATAATAGAATCATATGATCATCCCTCAACGTGCAACAAAGAATCACTCCAAATTTCATAAGTAGCGGGGAACATAAGATAAAATTGTCGTAGGTAGTCGAACCACCTCAAAGTTTCATCACAACAAGATAGCAAGGGAAGAGCACCATATGATCCAACTATATTAACAAAGCCTGTGATACGTCAAGATTGTCACAACTCAAGAAAATGATAGAGATAGACGGATTGAACACATAGCTACTGATACATACCCTCAGCCCCGAGGGTGAACTATTCCCTCGTCGTCATGGCCTCCGCCAAGATGATGAAGATGGCCACCGGAGATGATCCCCCCTCTTGCAGGGCACCGGAGAGGCTCCGGATGGGTTCTCCATCGATATAGAGAGTTGCGGTGATGGAGCAGAATTTATTTGTTTGTTTTTGAGGGTTTCCATATATATAGGTTGTTTGGCGTTGGAATCATGCTAAACGGAGCCACGTGGTCCCCACAAGCCATCAGGACACGCCGAGGGGGTGGTCGCGCCATGTTGGCTTGTGGCCCACAGGTGGCTCCCCTTCGGTGGTTCTTCATTCCATTATTTCTTATTTTCTCCAGAAAAAATTATAAAAAAGTTTCAGGCAATTTCGAGAAATTTTATTTTCTGTACAAACACAACACCACGGTAATTCTGTTGAAAACAACGCCAGTCCGGGTTAGTTCTAAATAAATCATATAAAGTGCATCAAAACCGTATAAAAGTATTGTAAACATAGGCAAATATGGCATGAATACTTCATAAATTATCGATACATTGGAGACGTATCAGGTACGTACCTGGGTGATCCGGTCGTAGCAATCGCAGAGGTGCTCCCTTTACCCCCTAGTCGAACAAACGGAAAAGTAAAGGGTAAGCATAGGAGCAATGCAACCCAACTTGGCCAAATATTAAGTCAAACTGATGCATATGGTGGCTTAAAAACGATACTGGAAGGGTGCATACACGACAGAGACGAATAGATGCACAGGAAATATATTGATCGGCTTTGTTAATATGCCTCCCGGTGTGACCGGGTAGTACATTTGAAAAATATATGCCAAGGAAAACTTAATGTAACTGGGTTTAGCCATACACAACTTAGGAAATGCTAACCAATCCAAAAAAAGGAAAACAAGGAAAGGAAAAATATAGAAGGAAAAAAATCTAGTGAGGGTGAAGACAATGGTCTAGCCGTAGAAGCGCCGAAGACGAGTTGCGTTCCATGTGTTCGGTTGGAGGCAATTGTCCGGTGGGTTGCGAAGACGATATGCTCCTCCTTTAAGTACTTCATCAATTATGAAAAGACCCTCCCATTTGGGCAATAGTTTATTCTTATGCTTCTCCGCGAGGCGTAAAACAAGTTTGCCCACATTGTATGCCTTCGCTCAAACTTCCTAACTCTGGTAGTGTCGAGCCTGCTATTGATAAAAAGTGGAGCGTGCCTGAGCTAGATCACGCTCTCCTTCGAGGGCATCTAGGTCATCCTGCCGGTCTAGCTCGGCCTCCTTTGCTTCGTACATGCGCATTCTTGGCGCGTCATGGATGATGTCGCAGGGGACGACTACTTCTTCCCCTACACCAAAAAATGGTGTGTATACCGTTGATTGGTTCGAGGTGGTGCGCGGGCCCCATAATACTGAGTCAAGCGCCTCCACCCAGTGGCAGTCAGATTCTTCAGAGAACGGACTAGTCGATGGTTGATACCGCTCATAATAAGACTGTTAGCATGTTCGACTTGTCCATTGGTTTGTGGGTGATATACCGAGGCGTAATCAAGCTTGATGCCCATGTTAGCGCACAAGTCCTTTACCTCCTGGGCTGTGAAATTGGATCTGTTGTCCATTATTATTCTATGGGGGACACTATAACAGTGAACCACTTTGGATATAAAGTCTACAATTTGTCCGTACTTAGCTAAAGTTACTGGTTTTGCTTCAATCCACTTGGTGAATTTGTCGACCATGACCAGTAGATATTTATTTTTCTTGGTCCCCCTTTAAATGGTCCCACCATGTCCAGCCCTCAGATCATGAAAGGCTAGGTGATCGGTATCATCCGAAGAGCCGTTGGGAGCATGTGGCTTTGATTTGAAAAGAGGTGACAACCAAAAAAATGTTGGACGAGTGTATGGGCGTCAGCGTGAGCCATGGGCCAAAAGAATACGGATCAAAAGGCCTTGCTTACCAGGGTCCGAGTTGCTGCGTGGTGGCCGCCCATGCATGCATGTACCTCGACCAAGAGCTAATTTCCTTCTTCTCTAGATATGCACCGTTGGAGGACTCTGGTGGTGCTTTTCTTGTATAGCTCACCCTCATGGACCTTGTAGGCCTTGCACCGCTGAATTATTCATCTTGCCTCGGTCTAGTCATCGAGGAGTTCTTGGCGGAGAAGATAGGCGAGGAAGGGCTCGGTCCATGGCACGATTACTGCCATGAATTCATGAGCCGAAGGCACTTCTTCAAGTGCCGAACCGCTAATGATTTGTTCATCTGGTTCGATGACAAGAGGGATGATCTATTCTGGTCCATTGGCTCCAGCTTCCTTGTGCTCGTCTTTCCATACCACTGATGTCTTGAAAAGCCGTTACAAAAAGGTGTTCCTAGGAATGATGTCGTGCTTGGCACCCACGCGGGTGAGGACGTCAACAGCTTGATTGCTATTTTTGGAGACATGGTGAAATTCTAATCCTTCGAGCTGTGCAGATATTTTGAGGACGGCATTTCTATATGCTGCCATTTTTGGAGTTTTAGCGTCAAATTCACCGTTGATTGGAGAGATGGCAAGGTTAGAGTCTGCCCGTACTTCGAGCCATTGTACGCCGATTGATGTTGCCATCCGAAATCCATGTAACACAGCCTCGTATCCAGCCGCATTATTGCAATCGATGTACATGATCTGCAATACGTGCCGGATGTTGTTGCTAGTGGGGGTGAGAGTATAACTCCAGCCCCAGTCCGGCAAGTGTCTTGGATCCATCAAAGTACATCGTCCAATCGGAGTATGTGTTGTACTCTCTCGGGAGCTCAGCCTTCATCAATTCACCAAGAAAATCAGCCAACACCTGACATTTAATAGCTCGGTGTGGTTTGTACGCAATTTCGAAAGGAAGGAGCTCAATGGCCCATTTGTCTATGTGGCTGGTGGCATCCCTGTTGTGAATTATATAATTTAGTGGCACTTCGAATGCCACCGTGGCCAAACACTCTTGAAAGTAGTGTCCAAGCTTTCAGGATGCCATGAAAACTGTATAGGCTATCTTCTGGTAATTCGTATACCTAGATTTGCACGGGGTGAGCACTTCTAAGACGTAGTAGACTGGCCTTTGCACCCGGAGCTTGTGGCCCTCAGCCTCTTGTTCGACAATGATAACCACACTGACAACTAGATTTGTGGTCGAGATGTACAACAACATTGGTTCACCTATGTCGGGCGCTGCTAGTATAGGATTGGTAACCAATAATGTTTTAATTTTCCTTCCAGTGTGGCCATTGCTTCATCGGTCCACTCGAAGTTTTTGGTCCATTTGAGCATACTGTAGGGCGACAATGCCTTTTCACCAAGGCAGGAAATAAAGCGGCTCAAAGACGCCATCCAGACTGCCAATTTTTGAACTTGCTTAAACTTCGTAGGGATCTGAAAGCACATATGCTCCCTTGGTGGTTTTGATAATTCATGACAACATACATGGTCTCTTGGACTAACACTTTTACCTAGTATAATTCATGTATAGTCCACAAAGAGCATTGGCTAAGGATTGTGTGGAGAAGCCCCAAGGAAAGGAATAGGATTGGCCAAGCTTCAAGCTACAAGACTCTACATTTTTTATTTGTGAGAAATCACATTTGAGTCTATAGGAAAGCCAATACTATTAAAAGGGGGTGACGTATCTATGATGAATTGGTTGCTCAAGTGCATAGAGATAGCCACCAACAATACTCAACCATTATGCCACAAAATTCTCTGTCCAAAGCCTAAACATCAAAATCGATACCACCAATATTTTCCACTCGGCCCTACTGATATTTCCATAGATAGAACCATTGCCAAACCCTAAAATCTCGGTACCACCAACTTTCTATTCGGTGCCACCGAATTCAGTGACCAACTTTCTGGTTAGCCATTTTCAAGAGTCGATACTGAGGGTGTCCGGGATTAGGGGGGTCCTAGGGCCGCCTACCTATCCTCACGGGCTGGACTCTCTGGCCTGTTCGACTGTCAGCAGAAGTGTTGGATTCGAGATGGACTCTTCCGAAGACTTGGGATGCAATCCAAGGAGATGTAGTAATCTACATATTCCTTCTCTATTGTAACCGACCTTGTGTAACCCTAGGACCTCTGGCATCTATATAAGCCAGGGGGGCATAGGTCGTACGGGACACATCAAGCTCATTATGATCGGGGTTTAGACCACAACATCAATCTCGCAGTAGATCAACTCTATAGTATGTACTATTCCATCAATAACAATGAGAGCGGGATGTAGGGTTTTACCTCCATTAAGAGGGCCCTGATAACCCACAAGTATATGGGATCGCAATAATTTTTGAGGGTAGAGTATTCAACCCAAATTTATAGATTCGACACAAGGGGGGCCAAACAATATTTGCATGTATTAGCAGCTGAATTGACAATTCAACCACACTTGGAGATTTAGTATCTGCAGCATAGTGATTAGTAGCACAGTAACATGGTAGTTTTGATAGCAGTGGTAACGGTAGCAACAGTAACGGTAACACTGATAGCAGTTTCGTAGCAGTTGAAATAGCAGTAGCAACAGTAGTAACTTAGCAAGAATAATATGTGGAAAAATCGCACGCACTGGATCGATGATATTGCTGGCTGATATTCATCATGTATCAGTCATAACATAGGGTGACACAGAACTAGTTCCCCTTCATCGATATACTCTAGGCATGTATACCATAACTAGTCATACATGCTTATGGAAAAGAACTTGCATGATATCTTTTTTCCTACCCTCCCGTGGCAGCGGGGTCCATAAGGAAATTAAGGGATATTAAGGCCTCCTTTTAATATAGAATCGGAACAAAGCATTAAGACATAGTGAATACATGAACTCCTCATACTATGGTAATCACGGGAAAGGATCCCAATTATTGCCACTTTGGGTTATGCGGATCCTAACATGTAGTAGGGCCATATAACTTGCAAGATTGAATCAAGAACATAGATATAATGGTGAAAAACATAAACGGTTCAGATGTGAAATCATGGCACTCGGGCCCTAGTGACAAGCATTGACCATGGCAAAGTCATTGCAACATCAATCTCCGAACATAGTGGATACTAGGGATCAAGCCCTAACAAAACTAACTCGATTACATGATGAATCTCATCCAACTCCTCACCAGCCAGCAAGCTTACGAAGAAATTACTCACTCCCGGTGGGGAGCATCATGGAAATTTGCGATGAAGGAGCGTTGGTGATGACGAAGACCGAAGATTCCCATCTCCGGAGCAGCAAACGGGCTCCAGATCTGGCCTCCCGATGCAGAACAAGTGGTAGCGGTGGCTCCGTATTGTGAAACACGATGAAACTTCCTCTCTTATTTTTTTCCAAAACTAGGATTTTATAGTGCTGGAGTTAGGGTCAGCGGAGCCCTGAGGGCCCCACTACCCACCTCGGTGCGCCGAGGGGTGGCGCGCCCTAGTGCCTAGTGGGCGCCTGGGGGACCCCCTCTAGTGGGTCTTGGTTCCAGTATTTTTATTTTATTCAATAAAAAATCTCCAGAAAATTTTGTTCAATTCCGAGAACTTTTATTTTTGCACAAAAACAACACCATGGTAGTTCTGCTGAAAACTATCGTCCTTGTTTCTCTTGTTACCCATCGATCTAAGATCTACAGCTCAGGACCCCCTGCCCGAGACCTGTCGGTTTTGACACCGACATTGGTGCTTTCATTGAGAGCTCTCCTATGAGATTGCAAAAAGGCTCGATATCTCGCTTGGTCACCAGTAATAACGCCAAGTTTGGAGATATCTTCATCTCCGGCCAATCATGTGCTTTTAGCAGTACCACCTTGCTCTTCAAGGCGGCTCATCGTCAAATCGACGGGGTTACCCCGGGTCAGGAATTTAAGTTTGGTGAGTTGGAATTCATTGCCAACGCTCGTGGCGACCTAATCCTTCTCAAGGTTCCGGCTGTGGCCGAGAACCTCGAAAAAACCAAAACATCAACTTCCGGCCCTATTCTAGACTTCGATTCCAGAATATAATTTAACCTTGATTCGGCCTCGAGACAAGATCCAGCTATGGAGTTCGGAGGCACAAGGGTCATCCTCCCGAACACACGTCCTATGTTGAAGCCTTAGAATACGGCTCCGTTAGGTCTTCGAACATCGGTCCGGCAACTCTCTCATGGTCGAATGAGACAAAGACCCAAGCCCAAACCGATGACTATTAAGACGAGCGGGCCCCAACCCAGGACCTTTCTCGCCTAGGAGCTAGGTGCGGGGAACTTTATTCCCCACCCACCACCCACTTCGTTGCCACAATCAAAGATCTAACTGATCGGTTAGACTTCTCTTCTAAAGAAGCCGAAGATATGGACACGGCTACTCAATCACCAGATTCTCCCGTAACAGGACGATGGACTGCCACTTCCACATACAACGTCTACATGGTGGACACCCCGAGGGACGAAGGTGATATGGGGAAAGCAATGGTGACACCCCAGCCAAACACAAAGGTGAAGAACTCGTCAAATGCCGTCGCCAACGTAAAAAAGCCTAAAGCTAGTAAGGGTAAGGAAAGCAATGCAGGCACAAGGGAAACCCCAGATCTCGAGGATACAGAAAATCTCGCCGAATCCCCAAAACCTTCAGACCCTGGATATGACCCGACTTACCAGGATACATGGATATTGACAAGCCTCAAGATCTTGGCGATTCCGAAGACAACAACTACGTCCCTTCGATCAAGGAGGACGAGATCCTGGGAGCCGAAGATTTTATTGTCCCCAAAGACCCATTGGATTAGGAAGTGTTCACGCAACAGTTCATTGCCACTTCTCGGAGCCTTAAGCTAAAGCACAGATAGCTCAAAGCCGAACAAGACACCATTAATGAAAGATGGACAAAAGTCTTGGCTGTTGAAGAAGGGTACGGGCAGGAGCGACAGGGGCAAACCAAGAGTTACCCATGTCGACACCTATTACCATAATTCGAAGATGAGGCATTGGTTCCTGCCACACCCAGATTCACACAAGATGATCAACTAGGTCGTCCTCCTCGAGGACGGGGCAAGCAAAAGGAATCGGTTCAACCCAAAGACCGATATGATCTGTGGCATAAAATTAAGTCTAAAGCAGAACAAACCATTATGACACAGCTCGGATAGGGGCGCCACTCACCCAATGTGCTTCACAGATGAGGTAATGCGACATCAGTTCCCTGAAGGGTTTAAACCCGTAAATATCGAACGGTATGACAAAATGATAGATCATGCTACCTGGATCAAGGATTTCCTCCATCATATTCACATGGCTCGCAGAGATGATCTCCACACCATCAAATACCTACCACTTAAGCTCAAAGGCCCGGCTAGGCACTGGCTGAACAGCCTCCCAGAAAACTCCATTGGGAGTTGGGATGATCTTGAAGACGCTTTTTGAGATAACTTTCAAGGCACTTATGTTCGGCCACCTGGGTCCAATGACTTGAGCCACATAATACAACAGTCCGATGAGTCATCCAGCAATTCTGGAACATATTTCTCACCAAGAAAAATCAGATTGTTGATTGTTCGGACGCTCAGGAATTAGCTTCCTTCCGCAACTATATACAAGATGAATGGCTCGCTCAGGCACTTGGACAGTAAAGGCCAAGGACAATGGCCACCCTCACCTCCCTCATGACCCGCCATTGTGCGGATGACGATACTTGGCTCGCTCGGCGGAATAACCCTCCCTCAAATCCCGTCACTTCTACACTCCAGCACAATAAGGGAAAGCAACAACACAACAAGAATAAGCGTTGGCACAACTGTAGTGAAGCCGATGACACGGCAGTCAATGCCGGATTCAGCAACTCCAGGCCTGGACCCAAAAAGAAACCTTTTAACGGAAATCGGGATGGGCCAACCGCGCTCGACAAAATACTTGAGAGGCCCTGTCAGATACGTGGCACTCAGAATAAGCCTGCTACACACACCAACCGTGACTATTGGGTGATCAAAGCAGTGAGTAAGAGCATGGCCGAAGATCAGGCCAGGAGCCTGCGTAGCAAGGACAATGAAGAGCCCCATCGTCCGAACAACGGGAGCCAAAAGCAGTTTCCCCCTGAAGTAAAAAACGGCAAACATGATCTATGTCACCCACTTGCCCAAAAAGGAGAGGAAGTGTGCGCTTCGGGACGTATATGACATACAACCAGTAGCCACGAAGTACAATCCATGGTCGGCATGCCCGATCACCTACGATCGTACGGACCACCCCACCAGTATTCGGCATGGGGGGTTAGCGTCCTTGGTACTCGATCCCATCATTGACGGGTACCACATCACACAAGTCCTCATGGATGGGGGCATCAACCTTAATCTTATTTACGAGGATATAGTGTGGAAAATGGGTATTGATTCATCATGAATCAAACCCAACAAGACCACATTCAAAGGAGTAGTTCTGGCATCGAAGCTCGCTATTCACGAAGGATAACCCTAGAACTAGTGTTCGGCTCACCCCACAACTTTCGCAGCAAAGATTTGATCTTTGACATCGTCTCTTTCCGTGGTGGGTTCCATGCACTCCTCTTTCATACAACATTCGCTCGCTTTAATGTCATTCCCCATTATGCATACCTCAAGTTGAAGATGCCAGGACCTAAAGGTGTTATTACAATCAATGGTAACACCAAGCGATCGCTTCGGACCAAGGAACACATTGAGGCTTTAGCAGCTAAAGTAGAGGTCAGTGACATGATTCCCGAGCTAAAGGTATCCGTCAAGGAGTATAAATGGGCTCGTGCCCCGCCATAGTGACATACCATGGCAGGTAAATAGAGATACGCTCCTCATAGAAGCACCTTGCCTCCAGCAAAGTATGTACCTCGAAGACACAACTTTGCACTCAAAATACCATGGGCAACTATGAAGATTAATAATATAAGGCTTACTATTCGGATAAACCGAATCATGGCCGGTACAGCCTTCGCACATATACAGGTACCATTAAGGACCGATCTAGGCGTCAAGCAATCATGCACATCGGCACCTTCTCGAGACCGCCATTGACCACAAGAGCTGTTCATTAAAGTTCTCTCCTGTTTAAGGAGTATTTTCCTACGAGTGAAGGCACAGACGTGCAACAGGGTGCTTATAGGAACATCAACCTAGTCATACCCAACCATGTGTAAACCTCTATTGTGTACTCTTTTATCTATACATATACACCTGCTTGTGAAGTTCGAATTTTACAATTCATAATTTTTTGGAAGTACGTAACGCT